>NC_092632.1:5211481-5583148 GCF_039555335.1 Amphiura filiformis | reverse complement strand
AGCATGGTTCAGATATTGTGCACTTTGCGAAAAGGTAGGCCAGGTTGAAGTAATGTGTGACTTTAAATAACATGTAGTTGCATAATTTACCAGATTTGTGCATGCTAATTGCGTAATCATATTTCAGGTTTGGCTAAATGCTTTGTGTAGAGGTATATTAGTGTATCATTTGATTCAAGATTTGTAGGCCTATAAAATATGTGTTGATTAAAATGTGTATTCATGCTTTGTAAATAACTTGTAGAAGTAAGAAACTATGTTGTGTACTTTGGCAAAACATTTTAGTAAATACACTTGTGTATTTATAACTTGAGTATGGCAAGCCATTGTTGACAAAATTAGCACTGAAATTGATGGTTATTGTGTGACAAAAATAGATCATTTTACATTATGTGATAAATGATACAGCCATTGTTGAAACCTTGTACTTGTGTTGTAGACTGTCAAGTTGAGCATTGGATGAAATTACACGGGATTTGTGTACCAACTCAAAAATGTGTGTTGATGAGTAAACAGGTTGTATTTCATTAAAGACACGTAGAGAACAGAAGAAACCCGAAGTAGTAGTGACACTGACGGGTGGCTACGGCGTATTACTGCTATACCGGAAGTTTCACTGACTTCTATTTAGAGCTATGCAGACTCCTCGTGCACTTTGAAGTCTGTGGTGGCCATAATGTGTCATTGTATAAAAAGCTTGTTTTTGTGTATAAAAAGATTGTCTTTCAAGTGGAAATCTGCGGAGTGGTGCAGAATGTGTTGATGTGGCTCCCAGCATCAGCTCCCGAAGGTTGTGCGCAACATAGATTTCCATGAGGACATTCGCTAAACATGTGTTCAGTCTGTAGGCATAATATGGTTTCAAAAATAATGCTTGCAGTGTGCATTCATGTCATTTTTGTAAATGTAATATTAATGTTGGCAATTGCGCTTTTGTGGTTTATGCATTTAGGAGTTGCAGATTAGGCGAGTTGTGAGAGAGCTTTTGTGAGAGTTTAGGGACGCGAAGGTTTGAGGCGCTTAAATTGCGAGTTAACATTTGTGTACAATGTTAGAGTCATGTATTGTTCAGGATTGTGTGAGATTAAAATAGTTGGAGAATTGGCGAGTTCAAGGTAAAAAGGTGCTCAGGCGATACCAGTAGAAGGAAATAGTGTACAGTTGTAATGGACAAATTGGATTCAGGAGTGAGGTAAAAATCAATTGTAAGGTTTGGCATTTGAAATAGTTTGTGCATGAAATTAATAGTGCAGTGACCTTTGTTATGTATTTACATGTGTCAGGTGCTTTGATGAATCCTAAAAAAAGGTACCATGTATTACTTGTCATTGTGTGGGATGCTTTGATGAACCATATAAAAAGTATTCTTTGTAATGTAAATTGTGAAACCTTGTGTAAAATGATGTAATGTGTTAAAACAACATAAAGTATGGCAGGCCATTTGCGTCATAATAAAGTATGGTAGGCCATTTGCGTCATAACAGCAGATAAAAACACAGTTGCTAATTGTTTAATTAAACAGCTGTGCATTGTAAAATCAAATCATTTCTTTCAGTCAGGTATGGTAAGCCATTAGTGACATAACTGATGTTATTCATGTAGTAGAGTAAGATGCATTTTGTAGAGTAAGAACTTTAATAAAACTTGTTAACAAATAATAATATTCATTGTTTATTGTGTTTTTAAGCCTGACCAGGATTCCTTTGACGGACACCTCGGTGTGTTCTGCCACACCAACTTACCCTGATGGTGGCAGTATTTTTGTTCGCATAAATCTGCGCTTTTGGAAACCAGTCTTCGCTACTTTTTATTTTCCCTAAAAGGGGGGGGGGGGGTGGCGCTGCTCCAATTATTGTGGCAAATCCGCCCGGCCATCAATCAAAAATAGGGTCAGCCAGCCCACCCCGTTCCTTTTACAATAGCTAAACCTATATCATAGCCAGGATTTAATTGCGGGGGCGGGGGCCGCAGATTTTCCAAAATGTGAACTTTCACCCACCCCCTAACATTAACCTTTTCGGGCTTATACTGAACAGTTAACGACTAATTCGGTCCCTGTTGGCTACATTTTAACATTCCCTCTGAAAAGTGGACTTAATTTTGCAAATCTGTCACCGAATGACCCCCTTTTTCATCAGCTTACACCCAATGATCCCCCCGAAATGGCTTCAAGGCCTTTACTTTGACCAAGTTTCCGATTCTGAGGGGACACAACCCCCTGCACGGCGCGCAACACAATGGTGCTTTGTGGCCATTCAAGAAGGTGGCAGCAAAAACTTCGAGTGTGCCCCCCCTTTTCCCAAATTCCTGGATCCGCCACTGACTGTCTCACAGAAGAAGTCGGTCACGTATACATACGTAGGCCTACGCGCGGTAAGCCAACATTAAGTGCGTCCATACCATGCACGGCAAAGCGCGTGAAACCATGGTGCCGTGTACGCGCAGACCTGTGCGTGACTCGCCACTTGACGCGTTTGCTGTCATGACCTGACCCATAAGGTTATTGACCTCAACGGCCTAGCAACTGACCATTTTTTTTCTTATTTCCATAGTGATTGAATAGTTTTGCAAAAATGAATGTCAGATGGTTTAATGGCAATATGTACCCAATCAATGTACGAATAAATCAGAGCTGAAAGTCAAATCATCTCGGAGCCTGCTTCTGGACAAGATTTAGCGACTTCCTTTTATTTATATAGATATTGGAACTGGACCTCACCAGGCATGATTGTTATTTGATAGGTGCTCCAAATTTTAAAAAAACCCAATTAATCAAGGCTCTGCGACCATTTTGACAACACCGACATTTCAAGTCAAACGCATGTCATCACTACTTAGTTTAGGCCATGACTTGAATATTGCTCAGCGGTCTGGGACCCGTATACCACAGAACTTGCTCGAGAAACACTAGCCACGAATTTGCTCACGGATGCAATCTACGTTTATAAGTAGGCCAGTGGGACAACGGAACCGCTACGTGAACGAGCTACCGTCTAGCCACATTCCAGAAATCGCTACAGGGTTACCTTTCCATACCAGTGCGAACTCTACTGCACCCGGTACAGCGCTCCACCAGGAGATCTCATTCACAATCATTCATCAAACTTCAACCATCAAAAGATTGCTTCAAGTATTCATTTATTCCAAGAACCGTCATAGACTGGAACAATCCACCACAAGAAATAATCAATATCCAAGAACCCAAAGCATTCAAAAACCAGCTCAAAGATCATTTCACCATTTAAAGAAGAACTAGCGCACACCATACCCGATTCGTCTTAGAACACCCTTAGGCTGAGCTTGACGTGATGCGGAATCCCGCTTTTTCGGAGACGGAGTACTGTATACTGTAATGTTTTCCAAGGTTCCTTTGACAGCGTTATCCATCGCGTATACGTGCGCGACATCAAGCGTGTGCATTGGACCTTGTGCAAAATAATATGCGCTGGACGGGTAGCAGTACGCTTAATTTGTAAAAGGAAATCTGAATAACAGTATAACCAAAACCAGAACCATATCATAGACATAGTTGTTGAATTCTGCAGTCCCCACAAAGTGCAAAGCATATAGCTTAAAAATATTAATTCCAAAGTATTATAAGCGTCATGAATATGTGTTAAATAATATAAATTACTCCAATCTATCTTAAGGTATCCATATTTACCTGAATTACAAATAATAAGATGAAAGAAATCCGTGTTTTCTCTACTCAAAAGTCTCGTGTTACGGTTTGCTTGCGTGCTAAACGCCATCTACTGGAGTCGTTCGACTGTTTACAAAATAAACACCATTCACTAGGGGTTGGTGCATGTGGGGTGGTGTAAAGTTTTGGGAAAATGACAAATCTTGAAATGTTAAATGTATTAAATTTACTTGTATATATTTCCCCCAATTTGTGAATCATAAAAGAACGTGTAATTACCTAACTATCTTTAATTAGTAGGCCCCTAACAATTTTTATATTCACGGTATCATATAGGGCCCCTAACATGAAAACATTCAGTTTTCAAACCTTTTCCATGATTTTATCACCCTTTTTTCATTAATGATTCTTCTTGCCGCCCATTCTGCCCCACCCTTTTTTTATTCAATAATTCTTCTTGCCGCCCCTTCTTCTTCCGTCGCCCAGTGGCGGCGCCACTCGGGAATTTTTTTCAGGGGGCATTGGGGTATGGGGGGCGAAGTGAATTTCAGGGGGCAAAGATTGGCAAATTTTGTGCAAAATTGCCGCAAAAAGTGGAATTTACGTGATTTTTGGGGTTTTGCCTCAACTGGGGGGGGGGGGGCAAGAAAAATATTTGGGCCGCCATTGCCATCACCCCTTTTTAGAAATATAATTGGTTTTGTTTGGAAGCAGTGGTTTAAAAATTCTGAAAAGTGCCCAAAGTTACCCCATTTTACGGTAGCTCCCCATTCCAGAAAAATAGGCCTACAGAACTAATTTTTGGAATTAAAAAAATATGATCTTGTTTTACCAAATGAAAAACAGCTAAATCCTAATCCTTTATAGTTAGTCACTTTTTTGTGTTACTTCAATTAATGATTGATTATAAGAATGAAACATGTCTTTTCCAAAATTTAGAGTGCATTAACTGAAATTAGTCTTAGTACAAGTCTTAGGGCTTGATTGTCACAGCATGCAGCACCCGGTCACAGCATACGAAAAACACCCAAAAATGCATGTTTTTGGCCCTTATTTCCAAAATTTGGCCAAATATTAAAATTTCACTTACATTGCCAGTTAGGACTAACTAAAGGATTAGGATTTTATAGCTACCGTATGTTTTTTGGGCAAAACAGGATAATATTTTTTAAATCCAAACTAGTTCTGTATTTTTCTGGAATAGGGATTAAGATTGTGCACACATGATAATTTGATAGTCCTCTTATTTTGGTGTTAACAAATTTGATCCCCTATTTTGGTATTAAAGGAGTGTTCATAAATACTTTGGTGGGGGGGCTGGAATTTTTTTTTTTCATGTCGAAAACTTTTTGGACCCCCCCCTCTTCATGAACCCAAAACTTTTATGACCCCCTCTTAATGGACCTAAAACTTTTTTGACCCCCTCTTATTATGTACACAAATATTTTGACCCCCCCCCCCCCCCCCCCTCATTTTAATGTAGGCCTACCATTCTACATCAAAGGACAGAGGAAATATATTAATGATACTAAAATTTGTATTGATGTGCAATAAAAGTATACGTCCATGTCATTGATATAAAATATGTGAAATTGTGGAAATGTTTTATCATTTTGTAAAGTAGCTCATGTATGTTTTTTGCAACCCGGGAATCTAATATTAATAAACCATCCATTTATGATTGGAATCAGTGGCAATGGAAGCATTGAAATCGGGGACGAGTATATTTTGTTCTGGTTCTACTGGAACTTGGGGGCAAAATAAAATTTCGGGGGCACAGTTGACAAAAAAATTGCAGTTGCATGTATTTGAGCTTCCAAAAAACGCTTTATTGGGACGATGTTGCTAAAGTTTTACACCCCCCCCTCTATGTGCCCAAAACTTTTAACCCCCCTTTTCATACACCCAAAACTTATTTACCCCTTACATATTTTCCAGCCCCCCTACCAAAGTATTTATGAACACTCCCTAATGTCTATTGTCTATCATGCATCCCCCAGTACAGTATTATTCATGACCCCCTTCCGAAGAAAATGGCAGCCCCTAAATTTCATAGTGTCAAAATCAGCCCCTTTTCCGTTCCTTTTGACTTGTCAAATATCGTTTGGGCCTCGCTTTTGCCCTGTCTAAGTAGCCCTCTAAGTCCTACACCCACCTTTTTTTCCTTGGGGCTGGGGGGTCAGATTACACAGCTCTGGGTGTGCACCAATTAAAAAGCGGGAAAAACAAATCCATCATATTTACAGCCCGTATCCAGCGGCTAGCTGGTACGACGAGCTGCAGTTGCATGTTTCTGTTTTGATTTGATGAAAGAAAGCTTAAACTTTTTATTCATAAATGACCATTTTGTACTGTTATCCAGGACTGTTAAGTTGGATTTATTTGTTTAAAACCTTTCTCTGGTAGTCTTAGGACATTGTCCCGACAAATAATGCTACCATCGGCTTACCAACGTTTGTTAGTCATGCTAGTCCTACTAGTCATGATTTTCCTTGTTGCAGAAGTACAGATTGTGTATTCCATAACATGCAATGCTTTGCCATTTCCAAAGTCTTATATTGCTTACCATTTAGACCCTGATGAAAGAATTGATATTGATGGCAAGTTGAATGAGAAACAATGGATGCAAGTTGGAGCAACTGATAGGTTTGTTGGTATGTTTAAAAACTTTATAGCAAGTCAATCAATCATGATTTATGTGGATGATTTATAACAATTCTGACGATTTCACACAATGGCCGTTAAACAGATGGCACAAAGTAATAATTATTCTCATTTATTATCACCATGTAACAAATTTGTTTCATGGTAATAGCACAATTTGTTTGCTTAAAAGAATATTGAAAAGGTATCTTCTGAAGTTCTGTTCACTGTTTTAATGTTTGTGCATTTAATAAGTTAAAAATAAGCGATCCATAAATACACATATGCTTATTTGTGGTGGTTATGCAATATGCACGCTAGTCTGCGTGTTAAGAAACGATACGCATGATTGGAACAGTTACGCACTTTGCTGTTAATTGAATGCATGAACATCTTGAGTTGGATGAATAGTAACAAACTTAAATGTTAAACACTGACAAGACTGAGATCTTAACCGTTGGTACATCCTCTCGCATCAATCAAGTTGACAGATCCATCCAGATTTTGAATTCTGACATATCTTTCCAACAATCTGTTAACCCGGTGGGTTCAGTCTTCACTGACAATGTGTACGCATGATGGTTCCAATTAGGGGTACTTTTCATGAAATGTCCGCGGAATTTTCGAGGACAACATTTTTCGCGATTGTCCAAATTAGGGGTGTTTTGGAGCAAAATTGTCCTTGAAATGAAAAATAGGGTGTATTTCTAGGACTTTCGTCCGCGTTTTACTGCTACAGTTTTCGTTATTGTCCTCATTTCCCCCTGAAATAGGGGGAAAATTCAAAAGCGTCCTTGAAATGGTAAAAATAGGGGTATTTATTTAGGAAAAATGTCCTTGATTCCTGGTGATAAGGGGGTAAAATGAAAATGCGTCCTCAAAAAGATAAAAATAGGGGAGGTATTTGGGGGAAAATTTTCCTTGATTTCGCGCAAAATAGGGGGTAAAATTGCTGCAAATGTCCTTGATTCCCCGTGAAATAGGGGTCATTTTCAAATCCTGGAACGGTCATACGTCCTACCTGTAAATACAAACTGAACCCACCGGGTCTGTTAACTACCTCGGTGTTCGGCTGGACCAAACGTTGTCCATGTCTGACCATATTTAGTGATATATGTTGCTCTCTATTTTTATCCTTGAAATAAATTGGCACAATTCGTCCATATTTGTTTGAGAGAGCGACGTTGTGTCTTGTTAAATCTCTTATCAAATCTCGCCTTGATTTCTTTAATTCCGCTTTGGCTGGTATCACTTCCAGTCAAATACTCCACCTCCAGAGGATCCAAAACTCTGCCGCCTGGCTCATTGTTAAAAAACGTAAATATGATCATATCACCATTCACCCCCATACTTTATGTGCTTCATTGCCTACCCATAAAATTCCGAATTAAGTTTAAATTATGTGTATTTGCTTACCGGCACTTTGAAGGTACCCTTCCTTCTTATCTCTCCTCGGTTCTATGTACTTATGTTCCTCAACACTCCCTCTGTTCATCATCTGAAAAACTTCTCAGGACCCCATGTGTTAATTTATCATCTGCCGGTAAGCGTTCCTTTCGTTATGCTGCCCCTGTAGCTTGGAATTCCCTTTCCAACACCATCTGCAATATCACTTCTCTCGCTCAATTCAAATGTATTCTTAAAACTCATTTTTTCCAACATGCTTTTCCTGAATCTTAAGGTTTTTTGTGTTTCACTACAGGTGTGTCCTTTGCTTCTTTGTTTTTGTGCCCTAAGATCTTTTTGATGATTGCGTGGTATAAATACTCTCCATTATTATTATTATTATTAATTGTGAGATATGTTAAGGGATCTGGAATGAGCGTTTTGAGCATTTCGACAGTATTTTTTGTGGGACATGAGAGCACATCAGACATATCGAATTGCATTCTGAATGCGAAGAATGTCTTTCTGATATCAAATAATTTTCATTTTTGAAATTACGATATAATACAAATTTTATGACAAATTATTAAAATTTGATATTTTTCACATTTTTGATATATAACAGTCCTCGAAGTAAATTTTATAAATCTAATGATATATTCTTAAAGCATATGTAGCTGGGAGGAAAAGCTGACGATCAATTGAAAATTTTGACCTTTCATATTGAAGATATGGATTTTTTTCCCAAAAAGACCTAATTTTTTGTGTGTTTTGGGAAAAAATCCATATCTTCAATAATGAAAAGGTCAAAATTTTCAATTGATCTTCGGCTTTTCATCCCACCTACATACACTTTAAGTATAAATCATCAGATTTATAAAGTTTAATTCGAGTACTGTTCAATATCAAAAATATCAATTTTTAATCATTTGCCATAAAATGTGTATTACATTGCGAATTTAAAAAAAAATCAAAATTATTTGATATCAGAAGAACATTCTTTGTATTCAGAATGCAATTCGATATGTCTGATGTGCTCTAATGTCCCACAATAAATACTGTCCAAACGTTCATACCCCATCCCTTAATGAGCTGCATTTGCATCTGCAATTCCACATGTTTATATAATTTTGTCAAATGGCGCTAGAATTAACCAAAAGTTATGTCATGCTAGCACACTGCTTGACACCCCGGGCTTGACACTAACTTGATCTCCATGGTAAAAGCCTTAACAAAGTTGCATTTAAAAAGTCATAGATTAGACCACACACAACCGGGCACACAACACAAACTATTGATGTAATGACACTGACAGAAAGTTTGTGTCCTTCAAAATGGAAGAAAAACATGGTATGTGACCTGCTGCTACCAAATGAGCGTAAAGTCGCAAGTTCTGCGTTGGTGTTCTTTGTTTCACACGCACCTGTTCAAGCCAATGGTAGGTAAGTCTGTCGCATTGGCTGTGAGTCTCACGCATTAGGTCACTTTCTCACGGTCTCACGCCAAGGTAGTATAATCTCACGCCTAGGTAGTAAATCTCACGTAGGCATGACTTGTGTCTTTTCATCACATTACATTACAGTCTAAAGTTCTGGTTTTAAAATCAATTGTTTTCACCAGATATTCAAGGGTCAGATTTCCCCAAGCCTCGCTTCTTGACCTGGGTGAAGATGAGATGGGATGACACATATCTGTATATCGGTGCCTACCTTGAGGAGACAGATGTCTTTGCAAATCAGACTCAACATGACTCGGTCGGTAAGTAGATTGCATTTTATATTACACCCTATATCCTTGGTTAAATTTTTTTTAATTAATCAACAAAACTGAACAACAACAACAATTTCAGAAAAAAGAAAAGCAAAAAAACAAAAAGCAAAAAAAAGAGGAAAAGGAAAACAACAAAAACAACAAACTAAAACACAAAGCAAAAATAAGCAAAAAACAAAACCCATTTATAGCATGAAAAAGATCATTGGTCTTTACAGAAATTCACTGACCACTTTGGTCCAAGATACAACTTAAACTCATTTAGCATCATTTAAGGATGCATCTCTAGAACCCTAATCATCTGACACATATAGAATAACCACTAAAGCTGCTAGAATCACTTTGGGGGAATGATGAATTTTTACTTCTTTCAGTTTGCTTAATCTTTTGAATTTTCCTTTCACTTCTTACATTTCAGTGTTCAAAGATAATGACTTTGAGGTAAGATTTTGTGTTCTGTTTGTTCTGTTAAATCTTAATGGGGGAGGGGGTCAATTGTAGCATATGATGTTTTCTACCTCATTCGTTTTGAGGTAACTTGTTCGAATTTGGATTCTAGAAGCATAAATGTATATCACATAGAACATTATGGGTACCACCAAAATACCATGTTTTTGCTCATATTGCTTAGAAACCAAACATATTTCAGTCTTGAAATGTCACTGGAGCTTATAAAATTCAATACCAAAATTTGCATGTTGATAAAATGGGGTGGAGTGAGGCTGTCAGTTGAGTCTCACGTGTTTAAAGGATGGTAGTACCCACTCTGCGCTAGGCTCGGGCAGGGGAAGGTCTTATCTAAAGGAAAGGGTTTAAAGAACAAGATGTCACTACATTCGGATGTAATCTTTGTGGTTTGTTTGTTGAAACAGTTGCTCCTTGTGGAGACACACTTGGGTCCTGATGGGACCAGGTTGAATGGTTCTTAATGTTTTTTGTTCTGTCTTTTTGCAGGTTTTCACTGATCCTGACTGGAGCACACACTGGTATGAACATTTTGGGGTTCATTTTTGTAAGATTTGTGTATAGTAAATGGAAAAGTAAATGGACAAATAAAAGTCTCACCAAGATATACAAAATTTCCATCTTAAGTTTTCTATGGGGATGCCCCACTCCATAATAATTATGCAAAGGTCCTCAGAAAGCCTAGAAGCTTACACCAACTGTTTTCAAACTGTTTGTGTTAACTTTTATTTATTTTGTTGTAATTTTTTTGACATGATATTTCAGGTACAAAGAATTTGAAATTAATGCCATCAATACAACATGGGATTTGATATTGAACAAAGTAAGTGAACAATCTTGATAAATCTTCCCTAAAATTAGACCATTCTGAACAAATGTAGTGTTGGCTAAGGAAATATTATGGTTTTTAAGGGTGAGTGGATGGGGTGTGTTTGCAAAATGGAGAATGTGAATCCTCATCCTTTCCCAGGGGATTATTTTGACCTGGGAAGAATCCTGATTTGTACATAAATATTGGGAAGTATTAAGTTTGGTGATGATTAAGACAAATCAGGAATCCATCTTAACATAAAATGCTTCAGATTCAGATAGGAGGTTCCTATTGTTTTGGCAGATGTGGATTGATTTGGTGGGCAAGACATCACTGATTGATTTCACTCTTTGTATCACCAACCAGGCACCAACCTGGTCATTTCCTTACTTCCTATATTCCTGCATCTCAGTGTTTATCTCACTGACCCCCTCCCCTGGTTCTGGAGCCACTGATAACCACCACAATGTATATATGCATGAACCTTGAACCTACATGTAGGATTGATTGCAGATATCACTATATCAGAACTGGGGATGGTCCCCCCTTCTCTTTTCGAATAGCTCTGACATTAAAATGTGCACAGGGACCACTCTACCTGTACATAGGACCTACAGCTGTATGTGACTTCCAACCCACGAGATGTCGCACATACACTACCAATATTTGCATACATGTGTTAAGCAGTGTATGGGGTGACAAAATATTCTACAATTAGATCCTGTAAAATAACTGAACATAATTACAGTATTATATTCAAACATTTTAACGATGAATTGTTATAGATTTTATTTTCAACTTTTCAGCCATATATGAATGGTGGGTTTGCAAACAGCAGTTTTGAGATGCCTGCTCTGAAGACTGCCACTTATGTTGATGGTCCGGTCAATGATCCAAATGTACCAAGTAAGTATACAACCTCAATTATTAGGAGGCAAGCAATAGTTATGTTTGACAGGGGAACTTGTTTGGCATATAATGTTTGGCATATGCATCTATTATGCAATAAAGGGGTGTAGAAAACAGAATGACAACTTTCAGATGCTTTTTTTTCTATCTAGCTTCATGTATGCTTGCATCACCCAATTAGGTTTAAGGTTTTGAGTATAATTTCACTGGCACTGTTTTGTTGATGCAATGAAGCAAATAAATCTAAAATCAATAAAGGTTTGGATTTACCAAGGATTGAACCGGCCACCTGTCTCATCAAAATTACTTCAAAAATGATAAGAGATGAGCTCAGATGACATCCTGATTGAAACAGATGATTGTGAAAAGCATAATTGGGTGATGCAAGCATACATGAAGCTAGATAGAAAAAAAGCATCTGAAAGTTCTCATACTGTTTTCTACACCCCTTTATTCTCTCTTAGTATATCTGTTTGTATTTGTTAACTTTTGTAAATATTTTCAGTATCTTTTAATTCTGGTTAACTTTTGTTTATATGGATGCACCACCAAGACGGTGGGTGCCGCTGTTGTAAAAGCGTTTTCCAAATAAATAAATGAATAAATAATCCGCAATTTGTATGTTCTCTATTTAGATAAATTCTGGAGTGTAGAAATAGCCATGCCTTTAAAGTCCCTGGTAACCAATGACAGCAGAGCTAAGGCACCACCAAAGAATAAGGACCAATGGAGAATCAACTTTAGCAGGTAAACAAATTAACAAACAAACAACACAGAATGTGAGTGTTAAAACATGTATGGATTTTATTGAATAGTTTTTATTTCAACTTGTTTCTTTTCTGATAATGTGGTATTCACCAGAATAGGAATATACATCTCTATCTTTGTAAATTTCTCTTGTAGAGTGGAGTGGCATGTGAAGAACGTAAATGGACATTATGAAAAGGTAGGATTCATGTCAAGTACCAAATTTATGGTATGTTTGTCCTGAAGGGGTACTCAAGTTTGGTTTTGGTAGGGGTGTGCTGCTGAGAATTTGAAAGTGGACCCATCAATGTACCAAGTTGTCCAGAAATTTGGACCCATCGATATACCAAAAGTCAAAATTTTGGCCAAATTTCAGTGACCCAAATTGTCTTGGGTTTTACAAATTTTCCTCCAAATTTTGGCAGTATTTCAAAAATTCTGGCTAGATTTAAAGTAAATTGGACTATTTTATGAAAAAATTCAGAAAATTTTGAAAAAAGGACCCATCCATATGCCAAAATTGGCTTAGAAAAAGGGTCATTCATATACCAAAAGGCTGAAAATGCTACCCATGTTTGAGGCAAATCCTCGTATGGTCATTTGTACTGAGCCCCCCCCTGGTTTGGCCATCCTGATTATGGCTACAACAGAAAGAATGTTGTGTGGGATTCTGACAGATAAATTGAGAAAGACAACTTTCCTGATTTTTGACCATGGATGGATGAATTGATGGCTTGTCATATGGATAATTTGTGTTATGGATAAGATGTGACAATGCATCAATGTATGTAAAGTAAGAAGATACAAAGTTTGAGAAACAGAAGAACAAGAAAAAATGTTAATTTGAGATTCAATCTGAATTTGAAGGAAGTAGAAAGGAGTTATATACAGAGGTATTTACAAATTGAGGTATACTTTATGTTTCTATTACTTGCAATACTGGAATCAAAACTAGCAATATTCCAAGAGTGGAAATTCTTCACACTTTTACACATCATGATCAAAACAACATTGCACTTGAAACTATTTACAATGAGTTTGTATATTCATTTTTAATAAAGGTTCCTGGGTTACCTGAAGATAATTGGGTGTGGTCACCGCAGCATGCTATCAATATGCATATTCCTGAGAGGTGGGTATGATGCATCTTCCATTTGAATACTCAACTTAGTTTTCAGATTTTTCAGCAACTATAACATACACACACATGAGCAAAGTAAGTAAACAATCTTGACAAATCTTCCCTAGTATGTGTAACCACCAGCAACTAGCAATTTTAAGTAAGTTTGATTGAAGCTCAGATTTAAGAATAGTTGGATTTTCAGAAGTGCAAAAAAGAGTTGTGTCATCTGCGAGTATATAGTACATTAACATTTTACATTGTTAGGAAGACTGTTTTCAAAAATGATGAAAAGAAGTGGCCCAAGTATTGAGCCTTGAGGAATTCCAATATTTATACTATTAAAATCAGAAATAGACATTCCAATCAAAACAAAACTCTCAGATATGGAATTACAATAGGCTGTTTATCATGGTTGAGTATTTTACTTGAGCCTGTCCCAGTAGGTCCCATGTGTGTCTCCCAAATAAACCAGAGCTGCATTGACCAAACATGGCAACATCATCAACATGAGATGCTTGCAACCTTACTGTATTCAAATAATTAAATTGTGCACATCTTCACGCTGTATTTCAGATGGGGAATCCTGCAGTTCAGCACAGAGAAGTTAAACAGTAGCAAATTTATCAAGGATCCCAACTGGCCTGTGTATCAAAGTCTAATAGAAGTCTACAATGCTGAGAAGGTAAGATCATGACAGTCATACAACTGGCTCATCAGTTTCTTTGATCATCATGCCCTTTGAATAATGCACATAGGGTGCCAGACAGTCATAGATTCAGAAAATCCTAAATGCAACTTCAATTTATCAGAATGTGAGGTGTAAGGGTTGCATGACTTGAGCATTTTAGCAGTCGATTAATTGACACCATACGACAACTACAACTAGTGACTATACAGTGTACATTTCTTTTTGATATCTGGGGATGGAGATAGTGTAAAATCTATGAGATAGAATTAATGGAGCATCTTTCCCTCAAAGAAAAATGTTCCTGGCGGGGTTTCCCTGCAAGCGGCAAAAACTGGCATAAACCTGTTATTGCCTGGTTTAAACTGGCAAAAATGGCACACACTGGCAAAAACTCATATATAGTCAGCCAAATATTAAAAAGTAACACAGAAAGCTCATAAACAGTAACACACAACCTTTAATGATTCATTCAACATGTTTTTGTCTCATCCAGTCCTCAAAAGGGAATAGTTTTGAATTTGATACATGGTCACATTTCAGTTAAATGCACTAGAGAGCGATGAAAACCCATGCCTTTAATTTCTTAATATGTTACTTATAATTACAGAATCTGGCCTTGTTGCACTCAGGAAATTATTTATGTAACTTAATAACTTGTTTTGAGATGAAAAAAGTGAACCATTTATCACTTTTTGCCATTTTTGCTGGCAAAAAATCTTTTTGCCAAACGGTAAAAACCGCAGTTAAATCCATGGTTTTTTCACCTGCTGCAAAAACCTGCGAACCCTGGTTCCTGGTCAAATGTGATGTTTAAATTTGAACAAATGCATGCGCAACTTTGCAAATGGTCAAATATGAGGTTAATTTTGTCAAAACCACACATATTTTCATAACATGGAATTGCACAGACCTCATTGAATATTGTTTAAGTTTCCTTGCTGCTTAGCCAATTAAGAAATAAGTAATCACAATAAATTATATTAATATCAGATTTTATTCTTTTTGTTACAGAAATTCTTTTCAATCCAGGGATACTTCACCAGTGACATTACACAGTTAGAATTACCAAGTTATGTAGCCAAAGGACAATGTGCTCAGATACCTATCATTAGTGTTAAACAGAGTTATCATTTCAATGTGACTGTACAACCTTTTGATTTGTCTCTGTCTACTGGACATATACAAGGTGATCGACTGATATGGTGGTCATGATAAAATAATTATGGTAACAAGGGTATATTCAGCATTTACAGTAAAAGCAGGTGGGCAAACTTACCCTGTGAAGTTGGGCAGTAAGTTAGGCCCCTGGCACTGTGCTAGTAAATGCCTACACCAAGTTGCAGTCAGCATATCTTCCCGTATACCATGTAGTTTTGTAACAATACTCTATGCAATTCATTTTTGCATAAACTCTGGGTTTCTTCAATTGTTTTGAACAAATGCTGTGCATGTATATCTTGGGGTCAGCAGATTTTTGTTGGGGTGGTGGCTGGTGGGGCGGGGTTTGGTGGTGTGTGAGGGAAGGGGTGGGGTGGTCGACTGATATGGTGGTCATGATAAAATAATTATGGTAACAAGGGTATATTCAGCATTTACAGTAAAAGCAGGTGGGTAAACTTACCCTGTGAAGTTGGGCAGTAAGTTAGGCCCCTGGCACTGTGCTAGTAAATGCCTACACCAAGTTGCAGTCAGCATATCTTCCCCTCTACCATGTAGTTTTGTAACAATACTCTATATGCAATTCATTTTTGCATAAACTCTGGGTTTCTTCAATTGTTTTGAACAAATGCTGTGCATGTATAATATGTTGGGGTCAGCAGGTTTTTGTTGGGGTGGTGGATGGTGGGGCAGGGTTTGGTGGTGTGTGAGGGAGGGTGTGGGGTGGTATGTGGAGATAGCACTTTGTACAATGTAGTATTAGGCCGGGGTATTAGGTCCTATACTGGGAAAATAACATGTGATTCAAGAAATGACCCAAGTTGATTTGAGTCAAGAAATGACCTGCATCTTTAAAGACTGCCTGTGAAGAAACATAAACCCAGGTGGTCATGCAAAATATATGTGTATTTGCACATATACCGCGGTAATTAAAACCAAAAACTCATCAAACAAAAAAATGAAAATGCTATTTTCTCAAATACGTGCCTCATGAACTTAGGTAGATAAGAGTGTGCAAAGATTTGTTGGCAATGTGCGGCAGAGATATAGATATCAACATTTTTTTTCTTCAAGAAGCACATCAATTTGCAGGATTAATCATGAAATGTGCCAACATTTTATTATTTATGGACTGAAACAAGTCAAAGAGAAGAAATACATCACAGATTTTGGCAAATATTCCCTTGGACTGTCAGTTCACATGGCGGATAATGACGTTCTTATACCACCCGCTGGCTGTGCCACTGCAATGGAGATTGTCAGTTTGAGGTAAAATAAGGATTATAATCATCACTTTGTACCAGAATTGAGAAGGTAATTTCAAGGTTAACATGGATTATGAGTCAAATAAAATATTATTAAAGTACTGATATGCAAGGAAATTATAATGAACAGTGAGTAAGTTCACAGAAAATAAAACTTGTGGTCGTCACAAAAGCATGTGAGACTTGTGTTTTAGAACCTTGTTTTAAATCTATGGAGTAATTTATTGAAAAAATAGTAGAGAATTACCTGGGGATCTATTATGGTGTATACAGCATCCCAGCAAACACAAAATGTTTGGCAGACAACAGTAAGTGCCGGGTTATATAAAGGGTATAAAATGATGTTATTTTTAAGTGACCACAAAATATTTTGCAAACGTTTGCCAAAAATATTTTTACAATAAATGTTGTAATGCTTTTTCATATATATGAAACGCAAAACGTTTTAAAAACGTTTTTGTGATCTTTAAATAACCTGACTTTTAAATGTTAATAAAATGTTTTGACCAAAAACAAAAATTTGTTTATAACGTTTTAGATTTTTTTTTATGTGTTTGCTGGGATACCTCTTAAATGCACACAGGATTGTGTTTGAAAAACTGTATTTTCACCATAACTTTTAAAGTGAAGTTTGTAAGTGTACAAAAGTAAACACTTTTTGGAAAGGAAATGATGAATGAAATTGAGCTGTATCTTCAAAAATTTAAAACAATTGCTCATTTTTGAAAAAGGTCCAAATACGTGATTTTTCACCCAAATTTCCAGATAATACAAAGTACATATTAATCTAGAGACAAAAGTCTAGTTACTTCTCTTTCAAATATTTAGTTATGTCCTCAAATTTGTTTTTAAAATGTTGCTGTTGTGCTTTTTGATATGCATTTGTATGTTTATGGGAAATTAATAAAGTTGTCAAATTTGTTAACTTGTCATATGAAACATTTTGAAAACGTTTTCATGATCTTTATTTAACCAGACATTTATAAAAGAAATTGAAAGCAAATGCAACAATTCTTATTTTAACTATATTTTTTGACTATGGAAATATTTTAATTATTTTGATCATTTAGATATACATGTAAAAGCATTACCAGTGGTAACAAAAAAATTGGATGAAAATTTGGAGGGAAAATCACGTTTTTGGTCTTTTTTAAAAACGGTTACTCTTTTCCAAATTTTGTAAATACAGTTGAATTCATTCATCATTTCCTGTCCAAAAATGTATACTTTAACCCAATCTGTCAATTGACTTGTCATAGCCCTATTTCAAAAGTTATAGTTAAAAGAAACACTTTTCTGCCAAACGTGGTCCTTTGCAGATGTTTGTATACAATCTTTCCCATTATTTCTAAAATAAGCAGATATCTGAATGTTGCAAATTAATTTAAAAGTGTTTTAGAATGAGTTATGCTTTTCTGCATGTTTTACTGAAGACTTTCATCTGAATATGCCAACAAATTAATTGACGATCAGATGGAGAAAAACAATGAAACCTATGTGGTATTTAAAACTGTATGAAGAAGAATCAAGGTTTAATATAAACTTAATTTCACTTCAGTTGTTGATTTACAAACTTGTGTGTTTTTGCTTGAAACCTACAAACTCCATACCAGGGATTTATTTTTTACTTTTTTGGATATTGGCCTGATTTGCGACTTATTGACCAAATAAGGCCAAAAATATAAAACATGGTCTCCTCAGGTCGATTTTTGTCCCAGGTTTTTGACGGCCCATCGGATGAAGCACTGACAACTTTTGTTCTAGAGCACCGTAATTGGATTCAAGTTTTTATTAGTACCGTTTTAAAATACCCCGTATGTTTCACCTGAGACTAGAATACCTACAATTTAGGTATTCTGGTCTCAGTGTTCACATGGTGTGTCACGGTTTTTCCCTCAATTTATTCGTCACCCGGGTGTTTTATAGGACAACTTTAACACCTCGTGCCCCAACTTTGATATTAAAAAAATTACGTTGTTGCTTTACAAAGTATATCGATTCGTTGAATGCATTTATAAATAGAAAGATTACTGCTATTTAAATTGGACCTGGGCACCCGGCCCAAGGTCCCGACCTGGTTTTTGACATTTTCATTTTTATAATGGTGAATTCCGCGATGAATATTCAAAAATGGTTTTAATTCTTATGCTGACATGCCAGTCATTATGCAGTCCTTTACCTGAACTCTCATAATATACTCACAATACAATCTAACTAAATAAAAATGCATTCATGCATGGACAAGGAAAAGAACGTTCCTTTCTTTTTGTGCTGTGGCTGTCAAAATTGTAACCGTAATAATTCGTCACAAGCATGACGATTGTACCAAAGAATTTCCCATGCATATATATTTGCTCATGCATGAATTCAGCTGAATTTTAAATACCGCTAGTGACTGTTTGAATAGAGAGTTCGCCGTTGCCGAAATAAAATCTCTTATATATCGTCATCCCGGTGGATTGTTATAAAGTTTGTCGTTGTTGTATGAATTTATTTTACAATTTGCTTTGTGTTACAGGTAAGTATGGTTTGGTCATGATAAGAAAACTTATTTAACGAAAACCAGAGAAGATCATGAAATGATAACATGACAGGTTATCGATTATCTGCTGCAATAATATACCTTTTAAAATTACATACAGGATCGATTACATGTAGCTCCATACACTGACTTTGCATTTGCTCTCAAACCTTTTCTGTTATTTATATAATCGGAGTGCAGTACAGGTATATGCATTTTATTGTTAATAACAATTTTATTGGTATTGGTATTATTTTATGACAAACACCTGAATACTGTACACATGCTGCCATTACCATGATGGGAGGTATTTCAAAGTTTTAATGGTAAGTATGTAGATGTCTAGACTCGCTACGTCGTTACTCTTAACGTGTTGTTTAACATGACAAAAGTTCTTTTCAGTATGGTTGTCTCCAAATATATGGTTTTATTGTTATCCTAAGTTAGTGACAAATATTGCGTGGAGTTGTTAGATGTATTAACGATGATGCGTTGAATACGATGTAAGTCCCCGGGATATGTTCAACGTATAAATACTTTCCATATTTGTACAGGGATTATAGCTTACTTCCACTGGTAACACTGAATTTACATTTTGAGTGTGGTGGTTCCACGGGATCGCAATGGAGGTTTGGATGTAAAGTTACACTTTTCCGAAGTTTTTTTCAACGCTGATTCATAATATCTACTCTACGCAAGATGTCTCAATACCAATCCCAATCCTCGTTTTCTAGTGTTTTTACGGTAAGTTTTTTTCTTTCTGATACAACAGGTATTACAGTCATTGGGCCTATTATATAGGTAAAGGTCCCGTAGGATTACTTTGAAAACGTCTATGCCTATATATTATTGATGCCAGGAAGTATTATATTATTGATGATACCAGACCTGGATGATACCTTTAAATTGACGTAATGGACTCCAATTACCATGCTATATCGATATGCACTAAAATGCAATTCAATTTGGTTTAACGGTTCTCATTGAACTAAGGGTCAATACAGCTTTCAAGAACATGCAGCTCTATTATCTGAGACGAAACCAGCATGTATGTTCTTGTTTGAGACTCAAACCAGAGTAGATTTATATGTACCCGGCTCCTCCCTTACTAAAACTTTGCTGTTCGCTGCCCGGGGTTCGCTGATTGTGGGGTGACAAATAAGCAGCCCGCGTTTCAGTGCCCCCCTCCCAAAAATAAACCTTAAAACCTGTTGAAAATAATTTCACTTTTTACTTCCACAATATAAATTAAGCTCATACTATAATGTTGAATCACCGCATGCCCTTGTTTATTCAAGCGGTCAATATTTGCATGTCAAAGTATTTTCAGGATTTAATTTAATACACAATATAAATTTCTCATATGAAATGGTCAAGAGAAGACAAAAATTAATTACTGCAGTCACAAATTGCTGAATAACGCATCTGTTTTGAAGGTTAATTTTTGAATTGAACGGAATATTATAATATGCCTATACTTTATACTTGATAATCCTGCATGTTATTGCGTTGACTAAATCTTTTAGGGTAGTTGGTCGAAGCAGCAAAAAATAATCGATTTTCATTATCATAAATATATTATTCAAAAATAACACTTTGATGTTTTGCAAAAGTTTATTCTAAAATAAATCATATACTTTGAAAACTTTTGCTTGATTTATTGTTGTTAATGAGTTATGTAGCCTACATTTTACAAAAGTGTTGTTTTTGTTTTTGTTTTTTTGTTTTTTTGACGAGTTGTCAGGCATAAGCCTTTATTATACATATTACGAAAACCACATAGTATACATATTTAAATAATTAAATCACACATTTTCAGAACACACAGATTATTGCATTACACTATATAAAATATACAAGTATAAGAAATTAAGTTGAACAATTAGATATATTGCGAATTTTGAGTTCATTATCAAACAAAAAGAGAAGATTGGGGTGGTTACCATATCTATATTTGCTAATACAAAGCTTGGCAATTACAATTACATAGTTGACAAACAGGTTGTCTTTGCTGTGTGAACCATGTTCACCAAACATGACATTTTTAACATTGAGAGAGATGTTATGTTGGATATTCAAAGATATCACTGTTTTGACTTTATCCCAAATGGGATTGATTTTTTTACAATAGTAAAAGAAATGATCAACATGATCAATAACATTACAGGTTTCACACATATTAGAATTTTCTTTGCCCATTTTATACAACATTGTTTTTGTGGGGTATATGTTGTGAAGAATCTTCCAATTAAGAGAAATCAGACGAGCTTCTTTAGTGCATTGGGGGACATTATTCCAAATAGAATTCCAGTTAAAATGATATCTGGGGAATTTGATCGCCCAGAATTTGTAACACGTTGGGGTTGTATACATCGACCTGATTTTAATTTCTTTAAAATCTTTAGCGAAGCATTTTGAATAGGAATTTTATTAAACAAGATGTCAGAGCGTTCTTCACAAGGCTTAGGATGAGTTTTCCAATCTTTAGGAAGAGCATTATGAACAACAAAGTAATCAATGAAGACCCTTGGATTTTGAGGGATACGACGCTGAATATCTTGAACAGAAAACATAGACCCTTGATTGTCAAAGAGATCGTTAACTCTTATGAAGCCTGCTCTGATCCAGTCATGCATAAAAAGTGATTTACTGTTAAGTTGAATAGCATTGTTGTTCCATATTATTTCAGTACCAGGCATATCAATATCCTGTTTGTAAACAACCGGTTTTGTGTTAAACCAATATTTGATTACAGATGAGTAAAACTTGGGTAACTTATCAATGATATTGACACAATCAATGCCCATGGTTTTAATAGAGCAGTTACATTTAAAAGGTCTGTATTAAGCCCAATCTTAGACACATGATATAAAGCAATATTTTTCCACACAGCAACCTCATTATTGACGAGTTTCTTTATCCAAGACAACGTCAATGATTCAAAAAAGATGTTACATGAAACATTTTTATTCCTCCCATATCAAAGTCAGAAATGATTGTTCTGCGTTTTACCGCTTCAGCTCTATTCCAAACAAATTTTATAAACATGTTGTTGATTTTTGTCACCACTTTGTCTGGAATAATAATCGTGGAAGCAATATATGTGAGCTGTGATGCTAAAAGAGACTTGACAATTAAGTTTCTACCAATCATTGATAATCCTCTCATTTGCCATGCACGGATAGAACTCTCGATTTTTTCATTTTTCATCCCAGTTACAATTGAGTTTTTCAAGAGGAACGTTTGGGCTAAAGGTAATACCAAGGATTTTAATAGTATTATCTGGAGAAAGCTTCCAATTAACATTACCAATTTTAAAATCGTTGTTTTTGAGAGAACCAATCCAGATGGCGTCACATTTATTGTAATTCAAACAGAGACCAGATAGAAGCGCAAATTTATCAAGAATGACTAGAGTATTTTGGAGTGCCTCAGCAGAATTGACAAAATTGTTGTATCATCAGCAAAGGCTGAAATTTTGACTTCGTTGCGACCATATCCTTCTATAGGAAGTTTTATACCTTTAATAGATTTGGATTGGCGAATTTTACATGATAACAGTTCCACACTTAGAACAAAGAGCAATGATGCAATCGGGCATCCCTGTCTTACACCGCGTTCGACTTCAAAGAATTTAGAGATATGCCCATTGTTTATGATACAATTTGATGTGTTTTAAAATGACAGAAATCCATTTTATAAATGATTCATCGAAATTGAACTTTCTTAAAGCATACAAGATAAATTCACGTTCAATTGTGTCGAACGCTTTTTATAATCAACACATAACATAATACCAGGAATGTCATTATCATCAACATAACGTAAAACATCTTCGATTAAACGAATGTTATTATGAATACTACGACCTTTTACAAATCCATTTTGATCATTGTTGACCAGTCCCTTAAGCACTTTTTGCAATCGAGCAGCAAGAGACTTTGTTACAATCTTGTAATCGATGTTAAGAAGTGTAATTGGACGCCAATTATCGAGCCTATCACGAGGCAATCCTTTGCTTCAGCCCTCTTTACAACATAACGCAAGAACCATTGGAAAAAAAAAAATATATTTGAATTCTTCTACGCACTTGCTATAAAACGATCAATGCAATTTTTGCCAAAGCTCACTATATACCATTCGCAAGATGCTCAGAACTACCAAATCGTAACAGTTTAAAATAGTTGCTAACCTTAACTATTCTTAATGTTCAATCACTTGTTTGCCTGGCAAATATTCATTTTCCATTTCAATATACCTTAAAAGATTATACAAATATACATTTGCAGAGACTCTATATTAATATTCAACTTTACATGCATAAAGATGCGCAGTGCCATTTCCATGTCCTTGCATAAGATTTGAATAAAAAACATGCACGGTTTACCATGTTTACAACTATTTTTGAAATAGTCTGAAAGGACGAAATAATTAACATTTCGAGATGACATATAAATTATTTAAAATACAATAGAGAATCCTTGAATAATTACGGTTTTACACCGAGGTTGACTTTTTCGTTATTTTCCAAACCATTGCGCAATGGAAAGTCAACATCTACTGCCGAAACAATCAGAATATTATTAAAAACGTGTACACATTTTATTTAGTCAATATAAAAATGTTACTCTATTGTAATTATTTAATAAGCCATTTGATTGTGGACTTTTCTTTAAAACCAAAAACCAAAAATTTATGAAGCGCGAAAAAATACCACGATTGCAGGAACAATAGGTGACGTGTTAGTTGATAATTGTCCATGAAATCGTATGATTTGTCACTCGATGTGAATTTGATATGAGACA
Source organism: Amphiura filiformis (assembly GCF_039555335.1). Lineage (NCBI taxonomy): Eukaryota > Metazoa > Echinodermata > Ophiuroidea > Amphilepidida > Amphiuridae > Amphiura > Amphiura filiformis. The sequence continues at coordinate 5,559,214 of NC_092632.1, read as the reverse complement.
ATAGAGTAAGTAGTCTCATGAACTGTTTACAATAATAATTTTTTTTAAATAACAAAAAACTTCCTCATACCAATGCAATCAATAGAAAAATACTCTAAAGTTAGGTAACATAATTTTTTTTGGTTCTTGTCCGGAGGATGTTCACGAATGAATGAGGGATGAAGGGTTTGTTTCTTCAATGTTTGATATTAGCATACTATTATTAGTACTACAATGTGGTCCAAAAAGAATTGTACCCAATTTAAAAGGTTAATTTCTCGGAGTTTTTTTTTTTTATTATTCTCTGTACTTGGGACTGATGGGGGAAAAAGACTCACGACAGAGATGTAAGCCACGAAAAACTCCTGTGAAATGCACGGAAATGCCCCGAAAAAGAGCCAAACCAAAACAACCAAAAAGGAAGAGAATTCCTGAAATCTCTAATATCAGGGAAAGAAAACAACCCCAAACCCACCCACCCACCCCAACACAAACAAGACAAAACAGGGGACACAAAAACACACACTCAAACCAAACAAAAACAACAATCACAACACAACACACTAAACAAACAAACAAAAACAAAAAAGGATGGTGCAATAATCTAGCCTAAAAAGCGATAACCATGATAACAAAGAAAAGCAAAATATAAAGGAGAAAACAAATTAAGAGGCTTCAAGATCAAGGCTCCATTTTTTAAAATGCTTATTAAGCTTTCCCTTACTTTCAGCAATTTGATAATCTGTGTCTAATTTCTCGGAGTTGAGAACAGCTATACAATGTTGTTACATATTCAACATATATATGTGTCAATGTTGTTAATGAGCGAATATGACTTGATATTTGAAAACTGTAGGTCCGATTTGCTTCAAATAACAGGCATATTGATCAGCGTATTTTGCCCTACTGAAAATCTGTTTAAAACGGGCTCAAAGCATTTACTAGCTTCCAGAAAATGCTTTATTTCAAAATGTTTCCACAGTCATGATAGTGACAGGCCTATTGAAATCTGGGTTCAACAGCTAGGTAACTAGGGACGCAACGATGATTTTGTATAATAAAAATTGAATTGTATATTGGTGTCAATCACAATTTTGCAAGTGTAACAAAATATCAAATTTTCTAATCAAATGTACAACTTATAATTACTTTAGATAAGTCAAGACCATGGAAGTCGTAAGGCAAGTACTGTTCCATCATTCGTCGACACTATGCCAGAGAAGAACCCGTCCAAGAAATCCTCTGAAAGCGGTGATAATAAAGGCGACGAGAACGAAGAACGTGGAAATTGGGGAAACAAAATCGATTTCATTCTCTCATCTGTTGGATATGCCGTAGGACTTGGAAATGTCTGGCGATTTCCTTACTTGTGCTATAAAAATGGAGGAGGTAATTTTGCAAGCTTATTTTTTGTTGTGAAGAGTATCAGTAAATGTCGTCGTTTTCTTGTTCCGGTTACTTGTAATATAAAGATTAATAAATAAAAAACGCCTTTTTGAAACGAGCTCATTCTGTCATTTTGGAAACATGGTGTGTCTATCATTCGTCAAAAAGGAAAAGTCACACTTATGAAAATGTCATTTTTTTAAAAACTGGTCATGGTGTATGTGTCAAGTGAGGTCTCAAAATACGAAGAACAAACTGGAAAGAAGAAAAATAACGTTATTTCTTTATTTACAGGTGCATTTCTGGTGCCATACATAATCATGTTGTTTGCTGCTGGTTTACCGCTGTTTGGGCTCGAACTTGGCTTTGGTCAGTATGTAAGCAAGGGCTGTGTTGGTGTATGGGATCTTGCGCCGTTATTCAGAGGTAAGACGTGTGTTTTTATGCGGGGTATATTAGCCCTAACGGCCTAAGGGCTTTTTGGCGACGGGAAGGGAAAGAAGGAAGGAATAAAGAGAGAAAAGAAAGAAAGAAGTTGTTTGCTCTGGGTGGGATTCGAACCCGAGACCCCTCGCATGCCAAGCACAAGGTCGGCGACACCTTGCCACGGGTCTTGGGCTTCGCTGGCCAGCGAAACCGTGCCTATATATCACTTAGGCGATTGCGTCATCACACCACGTGGGATGTACGCACGAACAGCGCATATATCAAGTAGTATTTTGTAGTACACGGTACGGTTAGGGTTAGGGTAGGCGTGCGATTGCAGCAGCAAGGCTCCTCCATTTTGTTGTTTTTTGCGTGTGACGTTTAACATGGCTAATGTAATTTCTTTTCATTTTAAAGCGGGTTTTAGCAGATAAACGGTCAAAAACTATATTTTGAGAATTTAATGCAAATCAAGGGAAATAAGCATAAATGGTCAAAATTTTGAATATGGTGCACATTTTTGGAATCACCATGTGACTTTGAAAGGACATTTCTCTTGATGTGGATGTCACAGAGCACTCAAACCATGACATTCTGAAGAACAGAAATGCACCTGTTCTCAAATTGGATGTTACTTTCCGCTAAAGTTGCATCTGTTTTGGTTTTTATGTTGCTAGCTGATTATTAATATTTAATATTCAAATTTCATTTTCAAATGTTTGCATTTTGATTATTATGAAGTGCCTTTTCTAGATGTACCGGTAATTGTGACAAATATATAAAACATTATGTTTTCTATGCGTGTTGTACGTGTACGATATATGTGTATATATTGTACTGCAAAACGGTGTAATGTCAGTTTGAATGCAACACAATCGTGGCAGTAAAGTGGCTTTACCAGTTTTCGATTTATCTTTGATAGTCTTTTAAAACGTTTCACGCAATTCACGTCAACGCATATGAATATCGTCATTGTAACAAAATTATCTTGTCTGAATATCAAATACTATAATAGCCATGATTGGATTGACACTTTTCTTGCAGGTCTTGGGTGGACCATGGTCATAGTGTCTGGAATAGTGGTCATTTACTATAATATGATAATCGCTTACACTCTCTTCTACTTCTTCGCTTCCTTCAACAAAGTTGTGCCATGGAGTTCCTGTGATAACAATTGGAATACCGAGTTTTGTGAAGTCAGCAAAAGGAACTTAAGTGTGGTTTATAATGCATCGGAATCCAATTCTACAAGACCTGCGGAAGAATTCTGGCTGTAAGATAGCTTTTCGTTTGTCCCACAGCAGATTCCGTTACCCTTTTCGCATGATACAACCAAAAAGATCGAATCATAATAATTATACATATCGCAAAGAAAAAAGGCACAAAAACATATCAGATCAAGCATTTAATGATGATTCTTCTCATAAACATGATCGGGACAATATCAATAATCGAGTAGTACCCTTCATCATTTAAGTCTAATGGGTCAGACAAAAAGCAGTGTCATTTTTTAACAGAAGAATAATCACGGAATATGAAGAAAATGACATTGACAACAATAGGAAAAATGGGGATGAGGCTGTCGATGGGGTCTTTGAGAAAGAATCCCCCTCCATAAAAGCAAATCCATCGCTTTATGAACTAACTTATTAAACACATTTGTCTCATTGCAGGAACTACGCATTAGGTCGTAGTGAAGGTCTACATGATATGGGTCCAATACGATGGCAATTATTCTTATGTCTACTGTTTGCTTGGATTATTGTGTTCTTATGTCTAATCAAGGGTGTGCAATCAGTGGGAAAGGTAATAACCACTCATCGAATACTAGTAACTCAATTTTAATCAATTTTAACAAAAGACAGTAACAAAACAATGAACTGGCGATGTGAATAATATACTAATATCAAATAATACGGTAACGATATTCAGTAATTAATAATGATTATGATGTTGATGATGATGATAATGATAATGATGACGACGATCGTGATGGTGATGATGACGATGGTGATGGTGATAGACACCGTAGAGTCCACAGGTCGAAAACAGAGGATGATTTAAGGAACCCCCATCATGCACTGTAAAAGTGTTATCACTAGAGTTTCAACTGCCACTTTACTTTTCAAATCCCATTGAACTCTGTGCAAAAGATGTTGTTTTAGAATTGCCCGTGTGTCATTATTACTTGGTCGATTTCAGATTTTAAGTGATGTATGCATGAAGGATAATTCACACCTTCTGTAGATAACATAAAATGTGAAATCGACCAACTTTTTGAAGGTGTTTTTATTGTAAATATATCTGTCCAAATTCAAATTTAACCATGCATGTGTGTATGCAGTGGGCGGGCAGTGGTGTCATGTTCACTCACACAGCTGTGCTAACCGCAAGACTTGCTGGGAAGTGCTTAAATCATCCTCTGGGTCGAAAACAACTCTGAATGAATGTAAGATATTTTAATAGAGTTTGGTATAAAAGGAGACACAGGATATGGATGGGCAGACGTATTATGAAATCGTTGTATTGGATATGATTATAGTCTAGGTGCCTTCAAAGATATGTACGTGCATTTTGTGTTTGTGTAGTGAATGTGCTACCAATTATTCGGCTGATAAAACGAAGAAGATTTAGAGAACGTCAAAGTATGTGTATAATCTTCCTCAAAAAGGGAATATATTCTTCTGTCGACTTGCTGAAGTCTGATTTATGAAACAACACGTCTTATGTAAGTGGAAACAGGGTGGATGAGAGCATGTTTCCTGATGAATGGTGAAGTAGCACAGTTTTGAAAATTGTCATCTGTGCAAGGATCTTGTACGTAAAGGATATTATATTACGCTAGTCTAGTCTGCACTGTACAAGTTTGAGTCATGATATACATCAGTCGTCCAGAACATTGAGTGCAACAGAGTTTTATAATCAACAAGAACATGAAGAATAAGAAGACTGCCGGATAAGTAAGGAGTGTAAATAGTTTGTAATCCATTGATTGTATACATTCATGGTTTGACCATGATGCTTATAATGCAAGAACATTGTCCAATCATATTATACTTTTCATCACAGATTCAAATACATTTTACGAGAGTTGTGTTTTGTTGTATTCTTGGGTTAAAAGTGTTGTTGGCCTAGGGTCGTTGCGATCCGTAACAATAGTTTTAAAATTATGAGTATCTGCCTTTGCCACTTCCATTGAATGGTATTGGAAAGCTGAATATTTCATTTAGGTGTACCATGGTGTTGATAACAACTGCGCCACTCTAAAAACGTCTAGTAAGGACAGGCTGCAGATGACTTGTCTTGATTTCACCGTTAGTTATTGTCACATGACATGCATGAACTATACACAATTTATAAATAAATTCATTGAATTCATGTACGTTTATCTCACTTGACTACAACTTCGATTTCTTATCTTCTTTTTTGCAGGTTGTGTACTTCACTGCTACATTCCCATATATCGTTTTATTTATTTTACTTATTCGAGGAGTTACGTTACCAGGCGCAGGAAGCGGGATCTATTTTTACATTGTGCCTAGATTTGATCGATTAGGGAACGCAACAGTAAGTGATTATTACACTACGTTTATATGTTTTGGTATCGTATTAGTTGAAGACAACAGGTTATTGTTGATTGATGAAAACTATTTTAACAAGTTCATTTTCCCTTGACTCTTTTAGTATATTTCATTTCAGCGTAATAGAATCTGTAAGCTTCTGTGTCTCTAATTAGAATCATTTGTATGAGTTTTGTCAGCACTACTTAAATTGTTCAAACCCTGTCATTGATTGTTACCAATCCTGGTCATCTATCCTTGTTGTTTGTGTGTTACCATTGGTTACCAATCCTGCTTGTGTGTTTACCAATCCAATCCTGCTTTTGTTGTTTACCAATCCTTGTCATGCTTGTACATACCAATCATTGTACAGATCCTTGTATCCTGTCACCCTTCATCCGCCATCCTGCTGTGTTCCTTCAATCCTTGCATGCTCGCCCTCCATCCTTCCATGCTCGCCCTCCATCCTTCAACACCCTCCATCCATCCAACATGTCTAGGGTCTATTGTCATGTAATATGTGTGTGCGTTGTGCATGCTTGCATCCTACTTGCATGTTTGATGCGGCGAATGTCACAAAGCCTGCACACACTACAAAGGTGCAAAAGCTAGCATTCTCTCCGATGAATGCAGTACGTGGTTTTATGTCGACTGTATTCATATAAGTGAAGCAGTGTTAGCATACTTTGCCAGATCAGATAGCTTCAGATCTCCTATAGGAGCGCACAAACTGTGGCTTTCCTAACGTTTCAGCTTACCTATTTGACTCTACCACCTTAGACAATAGCTTGCCTGATGTCTTTAAAAACACTATAGATGAGCTTATCAACTACCAGCAGCAGCTCTTCTGAACCAGGGTCCCCGAATGCCCAGTCTTCGCCAACAAAGCCAACCATACATAACAACAGCAAACCTAATAACAGAACTACCAGTCTTCGATCACTTACCATAAACTTTCAAAGCATATCTAGTAAGAAGGAAGAGCTATGGAGTTTAATTGAGGCTATGAAACCTGATGTAATATCCGGCTGTGAAACCTGGCTTAAACCAACTACGTATGGGGAAATCCTTCCTCCAGACTATAAGCTATACCGTAAAGACCGGCACGATGGGTACGGCGGTGTTCTCCTTGCTCTTCATCCAAGCCTGAGCAGCTACCGTATCAACTTGAAACCAATCCCGATGCTGAATTTGTGGCTGCAAAATCATGAATGGAAAAGAGAAATCTCTGGTCATCGGCGCCTTATATCGGCCAACCAACAACAACCAAGACTACGTGGACTCTCTCAACAAGACCATTGAAGACGCTGCAATCTGGATTAGTGGTGATATCAACCTGCCTGACATCGACTCGATTACTGACCAAGTGATCGGCCATCAGTTTCCAAAAAGCCTCAACGAGTCCTTCCTGCAGTCACTGTCACGTACTGGATTTGAACAGCCCGTAGACGTTCCTACAAGAAATGACAACACTCTTGACATTGTGATTACCAACCGGCCCTCCTTGGTCAACCGATGCGAAGGCATGCCAGGACTGAGCGACTACGACATTGTTTATGTGGACTTGAATATTCAAGCTAGTCCAAACCAGTCAAGCGCAAGATATACCTCTTGAAACGTGCTGACCTTGACAGTATCCTCGCTGCTACAAAAACCTGTGCAGAGAGCTTCGTCTCAAGACACTCCACCTCTACTCCAATTGAAATACTTGCTGCTGAAGTTGAAGATCAGCTTAAGAAGATCATTAATGAGTATGTGCCATCAAAACTCACATATAAGGACAATAAGGACAGAGACTGGTGCCGCATCTGGAGACTTAAGAAGGAAGCTCAAACAACATGCCGGCAAGCCTATGAGCCAATATCTCACCAACATCATATGCAGTGAACCAAGTGGAAACAAACGTCTTGGTACGCTTATTAAATCTAAGCGCTGCGACCACACAGGAACTGCTCCGCTTAAAGACGGCAACATCATCCACACAGCGATCCAAAGACAAAAGCAAGCATCCTGAACCACCATTTTGCATCTGTATTCACTGATGACAAGTCAACCACCCTGCCAGACCTTGGACCTGGTCCCCATCCACCAATGGAAAGAATTACTGTCAGCATTCCAGGTGTCATCAAGCTTCTCCAGAACTTGAAACCACACAAGGCCACAGGTGCAGATGGAATTCCGGCAAGACGTCTCAGGGAAACGGCGGTGGAAATTGCTCCTGCGATCACTCTACTATTCCAAGCTTCGTTGGATCATGGCACAGTACCAGCTTCTTGGAAGAGGGCATCCGTCGTTCCGATCTTCAAGAATGGGAACCGATCCTTAGCTGCCAACTACAGACCTATATCACTGACATCCATCCTGTGTAAGCTCTGTGAACAAATTCTCCATCATGCTATGATTGGGCACCTTTCCAAACACCAAATCCTGACGGATCGATGCACAACATGGCTTTAGGAAGAATAGATCGTGCGAAACCCAGCTGATCCTCACTATCCAAGACCTGGTAAAAGGCATTGACTAGAAAGGCTAGACTGACCTGATCCTGCTGGATTTCGCCAAAGCTTTCGATAAGGTGTCTCCACAAGATCAAGCATTACGGAAACCATGACATCACGCTTCGCTGGGTGCAAGACTTCCTCAGCAACAGGACCCAGAAAGTGTTTGTAGACGGCCAAAGCAGCAGCCTTCATTAACAATCTTCCAGCCAGCAACTCTGTTACCCGCCTCTTTGCAGATGACTGTCCTGTACAGATGTATTTCAACCCTTCAAGACACAAAACTTCTCCAGGATAATTTAGACGCCTTGCAGGAATGGGAACGCACTTGGTTAATGCAATTCCACCCATCCAAGTGTCAGGTAATCCACGTCACCAACAAAAGGAAGCTTATCACCATCCACGACGTAACCCTGTCCTCTGCAAAGTACCTGGGTCTGAACATCGACAGCAAACTCAACTTCAACACACATGTCGACATTATCACCAAGAAAGCCAATGGAACCCGTGCCTTCCTTGGACACAGCTTCAATCGCCGCAGCAGGAAAAGCAAAGAGGCTACATACAACACCTATGTGAGACCCATTGTAGAGTACGCTGCAGTGGCCCGGGGCAGTGGCCTGGGACCCCCACACCCAGCGCAACATCAAGAAGGTGGAACAAGTCCAAAGAAGTAGTGCGCGATTCGTCACCAGCAATTATGATCGTAGGACCAGCGTCACATCACTTCTTACTGATCTCAAATGGCCGTCACTTCAATCTAGACGTCGCCAGACTCTCCATGCTGTACAGAATAAGGTACAAATTGGTCGACATCAACTGGGAGCATTACCTGACCAGAGGCAACATCTAACACCAGAGGACATGCTTCCAGATTCTGGACACCATTCTGCAGCTCCCAGACTTACTTGGCATCCTTCTTCCCACACACAAGCAGGGAATGGAACGCCCTTACGATGGACCCAGGAGACGTCACCTCGCTCGATGCCTTTAAGGCAGCATTGAGCGAAGTCTGCATGTAACCAGCTGGCAGCCTTCTTTTTATCGCACTTCACCATTGTATATATTTTGCACCTGATTCTATCTGTTGCCATATTCGTCATAGCAGGTACACACAACTGCAGTGCAAAACTATTCAGTTGCTGAAGCACACACTTTTCAAGAAGAAGAAGAAGTTATATACATCTGCAAATGTCACAATATCCAGGGCCTGACAATAGTGATTTAAATGCAGTCAATATGAGGGATTAAGTATTACTTGATCCAATAATTGTTGAGATTATTCAAGAAAATGATTACAGGTCGATAATCTGTAGGGTCATTAGTCAAAAAATTGAATAACATAAACCCTTACTATAACCATAACCCTAAACTTCACCCTATCCCTAACCTTCCACTTAAGCCCTAACCCACCAACCTTATCCTAACAATTTACCCCAACCCTAACCTAACCATATTCCTAATACTAACCATAATTCTAACCCTAACCTTATTCCTAACCCTTGTCCTAACTTAAAATGTTCTGAACTCTGCCCTTTAACCCTTTTCGAACTATTGACCCTTCCAACAAATAGGCTGTCCCCAATAAAATTGAGGCAACAAGTTACTTACAGCAAGTTCAACAAAATACTTTTTGAGTGTGGATAACTTGATTTGAAATGGTCACTAATAAAACAATAGAATTTGCTTTGCTTTTTCACCAAGTCTAATTTTAATTTAAAAATACACTAGCGGGAAACCCTCGCTTCGGAGCCTTAATTTTATAGACATTGAAACAAACACCCATATAACTTTTCCGAAGATTTGAAAGTTCGTATTTTAAGAAACATCTGTGTGAAACGCTTTTAAGAGATTATCATTGTATATCGTTTTATATACTAGGTATGGAAGGATGCAGCGGTGCAAATTTTCTATTCTCTCGGTTCTGCCTGGGGTGGTCTACATACGTTGGCCAGCTACAATAAATTTCATAACAACTTTCATCGGTAAAGTGAAATTATTCTTGACAACTCGTATACAAATTTCTAAAAATGGGAAAGGTGGCAACAATGTTATTGTCAATATTGAGCGCAGTATGCCATAATCAACGTAGCTCTGTCTACGATGTTTTTATTTCAATGGAATGTAGAAACACGTGGGGTGTGTGCGAGTGTGCCTGTAGCGGCGAGATGTGGGTCGTGGTTGTTGGGTGGGTAGGGGTGTGTATGTGCGAACGTAATTAGTTGAAAACACGGACCATTGAATTTACATGAAAACTATATATTTGTATTGTTTCTAGAGACGCGATCATGGTTGCTCTGATTAATTGTGGGACGAGTGTCTTTGCTGGTTTCGTGATATTTTCCGTCATTGGCTTCATGTCTCACGATTCCGGAATACCTATAGAAGATGTAGCAGCTGGAGGTAGGGAACTATCATATGGCTATAATGCAGATATGTCAGACCGATACATCGATAAGTCCGACACGTCAATATGGTTAAGGGTGGGGGGATTAGTATGGCATTTTCCGAATGACTATTGTGTAATAGCGTAAAATAATACCAAGTTGGGGTCATTCCTAAAAGACCCATTCAGTGATCCCAGCGCAAGTGTACAAAAATTAAAATTGATATAAATTGCTTAAAAGTGAAGGATAAATCATTCAAATTGTCAATTGGTATTTTTGAAATTCAAAATTTGACAAAAAAACAAAGAACAGCAGTATTGACGAAGTTAAAGCCCCATTCAAATACATGTAGCTAATTTAGATACTGTCAGTATCTAAATTACAGATTCATGCAAATGCCTTATTTTGTCCTAAATACGTGGCTTTCGGCTGAACCACTGGCAGGCTATGTTAGCACATCTATGACAATGACAAAGGTACCAAAATCTGATTTTTTACGATCGTCCGGATGAACAAATCACTGAATGGGCCTTTCAAATATTTCAAGTAAAATATAAAAATCATGGGCCTTCACCAATCCCATTACCTTCGAGGTTCGATGGTCGGCCTTATCGCGGTATAACAATAATAATAACAATAACAATAACAACAACAACAACAACAACAACAATAACAATAATAATAATAACAATAACAATATCTATAATGGGCATTTATTAAGCCAACAAAACAAAAGGTCTCTAGCCGCTGCTCAAGTTTTGCATGTGTATAATTATTTGCTTTGCTATCTTCAGTAGATGACGAGAATTAATACTCTTCTTGGTTGATTACTCTGCAGGATCTGGGTTAGCGTTTGTAGTCTATCCCGAAGCCATTGCTAGGATGCCGGGCTCCGTATTCTGGGCATTATTGTTCTTTTTTATGCTGTTAACCCTTGGTCTTGATAGTATGGTAAGTGTGTGATGACTTCACGTTTCCTCAATAGAGTCAAAATTAATGTTCATGATTACCATAATTACTATGACGACTGACTTTCTTCTTAAATTGAAAAATCAAGACGTTGAATGAAGAAATGGCTAGACTTTTATGTATACTGTAAACTTACACAGTACACTGGTATAGTCCAGTTTGCTGAATCAGTAAGGCTGATTAGGGTTCTCCCATCCTTGAATGTTGTATAAAGTGCATCTTGGGCCATAGTGGTCAGCAACTTCCTGTAAGGCGCAATGATCTTATGTAATTGCGCTATAAATGCGTGGTTTCTTTTAATACATAATGTAGCATTGAAAGCTGTATGTGCATAGTACGCAAAGGCACCAGTGTCGGGAAGAAATGCATGTTTGCTTCATAACACTTGCTTTAGAATGTAATTTTCCTTGATGATTGAAAAGACGGCCATTTGCAAAATATAATATACATAAACATTGGGTCTATGAGCAGAATGTGTACAGCCTATGAACATGATGATGACTTTTTATTATATCAAGGATTATAGCTGCATTAGAAGCAATTACATTAATATGACAGCCTTTACAATATTGGTACCAGACATAGATGTTAACCCAACAATCGGGATTTTGCCCGTTCTATGTTAGTCATTCGTCAGCATACCAATTTCTCCCGCTCATTTGCTCTGTATCGTTTTATTTAGTTTGTTACTTTAGAAACAGTGGTGACTGCAATAGTAGATGAATTGAAACCTTGGTACCCAAATATTTACGACAAAAAGACGCATATTACCGGCATTAGTTGTGTCATCTTCTTCATCCTGGGTTGGCCTATGACAACGAATGTGAGTAAATAGTATTTAGTTTTTAATTTAGTGACTCAATCATGTTTTATCGTTGTTCATCACCTTTTAAGAACAACACGTTGTCTGCGTATACGCTACTATAAAAGTGTGATTTCATCACCTACATTGTATTAACAACGGTTGGCTCCTGTTCAAAGGTATAGGAAGAGTTGCTGAATCTAATATTAACTAGTAGTCCCAATCTTTATAACTTTAAGGGATTTGTATTTGACATATCGTCATACCTATGTAAATTTGACATCTGAAGTCAAAACTTTCATGTAGTAAATAATTTAAAGTGACAAAACCTTCCATGTAACAGAAAGCATGCCCAGGCATACGGCTACCATACCATGCTTTATAGTAACACATCAAAATCGACAATATCCCATTGAACTCTATTGAATCAATTTGACCTTGACAAATTGATGTGTTACCTGGATAAGAAAGCACTCAAGATGGTTCAAACTATTCTTTTTCTGGTTTCTTTCAACAAGACAAATAATTTGAGACCAGTTTCATCAAAGTCAGAGCAAAATTGGACATATAACGTCACAATGTTACTCTTTTGCCCATAACTCCATAGATATGTCAAAGTATACTTTCTGAATCCTTATTACCAGAGGATTACGATGGTGTGAGTTTTGAACAGGTCTGAGTAATTTTGAACTTGACCCTCTGTTCAAAGTTCAATGACCTTTTCCTACTGTTAAAAGACCTCCATAGCCTAAATTATTTAGCACTATAAATCATCTGCCAAATAATGACAACTTTAACATGATTTGCACGACTGTAGTGCATACAAATTGAAATCAATTGTACTAATGACGAAGATAAAATGCTATTTGTGAAAATGAAATCTTTTCTTACTGTATTCTGCAAACAGCTCGAATTTTTTTTATCGTTTGTATGAATTTTGTTTCTCTGTTTCTGTATTATATCCAGGGCGGTTTCTATATGCTGACTTTAATGGATGAATATTCAGCCGGTTTCTCACTCATTCTTGTAGCAATGGCAGAAGCTCTTATTATATCATATGTGTACGGTATGTATTTGTTTGATTGTTAAAAATATTGGTAATATATAATTTGGACTTTTACCTTTTAAAGCATCTCTATTTAGGGATAGATTAATCTTATGCAAAATGTGGGATATAGACAGGTGTGTAGCTATCCAGCGTGCCCATCGGGAAAATAGTATAAATAAGTATGTTATTAATCATGATGAACGCATTCAGTTGAACTCGAAATTATACTGATGTTTATCACAATAAAAGTATTCAATAAATGATCATAAAAAAGTTTACATAATTAGTAACAGTAAACGTAAAGTATTATACGTACTCGTATGTTATTGAATGCAACATATCTTGGTATAATTATAATCAGGGCTCACCTACTGATCAATTCTGATATTTGGATCTTCCAGTTTATTGATTACGAAAGCGCGAGTAAAATAAAGCTTGGGAAGCTAGCAAACAGAGGGATATACGGTGACTGAAAAGATCAGATGCGAAAATATATCAATTGGACAGGGACGTAGTCTAGACGAAAATAATTGCAGTTGCATCATATAATACATATACCGGTTGTTTGCTTAAAAAATTACCTTTTTCAGAGTCTTCATTGAGCAGCGACGTAGCTTGCGACACCATCACGGCGTCTTCATTCAGCGTAGTGATGTTTTGTTTAATCCTCCGGTCACATGACCACCCGATGGGTGGTCAAGTGTCAGCAGATCATTGTAGATGGCGGGCAGGTCGTATCCGGCGTCCCTGTTTAGCGTGGGTCTATACCGGTTGTTGTTTTTTAGATACATGTCTTCGAGCTTCCAAATAAGGCTTTATTGTGACGATGTGCGCACATAGCGAGCAAAAATATTGTATTTTATAATTTTACACTATTTTCGCCTATGATCAGGATAAAAAAAGGGCTTTATAGTTATATTGTGCGCGCGCAGCGCTCAAAAAATTGTATTTTGCACTACTTTGCACTATTCCTTTGCCCTCCAGATTTTCTCTTTCGTTTTTTGTCAGAGGGGCACTTGTTTCTTTCATTTTTGTCAGGGGGAACTCTGCCCCCTGCCACCTCGCTGGCTACGCTACTGCAATTGTACACAAATGAATACGAATCAGTATGCTTAAATGCAAAGTAAGCACAAGGGGCAAGTTGACTACGTACAGTCTTGTAAAAAGGAGCCCCATGCGGCATATTTGTTAGAAATCGGGATTGAAAATGTAAAACACGAAGGCACGAAGAAGACATTTGAAAAAGGTGTGCTCTATTTTGTGCTCAATTGAGCGTGGAGAAGTTGGCTCGAGATTAGAGATTAGAGATTAGACATTCGCAATTGAATATTTCAATACGTTGAATATAAAGTTTTTTAATTCCTTATTTTGATGAATTTCGACCTAAAAACAACTCTTATGTATCGTTCAAGTCTTCTACATTTTTTGACACTATTTTTGGACATCCGAAAATTTTGGCCAAAATATTCAAAATTCCGAATCTTCGTCATCTGGCCAAATTTCGATACATAAAAGTGGTTATTAGGTTGAAAGTTCAAAAATTTTGAAATTTTTGGGCCAAAATTTTTGAAAGTCCAAAAACGGTCTCAAAAGACTCCAGTACCCTTGATCGATGCAGAAAAACGATTAAAAGTGTAATATTCAACGTAATAACGAATGTCTAATCTCTAATCTCGAGCCAACTTCGCCGTGCCCTCAAGTGTGTGCTCTATCTCAATTGTGCAAACGTTGTCATTCCAGAGAGGAAAAGAGATCTACTCTCACTTTCATTCTCACTGGTCATTGAGAACCCAATTAATGTTTTTTTCTTGCAATTTTTTATCCACTACATTTCAGGCGTCGACAGATACATGCAAGATATGATGGTGATGCTGAAATTCAAAATGAACATTTATTGGAAGATTTGTTGGATGGCTATATCACCAGGCATTATCTTTTTTGTGTTCATCTTCTTCGGTGTGGGTTACAAAGGACTGACATTGGATGATTACAAGTATCCACCATGGGCAGAATTCTTGGGATGGGGTATGGTCATTGCAGCTTTACTACCCGTTCCTGGGTATATGATATACTTCTTGTATTACAAAGCTCACGGTACCACGTGGAAAGAGGTGAGTTTATTAAAGCAGTGTACCCCGGGTGTATCCTATGTATACTCTCAAAAATGGGGATTCTGTTATCTGTCCGCTAATATGTAGGGGAAAGAGGGCGAACACCGTTACTCAAAGGTTTGCAACCCGGGTTTGCAAGTGCCACATAAATCAATCAACGGGAAAGCTGAAGCAGGACCGGATTTACCTTTTTGGGGACCCTGGGCCAGGCCAAAATTTAGAGGCCCAAACTCACCGTGAGGAATTCATATAGCCAAATTTGGTTTACGTATACGATCGACAGTGACGGCGGAAGCATTATAATTAAGATGGAGACGAGAATATTTTGTTACGATCTTACAAGGACATTTTTCCGCGCAAAACAAATTTCAGACAATTTTAGCCCAATATGAAGGTGCATTTTGCTATATAAAGAGCCAGTTCGCGCGAAGCACGCAAAATATTGCAATTTTATCCAAAACATGGTGTTTTTAGGCTAAAAAGAAAGATGCACAGAAACATTTGGGGGCCCCTTGGCCCGGGCCCATCTGGCCCAATGGTAAATCCGGCCCTGAGCTGAAGATGTTGTCAGAAAGTCCTAGCAAAGAGCTAACTTCAAACAAAGCACATCTTCACTCAGTGTGACGTAATAGCAAACGTAAAACCCAAGAGGTCCCTCCATATATTCCAGAAAAATACAGCACTAATTGTTTGGAATTAAAAGCAATATTATCTTGTTTTGCCATATGAAACATGATTTGAAAAATGATCAATTACCGAGGCTGGATGAGAGGCTAAAAAGTTTGCTTTTATAAATAATTATGCAGATTTGTCGGGGCAGGTGGCACTCCTTTGGTCCCCTAGATCCACCTCTGTTATTTGGTTCGTTTTGTGTGAAATATGAAGCATTTTGTATACTATACTGCAAAATCATTACAATAAACAACTCCAAATTGTTATTTTTTACACGTGAAACAAAACTTCAATTCCCGAAGAATGAAAAGGCGTATATATTTTGGATTTCGCCGACGCCAAACTAAATAATGCATGTATATCACTGTGGATAATATTATTACGTATACTCCTCAACAAAAGTTTGGAAAGTTTTTTTAAGCATCTATATCTCAGATTATTTGTGACATGTTCATATCGTGTTTCATATTAATGGATAGCTACGTTATTTCCCTTTACAATGACACCCCATTCATGCCATTTGTCACAATCACCTTTTTCACGGCTGAGTACATGTCTTGTGAATGTAGTGGGTTCTCAGAATGTGCCAAATTGACCATTATTCTGTGCTCAAACAACACTAGTCACTAACCTCAATAGCAGGTGGAAAAACCATACGCTACGCAGCCACAACAGCCAGGGACCTCCTCCTCATGCTGCTCACCGAACCTGGTCACCGTTGCTGTGAAATGGCATTCCATTCTTCAACCAGGATTCGTCGCAGGTCATTACATGGTGTCATTGGCTACCCTGGCCATGCTGGCACGCACAGCACGACCAAACTGGTCTCACAAGTGTTCAATCGAGGTGAGGTCTGGGCTGATTATGCTGATGGCAGGCCATTCTATTCTCTCTACTCCCATATTCTGTAGGTAGTCGTTGACTTGTAGGAGCGAGCGTTGTCATCTTGGAGGATTACATTAGGGCTCAGATTGTGGCCCTATGGGATTGCAGCTTGCTGCACAGAATAACGGTCAATTTGGCGCATTCGGTTTGAGACCCCACTGCATTCACAAGACGTGTACTCAGGCGTGAAAAATGTGATTGTTTCAAATGTGGTGTCATTGTAAAGGGGAATCAAGTAGCTAACTATTGATATGCAACACGGTATCAGGGGCGGATTTAGGGGGGGGGGGCGCAGCCGGCGCGCGCCCCCTCTATTTTTTGCCTAGCAAAGGGCGCCGGCCCAACTTAAAATACAAAAAATGAAAGAAATTTAAAAAAATGAACAAATTCGGCCATGAGCAGCAAACAATGGGCCAATACCGTTGAGTTTTCGAGGGGGTAACCCCCTTAACACCATTTTTTCGTCGTTGACCAAAAGGCGCCCCCTCTATCAAAAATTCCTGGATCCGCCCCTGGGTATGAACATGTTGCAAAATAATCTGAGAAAAAACTTTCCAAACTTTTATATTATGACGTGTTTAAAATCCGTTGAAGATACCACAAATAGCATATCAATTTGTAAGCGCTCTTTAGCAAAGTCATAGTTCATGAATGAATGTGCTTGGATAGGTCATTTTCAACAGATTTACCACATTGATCTTGCTATAAACATTGAATTGCGTTATTTGTTGACCTAATGAAAAAAAAAGTGTTTTTAGGGGGAAGTGTTAGCTTTCGTTCGATATAAAAAAAATCAGATTGGATGAAGGGAACACTTGAGGTTTTGAAAAAAAACAATCACAAATTTCTATTTTCCACTAGATCTCACACAGCTCTTATGATGCTATGCACTCAATCGTGTAGTATAAACACAGACTGTGTAGAGGCTAGACTCGCTGTGCTTGGAAAATACATGTACTCGGGTGTATCGAGGTGAAAACTGTGCGTAGATGCATTTATAAGAGAATCGTTTTGTAGCCAAACCTTTTCATATGAATGGAACTATAACATCGTTAAAATCTTATACATCACAGAAAATAATATTTATATAAAATTGAGTTTATAGTTTTAAACGCTAATTAAACCTGTTTCATTTATTAAAATTTCCATCTATATTTCGTTTTCCGCAAAGCGTTTTTTCTATTCTCTGGAAGCAACGGACTCGTGGGGCCCGGCTCTCAATAAACATCGGGCTGAAGCTAACTACCCTCTTCTACCAGACCAACCTAAATCAGGCTTGGCATCAAGTGGCTTCAACAAACCCAGTCCCGTCAAGAAACAATGGCAACCACCGCCCAAGACGATGTCAAACGGAACCACCAACCCGGCGTATGAGGCTAATGGCGATAACGGAATGAGAAATGGATTTAGTAAAAGAAATGGCAGCTATGGGTCTTACAAAAAAGAACCTATCGTATTAGGAAATAAGTTGGACTCCGTTAAATGGTCACGTGATAAAGACGTGCCTCTACCTTACAATTTTGAAACGTCGATATAACTTATCCCTGATGTGTTGTGTATATAATTACGATGGATTCAAGTGTATTTATTATCTCGTTGTAATATAGCTTTTGTAATTGTAGTTCTTTCTTCAGATCTTCTGGCAATAATTTTTTAATTAACGTATACCTCTATCGTATCCATTCAATTTTGCAATCTGAACACTCAAAATAATATAATATGCATGGACTTGGAAAAGACACCATGGGCATAGGGCAATGAGTAAGGAGTGGCGTTCCACCGAAAAATAAAAGGTGTCGATAGTTAGCAGACATGATTAGTTCGAAAGTGAGAGTTAGGGTAGTAGGGTATAGCGGACTTTCGGACTATCGACCGTCAGGATTAACAGATGTAGCAGATGGTGGGGGTGGGTGTGTGTGTGGGGGGGGGGCAGAGTGCCCGCTTGGAAAAATATCATGAATATGTTCAGTGACATAACAACATATTTTGTTGTTGTTAAAGACCCATTCAGTGATCCCAGCGCAAGTGTAAAAAAATTAAAATTGTTTATAAATTGCTTAAAAGTGAAGGATAAGTCATTCAAATTGTCATTTGGTATTTTTGAAATGACAAATTTGGCAAAAAACGAAGAAAACAGCAGTACTGATGAAGCTGAAGCCCCATTCAAATACATGTAGCTAATTTAGATACTGTCAGTATCTAAATTACAGATTCGTGTAAAATGTCTTATTTTGTCTTAAATACACGGCTTTCGGCTGCACCACTCGCAGGATATGTTAACACATCAATGACAATGACAAAGGTACCAAAATCTGAATATTGATGATTTTTACGATTGTCCGAATGAGCAAATCACTGAATGGGCCTATCAAGAATTCCAACAACATAACATTTCGTTGGAATGATTTAGGCCAAAAATGTCTCTCAAACACGTGCGCATTTACGTATGTGAAACCATCCTAACGCGTAGCCCTATGCACTGGGTTCCTTTACATGCCTTTTTGGCGCCCTCTACGGAGGCGCCAAAATATAGGCATGACTTTGTGATTCTTTGTGAAAAGCTTCTAATTTCACTCTTGCTAGATTGACTTCGCAATTGTTTTGCTAAAATTATGCCCAGCTCAGAAATAAAACCACAATTTGCTTGGATTTTATTTTATTATTGTTTTCTGATATGCACAGGATAAAATGGTGAGCGTATATTCTTTGTTTAAAATACAAAATTAGGATTTATAAAAACACCAAATAAATCCTGACCTTTGTATGGGTTCAACCAGTTTACCGTGTGCCTTAGAAACCCGATAGACGGTGACATTTGACCATACACTAGGATCCACAACATGCTCATCTATCATGGGAACAGTTCTTAAGCCCTAATACATTTGTAGGCCTACTTTCATCCTTTGAAAATTTGGGTACACAAACTCATACTCTGCAACTTGAGGTCAAATTTTGCACTATGATTATGTAATTGAGGTTATTGGACTATGCCATTGGGATGAGACTATTGTGGTCCATAGTGATAAGATCAATTAACGAGGACTCTACTGATGGCTTTTGTTTGCTAATTACCATAGAATCTATATAGCGGTTATTGCCAAAGTTGCAATATGGTGGCACAATTGGGCGGAAAACTGTATGCAAACAACACGGCATATTAATTATACATGTTCTACATTGTTGTATTTTAAAACACTGAAGACCAAAATTGACGTTATTGCCATGATTGGATCATGGAGGTAGTAAGCCTACTACAACTCTGGCGGAAATTCGTTGCCACGCCAGGGCCACACCAGCACGTTCTGGTGTTAAAAGCACGCAATCGAAGCTAAATATGGGATAGTTCCGTACTATTTTGTATAATAGTTGCAAATGCACATTCAGATTACACTTGCCCCTTCCCCACCCCCCACCCCCATTTTCCAATGTTGGGAGACTGTAATGTAGAAATGATGACGATTTTGTCCAAATCAACATTGCAATAGGGGAGCGGGGAAGGATGTTGGCCAATTAACGCTCAGGTGTGGCAACATTTTTCGCCAAGGTTGTAGCTATACTACCTCCATGATTGGATTAAGTAAATAACTAAATCCTGTTATCTACCCAGCAATGTTTGCTTATCATAATAATTGTAACAAACTGTAGTCAGAAAAGGCAAACAGACAGAAATTTAGAGTTTTAAATTAGAGAGTTGACAGGAAGTTGTAAGAGTTAAATTGTTATGGATATGATTGGTGTAAGAACGAAAAAGTTGAATGTCAGATCAAAGTCATCCGAGGTGAATTAAGTAATGTCAATCACAAATTGTTACAGGTCATTTGAGGTGGACTAAGTTTATATTTGGATTGTCAGAACACCTTCCCCAATCAGACACATTTCTCTTGTTTGGCTTGACTTTGCAAAGAGCGTCTAATTTCGGTCTTGCTAGATTTACTTCGCAACTGTTTTGCTTAAAAGTATGCCCAGCTTAGAAATAAAACCACAATTTGCTTGGATTTGATTTTTCTGATATGTTCGGGATAAAATGTTGTGCGTATATTCTTTGTTTAAAATACAAAATTAATGGACTTCTTTCTATGCTAATATTACATTATTGTTTTAAAGAGAAAAAAAAGTATCCAAACAGTTGGGCGCCCATTCCTTTTTTAAAGGAATTTTTATTAGTTATTTGAAATAGCGGCAACAAAAAAACACACGAAAAAAACGGAGGGGTGGGGGCTAAAAACACATCCACACATACAGATCCCACGTAGCACAGCACCTAAACAAATCTTTTTTGGCCTTTCCAGCAAACACAAAAATCGTCTTAAAACGTATTCAAAACGTTTTAATGACATTTAAATGTCGGATTATATAAAAATCATGAATACGTTTTTAAAACGTTTATTGCAAAATATTTTGGGCAAACATGTTTGCAAAATATTTGGTCAACACCTAAATAACATTCTGTTAGAATGTTTTGCATCACTTTTTCAAAAATGTTTATGAATGTTATTAAAACGTTTTTATACCGTTTATATAATCCGACATTAAAACATTTCTTGTTAAACGTTGTGATGTATTTGCTGAGTTAATTGTTGTATTATATATATATTTGTATTGTATACAGCAACAAAACATTATATTGATTTATATTGATGTTATTTTTTTGTTTTTTTACAGAATGCTGCATGTCAAGAGTAAATTATTTCCTAATTTCCTAATTTACATTATTTTAAATCTTAACTTCAAATCCATACTTGGAATTTAGTTTAGGACATGCATATTAAGAGCGGTTTATAGGAATTTGATACGTAATGTTTAGTTTCTAAACAAGTTTACGAAGTAAACAAAATGATAAAGGCAAACACAGTTCAGTGGCTAAACACAAGTTGGGGGGGGGGGTGTATGCGTGTTAACATGGTCTAGTAGTACATGTAGGGTTTATAGATTTTGGGACATGTGTAAACATTACAAATAATGTCAAAATAATAATTGTCAAAAATTCAAGGTTTGAAAAACCCACCAATTATTTTTTAAAAGATCGTACAAAACAGCTTGCGTTTGTCGTATAGAAAAAAACGAACATTCACTGTGCGATACATTTTCGTACTTTTTATATTTTACAGAAATTATGAAAAAGAACAAGATTTAATGTAAACACTGGTATTAAAGCATGTATGTTTTGAATCTGTAAATCAATTGCACACTGGGGTTATTATAATAAATGTAAAATTGAGCGTTTTAATATTGTTTTTGTTTTGTTTTCTATTGGTTTATGTCAACTGTAACTATAAATTAAAATAATGACTATTATGTCGAAATATTTTGCGCGGTATTTTTTCACCATAAAGAATGTTAAACGGCGTCACAAGATGCCTTCGGTTAACTATACGAGAAGTGTTTTTTATTTCATTTTTTTCACCTTTACAACAACAAAAAGTCAGCAAATAATGTTTTAAAATGTTTTATTGTAGGGTTATGCAAAGAGTATAAAACGTCTTGTGTACCGGTGCGGTAACGTTCCAAAAAACATTTGTGAAAACTAGATGCAAAACATTTTAAAACAGTTTATTTAATCATCTTTATTAACCAAAAGAAGCTCTATTTAACGGGCCTAATCGACCCAGATTTGCACTTAGCGGCTTTAAAAAAAGATGTGTGCACTGGCATGACTGGGCTAAGTAAAATCAGTCGTTTGTTGTCCGAGGTGGAATAATTTTGACTGAAATGTTTTTGGGTTTTTTTTAATCAGAAAATTTTCAAAATGTTTCCGAAATTGTTTGGATTTGCTTCAGGTTTATGTGAATTTTTACTAGGGTACCGGTAATTTAGCATCCTCTAGAAAAAAAATCCCGACCGTCTGTCCGCATATAGCCTTACCGCCAACTCGATCCATAGTCCAATTTTGTTTAAAAGAAAATAATACTCAGGATGAACCAAATAATTACTAGTAATTATGTGAACGCAGGTAATTAATGCGAACACTTGAGTGCTACATTGTTTTACTCGTTGTACATCAAATGGCATGTGTATATTTTGTTTACATGAGAATTGTAAATAATTCAGTAATTAAAGTTATTTTTTAATTGTTAGCAAACAGTGCAGTTGTTTGTCATTCTCTTTATCTTGTGGCCAACATCATGAACATATTGACATCTTATATGGCTCACCAGCTGATAGCACATCTCAAATAACATCTCTGAATAATCTCGGCATCATCGTAAGGACGGACCATTTGATATCAAGGGGACTGGGTAGTTGGGGTTGTAACAAAAACTATTTCGCACCTCGGTGTAGCAAAATAAATAAATAAATAACTAAATAAAAGAAGCACCTCAATGATCGTAAAGTTCTCATATTTTCAACAATTTGTTTTTGGATTTGTGAAACAAATTTTGTCCATATTTTTACCCGGTATTTTTACCATTTTAAAGTTTTGTAGGACCGAAAAATTATTTCTAAAAACATTATTTCCAGCTTTCTTGGTGGGAGGGGGGCAAATAACAATTTGTTTGGGAAAGACAAAACAAATTCATCAATATGACCTGGTATTATAGGTGGGATATGTTGGCATACATATATTATACGGTTTTTTATTTTAATAAAAATTGCCTTTAAAAGGGAAAGCCAGAAGAAGATGTCAAGATTGTAATTAGTTTGGGTCACCGTGAAAGACATTTTTAGGATCACGCTTACATCCACGTTACATGACATTCCACCAAACCATCAATGATGAAAACATGCACACTGAAACAGCAAAAAAAACACCATTTAATAACTCCTATAAGGCCCTTCACGATTGATTTGAGTCTACTGCTTCCCTCCCGCCTCCAAAATTGAGAATTGCAAAATATTTAATTATTTGGTTTTTATTTTACATTTTCTCTGTTAAATGATATTTTAATGACATTAATTTGCTACTCTCTTACTTTGATCATCTTAACTATCATGACTATGATGATGCTGAACAAACAAATAACACCCCTGCATTATATTAATGTATAAAATCAACCAGAATTGCAATATAATTAAATCCGCAGTGCCAAAATGTACCGGATATTGGGCTATGATCACTTGTTTCAAAATAAAGAAAATAATAAGTAATTAATAATTAAATGTTACTTCGTGCCTGTTTTGGCGGGAACATTGAGCGCGTCTTGTATTTGCTTGCGGTTAAATTGGATTGATAAACAAGTATGATTGAAGTGCATGTGTTAGGTACTTTGCCCGTTCAAAGTCCCGTTTTAAAATGCAATGTCCATAGTCGTAGATTCTAAAATCAGAATTGTTCAGTATTGAAGTGCCAATATAATTATGACATTATGATATGTTGCATTCAATAATATAAGCCTACCTACGTACACTTTACTTTTACTGTCACTAATATAATTATATAAACTTTTTCTTCACAATTTTATACTATATAGTATTTTGATGTAATAAATATCAGTATAATTTCGAGTTCAACTGAATGCTTTCATCATGATTAATAACATGCTTTTATTTATCAAAAATCGACTATGGCATAGTCTAATACACAGCCCTCTCACCATTGAGGTGTGACCTCTACAAACAGTGTATGTTCGAGGTATAGGTCATTTCTTAGTTAACGTCACTGTGTGAAAGATAACCGGCCAATATTTATTTTACCCTCTGATCTTCTAGGAAATATAGTTTTGTAACATGTCCTAAATTTTTAGCTAATTTTGATATTTGGAAATATTCGCACTTTGGTGTTTTAGCAAGTAGGGCACGGCATGGCCTGCAAAATTCCCTGTGTAAATCGAATGCAACTTTTAATGTCTATCACTCACTTGTAAACCGCTCTCTTCCGAAATTCGAAGGGCATTAAAGCTAAACCACTTGACGGATATTTTTTGTATACTGCGCCAATAAAGTATCCTTACACTTGGAAAAATAATCACAATTTCAAAACTGAACAATATTGGGGTAAATTTGTTTTTTAATAGATGCACTATACTTGATGTCAATCAAGAATAATATGTAGGCCTACGTTACATGTAGGCTAAAAACTGAGTATGTGGGGCATCTACAAATGTTCGTACCACCCTGATATGTAAATGACAGATAACAGCAAAAACAGCTCCCATATCTATCCATAAATTAGGTCAGTGCAGCGAGCCAGGGGATTTCAAGTGGGTGATTATTGATTGGCAAGTGACATATTTGGGCATAAGTGCAGTGCACCATTCATAATGTGGAGGATGGACTAGACTTTATCGATTGATTTTACTGGAGTAGTTTCCTGTTTCCTAACACCCCCCCCCTCCGTAGTCCACTTGCCCATTGCATACTCTGGCTATTACATTTAAGCATAAAACTCCGATTTATATTGATTTGTGTGCAACTGATAGATTTTCACATCTGTATCTGATCTTTTCAGTCACCGCACTCCCTCTGTTTGTTAGCTTCCCAAGTGGACTACTGACTTTGCCTTGCGGTTAAGATTTTTAACACGGGACTCTATGGAGAGTTAGGCCAATTTCTGGCCTAACTAAATTTGGCCATCATGTAATGCATCTTTAAATGGATCTGCCTTGTGATTGGTCGCCCATATGTCGCTATGGTTTAAATCTTCCGGGCCCGCGCCATTACCATTAACTACACCGTACACAACTATCTGTGGTATTTGCGGCGCTTTTGTGTTGACGCGAAAGTTAATCTCTCATCAAACATCTAGCGCGTCTTGTACTATACCATGCTTAGTACTGGTGGTTAATGGACTGATAAACGAGTATGCTTGACAGTGTGTTTTTAGAGAGCAAAGTCCCGGGGTAAAGTTCTGCTTAAAATTCAAAGTCCATAGTCGGATTTTCGGGGTTCGCTATCAATAAACTGGTAGATTCCAAAATCAGAATCGTTCAGTATTAAAGTGAGCCATTATAATTATGCAAGATAATGTTGCATTCAATTACTTTTATTGTCACTAATCATCTGATATTTTTAACTCTTTGTGACCATTTTACTATTGAATACTTTAATAAACATCTGTATAATTTTGAGTTCAACGAAATGGGTTCATCATGACTAATAATAACATATTTTTAATAAAATTCGACTATGGCATAGTCTACCCCCTTGAAGTCTAATGGTGCGTCCCTAACATGCATTGACCATTTTGACGCTAGTACTAGTAGACTAGTAGTAGTAAATTCCGATTTTCTTTGCTTTACTTCATTCGGCTCAAAATTAAAAGGGGACATACTAGTATCTGACAGTAAAAGTTGACCGACATTTTATGGAAAATAAATACTAATCTATTTTTACAGAAATGTTATAATATGGCTTTAACTACATTGATTATTGATAAAAACAATAAGATACAAGAAAATATAAATTGATATTATGAAAACCGTAATTGCTTCAAACAAAAGGCATATTGGTCAGTGTACTTTGCTCCATAGAATCCGTATCCTGTTTTAGCGCCTCATGAATAAGTGCCAAAAATCGCGTACACCTCCGGCCCCATCTCGGCTTTCCAGGATCTATGTTTGACTAAAGCCAACACCCGTTTATAACACGAATAATAACGAATGATGGTACGACAGCAACTTAGCTCACTTCCGGTAATTTTTACCGGCGTGACCTTTGCTGTTACGTAACGTAATGTTGTAAATCAGGTGGCAAATACAGTTTTTAAGAAAACATCAAAAAAATGGAATATATGAGTGGTTTCTCCCTTCATTTCCATATTGAGCCCATAGATAAGATATGAAACATGAGTATAAGGCAAACAGTAACGTGTAAAAGTCCAATTATTGTGGAGAAAATGAATGTTTATTGTGCGCGAAGTAGCCTAAAAAAGGAGAAAAATGCATGTCACGATCACCAAAATGGTTATATCTGCAACTATGCGCCAACGCCGGTCGTATGCTTTTCTGTAATGATAGACATTAGCTAACTTGAGCTTGTATTAAATTTTCAGCGAAAATGATTGGTGGAACAATCGAGTCGTAGGTTGGAAAGTTGCTTTCAAAACGGCTTCCCCTCGCAATCGTGCGTGACCATAAGTGACCAGTGTCAGCAGGAAAATTAACAGCCGGCTTTGTCCATATAATCGATTAATAATTGTAAGGATCTTCCAGTTGACTACAGTGATATTTATTTATTCATACAAAATACTGCCCTGTCATACAAAATATCGAAGTCAATATAAAACGTAATTTCAAGCCATTTGACTGAACTTACAAACAGTTTATAAAAGATTATTGTTGAACGAGACACTGAATTAGAAATAACATTGCAAAAGGTACGAGAATAAGTTAGCAGGTTGTGATGGTCTAGTGGCTAAGTCCGTGCCTGAAGTGCGTGAGGTTGGAAGTTCGAACCCTACCAATGTCCATAGCGGTTTTTTTTAAAAATATTTATGATATTAGTAAACAACTTTCAGGAAGGGTTTCTGATCATTTGAAGCAGAAATAATGAGGTAAAATGAAAGAAAGCATTTTTTTTATCTTGACCGCTTGTGGTGTTCTATTGAAGATAATTAAAGTTACTCTAGACAACGAAACGCTGATTCCAATTATGTGTATGTCTGGGTATGGTGTAAGAACGGTATAAAATAAAAATTACAAATAATATTATGTCAAAATATCAGGTTTGAAATTCGTAAATTATGGCTGACGCTATCTTATTTTTTAATATGTAGGCCTACGCATAAAGAAAAACATTGCAAACGTGTTGCATAGAAATATTTGTAATTGATCATAATACTGACGGGCCTACACCATAGGCCTAACAGAACAAGAGAGAAAAAAAATCGAAATGCTGTAGGATCGAACCTTCAACCTCTCGCACTTCAAACCACGGCGTCAACCACTAGACCATCACAACCTGCTGTAACATACTCGTATCTTTTGCAACCTTATTTCTCATTCAGGGACTCGATCAACAATAATATTTTTAAACCTGCTTTTAAGTTCAGTCAAATGAGGTGATATTACTTTTTATATTGACTTCAATATTTTGTAAGTCAATGCAGTATTTTACTTGAATAAAGAAATATCACTGGAGTCAACTGGACGATTCTGACGATTATTATTCGATATAATGACAAGGCCGGCTGCTATTTTGCTAGTGACACTTGTCACTAACGGGACACGCACGATTGAGACACGGGCCGTTTTGAGAGTAACTTTACAACCTACGACTCGATTGTTCCACCAATCATTTTCGCTGAAAATTTAATACAAGCTCAAGTTAGTTAATATCTATCATTACAGAAAAGCATAAGACCGGCGTTTGCTCATAGTTGTAGATATAACCATTTTGGTGATCGTGACATGCAATTTTTCTCCTTTTCCCGGCCACTTTGGACATGTTCAAGCTTCTTTATTTTCAATATTATTCAACTTTTACTCGTTTTTTGTTCTTTGCACAAATGTTTGGTATCTTATCCGTGATCATGGTACACAATTTAAGCAAAAAACGCCCCGTGTCTCCCATTTCTGGAGCTATTTCGCTAAAACATGTTTGCCGGCCAAATTTTCAACATTTAGTTACGTAACCCGTGTTCACCAACCCGTAAAAAATTTCTATCGAACAAAAGAGGTCACGAAGTTGCCGTCGTACTGTAGATATGTTGACTTGGTGCCAAATTTATGCATCAGCAAAGACCTATTATTGAATTACGTCACTAAACATACCAATAATTGGAAATCCTTTGCGTTAGATCAGATCGACTCACAAAGTATGATATTTTGCAGAACTTTCATTTTGCAACGAGAAACTTGATGGTGAACAAATTGTTTTTAATCAAATTGTTTTTAATATAATTAAGAAAGTAAATTCTCGCCTAAAATTCCTTTAAAGGCAAGCATTTTTTTAATCATTTCATCAAAAAAACCGTTCTGCTCAGCTCTTGTTCTTTGCCTTTTTGACTATTATTCAATCTCTTCATGGTATGCAGGCATTTCCAAATATCACGCGCAAATACTTCAATGTGCTCAAAACAAAACACGGGAAACAAAATCATTCGTTTCATCCTGAATAAAGATTTTCGGTGTCACATCAGTCACTCTGACTTTCAAAAATCTTGACATTTTAAATATAAATAACAGAGCTGAGCAGCTCCGTTTAAATCATGTTTTTAACATTTGACTACCCCGGTTGACTATATGAACGAGAATTTTACTAGACTATCAAGTGTGTATCAATATAGCACAAGGGGACGAGACTTTAATTGTCAAGTTCCCAGAATCAAGTCTTTTTAGTTCTGGTTCTTTTTATTTTAATGCTATCAAAACCTGGAATAGTTTGCCAGAAGATATCAAATGGATTCAAATCCGTTTCACTGAAATACAAGTTTAAACAAATATGTCAAAGCTCACCTTTTAAATCAAATGAATGTCTAGTTTGTTGTTTTGTTTCAATGCTTTATTTTTGGTTTTTCTATTTTCGTATTTTTTACCAGTCTTAACTTTTAATATCCTTTTTTCTCATAATATAAGGACCCCTTTGGAAATAAGTTTAAAGGGCTATCCTTGACATGGTGTTATGGATTATGTATGTAAAAAAATTGTATGTTATATAATATAATAAGCATTTACCTGTAAATGCAATATAATATTTGTAATGTATATCCATTTTAACATGCTGAATAAAATCAAATAAAATCAAACACTACCCACTACCATAGTATACCATTACCAATTAATGTGCCTCATCATTTATTTTGAATATTATTAATTATTAATAATAATGACATGTATGATACCTGAGTCATACCGAGTAAGACCACAGTGTGTTTGAACAATAGCGAAACGGTGGAAATGAGTAAGAATTACTCAACATGAGCTCAATGTTTGAGTAATTTTTTACTCTTTTGTTGAGTTGTGACCTATATGAGCTCAATGTTGAGTAATGAGTTATCTTTTACTCAACTGTTGAGTTGTGACCTTTTCACTCAATGTTGAGTAAAATATTTTTTGCAGTGTATCCTCAAGAGTAAATTGCCATAGAGTAGCTATACATTGTAAGACATTTCATTCTATATTTATGTAAAATTGTCAAAAAGATGTGCTTTGTCTTTGTCTGAAATAAAGAGAATGGAATGTGAGACATCATCTCCTTTGTTTCATTTTCGGAGAAAAGCTTCAAAAGCTAATTGAGTTAAGGGAGTACTACACCCCTGGCCAATTTTGTGCCTATTTTTGCATTTTTCTCAAAAATTATAGCACATTGGTGACAAGTAAGATAAAGGGTTCACAATAAATAACCCCCCCTAAAATTACAAGACATTTCTTTGCATAACTTGACATAGAATTCGTTGTTTTGAAAAATCTAAAAACCTGTGAATAAAGGAATCATTTTCCTACCCTCCCAAAGTTCTTTCATTA
The DNA here is from genome assembly GCF_039555335.1 of Amphiura filiformis. NCBI lineage: Eukaryota > Metazoa > Echinodermata > Ophiuroidea > Amphilepidida > Amphiuridae > Amphiura > Amphiura filiformis. The sequence continues at coordinate 5,529,151 of NC_092632.1, read as the reverse complement.
AAAATCTTTTTGTTTTGGCCAAAAATAATCACATTGTCCAAAACTGATGCTTTCAGAAAAAGTGCACTTTTCCACATCCTATACATTTAATGTACAAAAACATTCTCGATATCAATGTTTTGATTTATTTAATGGTATTTCTGTTTTCTTTAATTTTTATGTATACGATTACCCAGTCACCCATGCAATCATTTTGCAGTATAAAATAATGACTAATTAACATGTACTGGGTTTTTCTAGAAGATTTTATTGAGCCGGGGTTTCAAAAATGGTAAAATCAATTTAGGAGTTACAAAACATTTCTTTGCATAACTTAACATTCATTTTGTTGATTTGAAAAATTTAAAAACCTGTGAACAGAGGCATCTTTTTGCTACCGTACCAAAATCTTTTTTGTTTTGGTCAAAAATAATCACATTTTTCCCAAATGATGCTTTAAAAAAGTTGCGCTTTTCAACATCCTATACATGTAATGTACCAAACTTTCTCGGTATCAATGTTACGATTGATTTAATTGGGGTTTTTTCCTTCACCTTTTTGTCTCTGAACTCTTAGTCACCCATGAAACCATCACGTAGTGCAAAATAATGATTTGTTGAAGCTATTAATTTTGACATAAATGAGGATGTTGAAAAGTGCAACTTTTTCTGAAAGCATCATTTTTAGAAAACGTGATTATTTTTAGCCAAAACAAAAAGATTTTCAGACGAAAGAACGTTGGGAGGGTAGAAAAACAATTCCTTTATTCACAGGTTTTTAAATTTTTCAAATCCACGAAATATATGTCAAGTTATGCGAAAAAATGTTTTGTCATTTTAGGGGGAGTTATTTTTGTGAACCCTTTATGTATATTATAGGGGCAAGGACTACAACTACTAAAATTGTATTGTAAGTTCAGTGGCAAATTTGGAATACAATGTTTATAATTTTGCTGCCGGATTTTGCTCCATTGTTTGGAAAGCTTGGCACTAATAATAATTATGCAAAACCAACCTTGTGCATACAATTGGCTTTGTGTTACAGGTATTTAAAGTATGCTTTCGTCACGACTAATCTAACATATTTGGAAATCATTCAAAAGAACACTAAACAGGAATATCGATTATCTATAGGGATATACTACATGTAGTACATGTAGAAGGCTTTATAGTACGTTGATCGATTAGTTGCATACGTAAAACATTTCCCGCTCAAACTTCGGAATTAGTCTCAGCCCCAGGCCCCAGCCAACATATTTTTGAGACGGATCCGTTGCGCGTACTATTAAAGTTGAATTAATTTCAATCATTCACTGAATGATCACCATATCTTGGCTTCGACTATGAGAAGCGTTAATCCTTAGATTCAGATTCAGAGAATGACACAATAAAAAGAGAATCATCACAGATTCCCGGTACAAGTCTCCATCAAAACATGTAAAATATTTACAGATACATAATTATCAATACACTTTGGTCATTCATGAACATGTCAACATGGGGCATCTGATCATAGGATTACGCATTAATATTTATACGGCGAAGATCGAGATATACCCTATCTACACAGGCCGCTTACATTTGACTATTTTACGTTATCTTGCTGTTTTTTATGGCGAAGGATGTGCCATAGCGCCATGGTTGTGCGTATTCAGTTCATAATAATATTCTTCGTATGTGACTGTGCGGAAATGATTGGTATTTTCAAGATCAATATTACATAATCAATGATAATTGACATCCTTTGGCCTCGGTCACCGAATAGGAGGCCGCCCACAAGCCGGCTGGGATGGGACCGAGACTAGGTCTTGTTATTGTTACGGAAAATTACTGCCAAAGCCACGGTTTAATAGCCCAATTGGACCACTTTTGAATATTTTCCCCGCAACTTTTGACAATTTCCTGTCCCATAGAAATTATTAAGGACAAAATTAGACGATTTTCACATTCGCTACACCGACTTGCGGTAAAAATATTTCCTTCCTATCCTGTCGAAAGTCGAAACCAATAGTTAAAAAAAGTATTGGGTGACTTTCGATTATTTAGATCCTCGATTTGGGCTAACATTTGTGGCAACCCCGTGGAAAAAGCTAAAGCCTGGATACACGTTCTTTATAATCATGGAAATTTCCATGCTGCTGAAGGCCTAATAATAATGATCAGAGGCTGAGAGGCATTTCAATATTCTTTTATACACATGACAAAGGTGTCGGGCAAAAGTGCTGTTGTATAGGTTCTTCATGGTTATTATAATGGTTAAGCTTTATTGTTATCTTTAGTTATGCCCAGAATATGTTCAACGCATAAATAAAATACTTTGGGTATCAATACTTTTCATATTTGTATCCCGGGATTTGTATAGGATTATAGCTGCCTACTTCCACACAGATACATTTTGAGAACGGTGGTTCCTCGGGATCGTAATGGTGTTCTTGATGTAAAGTTGAAAATTTGTTCCGAAGTGCTTCTTAACGATTCATAAATCTCAACGCAAGATGTCTAATTACCAATCCTCGTTATCTGGTGATTTTGCGGTAAGTTTTTCAAACTTGAAATCTCCCGGTGAAATCTGTAGTGTAGATCAGTTCATTTCAAATTTTTTCCTGAAAAAGCGGACCTTTTGTGAGTTTTTCCTTCCAAAAACGGCTTGTTTTTTTTAAACCGAAAACACAGATTGACATTATTTTTGTAAGGTGCTTCGCATGCCGGCACAACTAGACTCGCTTACCAGCCCAATACCCATGAACACGCCGTGCCTATGTATCAGCATCCCATGGTATCAGGCACAACCCCACCCCTCTCGACTCCGGGTCCCGACTACTACGGCTTATGGTTTTCTCGAGAATATAGCTTCGAATTTGCACACGATTTATAGTGGTTATTAGTTACGCATTTAGAGCTCTATCGGTAAGCAAATTCGTGGCTAGACTTCTTGAGCAACTTTAAAAGCCTTGATTTGTACGTACCTGATATAGGCCTTTGTATTTTAGTATCAACAATTCCGTGTAAAAAAAAGTTTTATTCATGCGCATTTTTGTTCAATCTTAAGTTTTATCGCATATAAAACCCGCCACTTGTTATCGCGCTGAATTCAAGTCAAAAATGGGGAAATGGCTTCAGCATGCCCAGATCTCATTGTCTTTTATCACATCTTTTGCCACATATTTCCAAAGAACAGACCTTTATTGTGCCTTCAATTTAGCAAAATGAAGCAGATCATATTAAAGTACCAGAAAACCATAAACAATGTCGTTCGGTCAATATGGACGAGGTCAAAATTATTTTCTTGTTCCTGGTGCGCACAGCTGGTGATTTCAATACCAAATACGGATAACATTTTTGAGGCGTATGATCATGGACCACTGTGATCATGGACTGTAGAAATTAGCTTGACCTTAAGCCAGGTCAAATTAATTTAAAACCAAACATAATTAATGCTAGTCAACAGCACACAGTATAACTACATAGTACATATTAAAACCAATTTTTTGCTGATTTTACTGGGAGTTTCAATATCGTAAGTTTAGTTTGAACATGTGAACATTTAGATCTAATATAAACGACCATTCATTCATTCATTTTATTACAGAAGATAAACTTTGGCTTATCATCACTTTAATAACAGAAGTTTAATGAAGCATTTCAGGTTTATTCTATCACTGATAATACAGCCAATCAAATTACACATTTTTTGAATACCATTGGACCATAAGTACAGCTGCAACCTGAAATATTGTGCACTTTCCGTTTTAATAGAAGCACATACCCTATTGTCTGTGATAGAAGCATGAGTTTCCACACATAATATGAAGGTCCAATGTTGATGCCATGACCTCTGGTGGCTGCTCGAGGTCAAGAAAGGTCATACAGGGGTAAAATTTTAAAATGCTCCGATCAAATTAGGCCTACTCGTCTGATTACAAAGATAAAAATGAATGGTTTGTGCTATCTACAACCTATCATTAATTTTGAGTTATACTAAAAAATAATAATTGTTTAACTTGTAATTTAATGTTTTTGCTTGTAGGCCTACATGGTATTGGTAAAAATTCCAATTTCTCCGATTTTGACCAAAATGATGGGAGCTTTAAGCGTAGCTGTTCTACTACCAAGTTAAATCAATGAAGCAAACAAATAATGAGATTTGGAATTATTTATGTAGCAAGGTCTACTTACCAGGAAATTAATGACCTCATTAACCATCATCTCATCATGTCTATCTGTTACGTTAAGTTATGTAATGCATGAAAGTGCATGAATGCTCTTTGTACGTAGTTCTGTGGAAATTTTTGTTGTGCATTGTAGCATCTTGCAAACGATATTTTTCCACTAGTAAAATTACATTAAAAGTTATAAATCACTGCGGTTTTTTTTTATATGTAAAAGTACATGTATACTGGTTTACATTTTTGGCGGCCATCTGGGTAGAGTGGCGGCCTTCTTGATTGATACAGGGGTAAACATTTAATTTTTCTCCAATCTCCAAAATGATTATTCGTCTGATCACAATGATTTCAAAAATGTAGGCTATATAGTGTCTCAGATTCTACAAAACCCCAACGTTTGTTCAAAAAACACGAATGAAATTTCGTCAACCACATTCTTGTGTGACAAAATATCGAATTTTGAGTGAGTATTGAGTGGTGCAAATGCAGATGCAAAAATCGATGTATCAATTTTTCTGAATTTGAGATAGACAATAACTGGTCAATTATAAAAGAAAATAATAAGAAAATATGTGCTACTTTTGATCATTATATTCAACAATGTGCCTTTTCAAATGGTGTCAAGCCAGCATTACACATGAACGTATAATACATGTCGTCGAATGAGGCATGTATTTCAATCAATATCAAAACTAATGGGTACCATTTACCACATTTTGATATTACTTGTATGTTGGTTGGTGGCCTCAAATGTGTTTATCGGTTTTTGGCGCCCTCTACGGAGGCGCCAAAATATAGGCATGACTTTGTGAAAAGCTTCTAATTTCACTCTTGCTAGATTGAATTCGCAATTGTTTTGTTAAAATTATGCCCAGCTCAGAAATAAAACCACAATTTGCTTGGATTTTATTTTATTATTGTTTTCTGATATGCACAGGATAAAATGGTGAGCGTATATTCTTTGTTTAAAATACAAAATTAGGATTTATAAAACACCAAATAAATCCTGACCTTTGTATGGGTTCAACCAGTTTACCGTGTGCCTTAGAAACCCGATAGACGGTGACATTTGACCATACACTAGGATCCACAACATGCTCATCCATCATGGGAACAGTTCTTAAGCCCTAATACATTTGTACTTTCATCCTTTGAAAATTTGGGTACACAAACTCATACTCTGCAACTTGAGGTCAAATTTTGCACTATGATTATGTAATTGAGGTTATTGGACTATGCCATTGGAATGAGACTATTGTGGTCCATAGTGATAAGATCAATTAACGAGGACTCTACTGATGGCTTTTGTTTGCTAATTACCATAGAATCTATATAGCGGTTATTGCCAAAGTTGCAATATGGTGGCACAATTGGGCGGCAAACTGTATGCAAACAACACGGCATATTAATTATACATGTTCTACATTGTTGTATTTTAAAACACTGGAGACCAAAATTGACGTAGTACTACAACTCTGGCGGAAATTCGTTGCCACACCAGGGCCACACCAGCACGTTCTGGTGTTAAAAGCACGCAATCGAAGCTAAATATGTGATAGTTCCGTATTATTTTGTATAATAGTTGCAAATGCACATTCAGATTACACTTGCCCTTCCCCACCCCCCATTTTCCAATGTTGGGAGACTGTAATGTAGAAATGATGACGATTTTGTCCAAATCAACATTGCAATAGGGGAGCGGGAAGGATGTTGGCCAATTAACGCTCAGGTGTGGCAACATTTTTCGCCAAGGTTGTAGCTATACTACCTCCATGATTGGATTAAGTAAATAACTAAATCCTGTTATCTACCCAGCAATGTTTGCTTATCTTAATAATTGTAACAAACTGTAGTGTACTAAATGGTACAAGACAGAAAAGGCAAACAGACAGAAATTTAGAGTTTTAAATTAGAGAGTTGACAGGAAGTTGTAAGAGTTAAATTGTTATGGATATGATTGGTGTAAGGACGAAAAAGTTGAATGTCAGATCAAAGTCATCCGAGGTGAATTAAGTAATGTCAATCACAAATTGTTACAGGTCATTTGAGGTGGACTAAGTTTATATTTGGATTGTCAGAACACCTTCCCCAATCAGACACATCTTGTTTGGCTTGACTTTGCAAAGAGCGTCTAATTTCGGTCTTGCTAGATTTACTTCGCAACTGTTTTCCTTAAGAGTATGCCCAGCTTAGAAATAAAACCACAATTTGCTTGGATTTTATTTTATTATTGTTTTCTGATATGTACGGGATAGAATGTTGTGCGTATATTCTTTGTTTAAAATACAAAATTAATGGACTTCTTTCTATGCTAATATTACATTATTGTTTTAAAGAGAAAAAAAGTATCCAAACAGTTGGGCGCCCATTCCTTTTTAAAAGGAATTTTTATTACATCTGAATTCAGTGTCGATCTTTTCAGCCTGGCCTTTAGGGCTTTGCCTGGTCGTATACCAACATCAATATATTTACGAAAAGATGATTGACCGTATATGACAAAAAAATATGATCCACAAGTTTTGGATTCCATCCTTCAGTGATAAAAAATACACTTTTGGGCGAGCCCATTTCATTGGGCCGTCTTTCCCACCTGAAGATGTGACATCACAAAAATCACTCCCCAAGTCCCCATGACATTGAATTCATATCAAGTTGTCATCTGTGTATTGTGTCAGAGCTGCCATAATGATAATGGATCACTTCTGATGCCAATGTTCCCAACCTTCTTTTAACATTAATGTATTAAAAATTTACCTCAAGTTAGATTTTGTACCTAGGCCATTCTTCATTGGAGTTGAAGAACTGCTTGTCCTGCCCCGAATTCTGTAAAATTTCTACAGGGCCGGGGGATAGACATGGCATGGTTCTAATGCAATGTACAACTTCTTACTTTATAGATGAGTAACGGCCATGAAAGTCATAAGACAAGTACTGTCGTCGATATGCCAAAAACCAATCTGCCCTTCGTAGATACAATGCAAACAAATAACACGTCCAAGAAATCCTCTGAAAATAGTGACAATAATGGCGACGAGAACGAAGAACGTGGAAATTGGGGAAACAAAATGGATTTCATTCTCTCTTCTGTTGGATTTGCTGTAGGACTTGGAAATGTCTGGCGATTTCCTTACTTGTGCTATAAAAATGGAGGAGGTAATTTTGATAACTTTTTTTTCCGTTTAAACAATAAATTTATTATATTTTTAGTAAATTCATCACCAGCTGGGTAGTAGTGAAATGAGTTTTTGAGTGTTTTTGACGACGGTGGATTCTGCGACCGTACATTTTGTAGAATTAAACGCATCGTCCCAAACGAACTTGCTCGGTAATGTTTAAAATACAATAACAAGCGTTAACGTTGATGAAAGTCATTTTCGCCTTGATATCGTCGTTTGGCTTGTTTGATTACCCCAATTATTTCTAGTTATCTGTCTCATCATTTGTTCGTGTGCAAACAAAGATTTGTGAATAAATATGTTTAGTCTAAATGCATGCTTGAACTACTTTGTCAAAATTTCAAGAAAATGCCGTGGGCAATTATCGTAGGTCTCAAAATGCGCCGAACAAACTGGAAAAATAACTTTTTTGTTAACTTACAGGTGCATTTCTGGTACCATACGTTATCATGTTGTTTGCTGCTGGTTTACCAATGTTTGTGATTGAACTTGGCTTTGGCCAGTTTGTAAGCAAGGGCTGTGTTGGTGTATGGGATCTTGCGCCGTTATTCAAAGGTAAGACGTGTTTTTGTATGGGGTTTGTTTGCAGGTGTGTGGTGTGCAATTGCAGCAGCTAGTCTTCTCTCCGTTGTCAATGTGCTCTTGTCGTTTGAGACATTTCTAAATATGTTCAGAATGATACTAAACATACAAGACATAGGACTAGACAAACCTTAGGAAACATGCTGGACTGGACATTTCTGTATACGAAACATCTGAATACCCACTTCCCATTGGAGGTTTACTAATTATGTTACGTTTATTTTTTTGTTTGCATGTTGCTAATACACAAAGTAACTATCACAAATGAATAAAATCGATTCAAATTAATAGTATTCACATTTATCACATTTAATAAGATCAAGATTGCCTGGTCATTTAAAAAAAATGAACAAGCTTGTCAAATATGATTAGGTTCTTATCAAAAATGACAACAACAACAAAAAAAAAAAAAAAGAAGACATTTGAATAGTTTGTCTTTTCCGAGGGAGATATTTAACCTTTTAAAATTGAAATGGATGATCTTATCAAATATGAGTTGGAGATCTTTTCAATAAGGCTAGCAACTATTTTAAACTGTTGCGATTTGATAGTTCACAGCATTTTGCGAATGGTAGTGAGTTTTGGCAAAATTGCATTGATCATTTTCATAGCAAGCGTGTAGAAGAATTCAAGATATCACATATATACTTTTGTAGGTCCTGTGGTTCTTGAGTTAACAAATTTATATATTAGGGCCTTCACAATTGATTTTGAGTTTACTGTTTCCCCCCGCCTTCAAAATTGAGCGTTGCAAATATGTATTTATTTGATTTTTATTTGAAATTTTCTCTGTCAAATGAAATTTTAATTAGGCCCTACATTAATTTGATACTTTATTGCTTTGATCATGATGCTGAACAAACAATAACACCCCTGCATTATTATCAATGTATAAAATCAGACATAATTGCAATATATATAATTAAATCCGCAGTGCCAAAATGTACTGTTGATATTGGGCTGTGACCGCTCGTTTCAAAATAAAGAAAATAATAAGTAATTAATGATTAAAAGTTACCACCTGCCTTAAAAATCTTAAACAGTAAACTAAGAATTCATTGTGAAGGGCCTTAACCAGCGCAGCATAAAATAATAACCATGATTGGATTGACAATTTTCTTGCAGGTCTTGGCTGGGCCATGGTTATAATCTCTGGAATGGTGGTAATATACTATAATATGATCATCGCTTACATTTTCTTCTACTTCTTCGCCTCCTTCAACAAAGTTGTGCCTTGGAGTACCTGTGGTAACGAGTGGAATACAGAGTTTTGTGAAGTCAGCACAAAAAGCAACAGCACTTTGATTTATAATACATCGGAATCCAATGCTACCGTGACTACCGTGACAAGACCTGCAGAAGAATTCTGGCTGTAAGATAGTATTTCTTTTGTCCCACTGTAGAAATTCAGTATCGAAGTTACGTAATGTTACTATGTCAACGGGATCACTCGCTGGAGTAATGAACCACGATCGAAACGATCACCACACGAAGTATATTGCACTCGAAGGCATACCAAAATAGCGTGATCCGGTAACCAAGAGAATTACCACTTCGATGCTGAATTAGGACAAAGAAACTTTGAGAAAAGAATACACTAGAAAAGAAAAAGGCACTATCCGATTTAACACATTTATCTTTGGTTATTTTTGCAGGAACTACGCCTTAGGTCGTAGTGAAGGTTTACATGATATGGGCACAATACGATGGCAATTACTCTTATGTCTGCTGTTGGCTTGGATCGTTGTCTTCTTATGTCTAATCAAGGGCATTAAATCAGTGGGAAAGGTAATAACAATTAATCATTTACTGTAGAATAATAATTAATTTCAATAAAAGACATCACCAGTAATGAGCTGGTAATATGAAAACTATAATACCAAATGATAGCAATAATAATCACGATGACGATTGACGATGATGGTGAAATAGTAGAGGTGGTAGCAATATTAGAAGTAGCAGTAGTTGCAATACAGCATTCCCCAAATGGTATAACCAAAAACGATTGATTTAACTAAAACCATCAGGTTGGCGTAATTGTTACCGCGCTCTAAAATATTCAGTTTCATAAAACTGTACAATTCCATCCAGTTTGGTGTGGTCGTTGGTGAGATATGCCATCAAAAACCTTATTTTGTGCCATTTTCACTGCGTTACGACAATGTGTTATTAGTGACAAATCAGATTACCGGAGCTTCTGAGAATGAACTCGGAATAGCTAAGAGAAAATGTGCAAACTTTTCAATATTTCTGTCATTTGTTTTGGAGTTTGCTGTCATGAATCTGCAATGTCTACCACTTTCTGGTCACAATTGGGCAAATTCCAAATAAAGTTGATATAGTGTAATATTGGCCCCATTTCAATTTTGGTAACGCGTTAACATTTTCACTGGAATGCAGTTTCTAAAGTCCCAAATCAATTGATCATTTTTGAGATGAAAAAAACACAACAAATTTGGTTTTAAGGGAAATGTTCTGTCGGTGTTGGGCATTACGGTATATTGTTGAGTGCCATTGTTAAATCAATAACAAAAGACCTCCAAAGAACTCCATAGTTGTTATTGTCAGCATTCTTATGCATAGTCCAGTTGTCCTAAAAGCATTATGTGCAAACTGCCACAAATTGGATGTTGGACAATATCCAAGTAAACAACGTACCACACCAACAACAACTCGGAATTGGATAAAACGAAATGTGCTGGATATTTTAGGTGTCCTTCACTATAGTTGTTATTGTCAGCATCCTTATGCATTGTCCAGTTGTCCTAAATGTGGAAACTGACACAAATTGGATGTTGGTTACTAGAAGTTGAATTCTTTCAATTCTTTCAATTGATTTTGTGCTGAAATGCGCGCGAAAATTTATGCTGAATTGGTCAATTTGGCGCCCCCCTAAGGGTGGCGCCCGGGGCACGTTGCCCCTCGTAGTTATGCTACTGCCTAAAAAGCTGAGACGAAAATATCTAAATACCTTAGGTATTTTCGTCTCGGCTAAAAACTTCCAAGTATAATTTAGCCGTTTTTAGTTGCGCCAATTTTGGAAGGACGGGCTGTAGATATGTATTGATTTCCATTTTTAACTTATTGTCCTAATGAACTGTATACAAGAATCGATTTATTAATATATTCATTGAATTCATCTCACGCGACTACAACTTCGATTTCTCGTATTTTTGCAGGTCGTGTACTTTACTGCTACATTTCCATATATCGTTTTATTTATTTTACTGATTCGAGGGTTGACACTGCCAGGCGCAATGAATGGGATCTACTTTTACATTGTGCCTAGATTTGATCAGTTAGGAAACCCCACGGTAAGTGTATATTTGTTTTGGTATCAATGTATGAGCCCGACTCCTTCAGATGGGGGGGCAAGTTATACTGTTCCCAGAGGTAGTTGACATCATGGGTACACAAAATTGCATGATAGCAATAACGGAAAAGGTCAATAAACTTGACACAGGGTCAAATTTTAAACTTGCTCAAATTGTGTTATCATGGTTAACAACCATACCGATGTACAGTAAGCCAAATAATTAAGGTACCAGTTACGTTCACCCCTGTATATCTTTTAAAAAAAGCAGATATCATAATTGGAACCAACAGCCAATAGCTGCATCTTTTAGCTCGAATTTAAGACCTCATTCGTTGAAATTGTTTAAGAAATAAAGACATGGCGATCCAAAAACTCAAGGAAGATGCAAATGTAAAAGTTGCAGTTTGCCACATTGCACGCCCTATTGATTTGTACATAAATAAAAGCGTTCGCGAACAAGAGAACTAGCGCCGTGCTTTCATTGATTAGGGCGAAAAACTAGCGTCGTGCTTTCTTGGATAGAACACAAAAGTGCAACTTTTTATTTCGTATCTTCATTAGGTTTTGGATCACCGTTTCTTTAATTCTCAACCAATTTCAACAAATAAGGTCTTAAATCAGAGCTAAAGAGTACAGGCGTCGACTGCTTGTTTTAATTTTGACACATTTGTCTTTATTTAGGATATACAGGGGTGAACACAACTGGTACCTATGATTCTTTTGCTTACTGTATACTATTATACATCTAGTCATAAGGATTCGAAACTGCATAATTATTTTGACATATCTAGCCTTTGAATGTACTGTATTAGAGTTATTATGGAAAAGGTCACGTTTGGCCCTATGGGTGTCAAAATATCAAAGTGCTCCGATTTTGGCAAACGGGGGGGTGGGTGTTCGTTTTGATACAAGTTCAGTTCAAATGAGGATTGCACAATCTAGGATCTTCGTTACTTATGTAATTCATCAAAATAGGTCATGGTCAATAAAGGCCTCAATGGTACTTGATCTATTTTGTGTTACCTAGGTAACGAAAGAAATGTTGTTGCAATGAGCCCTCCATTTAAGAATTAAGTTAGAAAAGAATCATGTCCCGCTTTGCAAAACAAAAACCTGACAATTTAATGACTCTGTACAAACGAATTATATGAATAATTGCAAAAGTATACAAAACTCGTGAATCTAAGCTATCGGAGACATCATTATTTTACTGACTATATTTAGTTGTTGAAAAAGATTACGTCCACCAAAAACATGACTTGAGTGTGGATAACTTGATTTGAAATGCCCAATAATAAAACAATATACATGTAATTAATAATAATAATAATAATAATAATAATAAGCCGCACTTATTAAGCGCCTTTAACCCAACAGGGTCTCAAGGCGCTTTACAAACCATGAAAAATACAATCTTAAAACTACAAATTACTACTGGTACTTAAAATACAGTCTTAAAAACATTGGCTCTTGTTTCTTAATCGTGATTGGTCACAGTATATGGTATACTTTTGAACTACGCTGGTGTGGTACTTAAATATATTTGGAGATTTCCTATTATAAGCATCTGCATGAAAAGTGTTTAGTGATATTTTCTTAATATCATTCTCTCGTTTTGCTAGGTATGGAAGGATGCAGCCGTGCAAGTTTTCTATTCTTTGGGTCCTGCCTGGGGTAGTCTGCATACGTTGGCCAGTTACAATAAATTCCACAACAACTTTCACCGGTAAATATTTTCTTGACAATTCTTACAATTTCTTTACAAACTTTATGCCATTTAAGATGTATAATAGAGATTCTGCATGTTTCACGCATCTGAAAATTAACTTTGATAGCAGCTCTTATTTTAAATGAATATCGAAACACTTGCCGGGGTGGGGTGGGGTGTGTGCAATGGGTGGGGCAGGTGTGTGTGTTGTAGAGGAGATGCGTATATAATAGTCCTTTTGAGATGTTTATGTATCATTTCATAATTATTATGCCGCTGCAGGCCACTCCCTGATAACACTCACGTTAGCCCGACGTCGAAACGTTAGTTGGGAACGTTGGAAATAAGCCTGCGCGGCCGTGCATGTAGTAAAGTAGGGAATACGTGATACGTCAAGCCATAACGACAATGTATTTCTGTAGTCAGTCATTTTGGGCCGACGCTTCTGTATCAGCCGTCAGCCGACGTATTTACATCAACATTCTATTTTTGTTACTGTTTATAGAGACGGGATCACCGTAGGTCTGATTAATTGTGGGACAAGTGTTTTTGCTGGTTTCGTGATATTTGCGGTCATTGGCTTCATGTCTCATGATTCAGGAATGCCTATAGAAGATGTTGCAGCTGGAGGTAGGGAACTATGACAATAACAATTAATGGATATTTTGGCTGTTTAACATGGAGTTATAATAGATGTGGGGGGGGGCTTAAAACGGTTGTATCACGACTTTATTGATTTACAAACACAACGACCTTGGGTGTAATTTGGGACGGGTGTAAATATTCAAATAGGATTTTAAAATGCATGTTATATTATTTTTTTTATAAGACCGTACATTATGGCACATTGTGGTAAGTGGCATATATAGCCAAGATTTTTTCCAGTGGCGGGGAAGGGGATGGAGGTGGGATATAAGATAGTAAGATTTGACGAAAATGATGAAATATTAATAAACATAAAAAATAAAATAAGGGGGGGCAAGATGCCCCAACCGCTTCGATAAACCTGTAAAGTGTGCCGAGGCTTGTGGATCAACGTCTAGGCGTTGTGCCTGTGCGTAGCGCACTATAATAAATCACTGCGCTTTTTTCTTTTTTTTTTTACTCCAAATGTTAACGAGTGTTAATATTCTTTGTGTTGGTTATTTTCTACAGGTTCTGGGTTAGCGTTTGTAGCCTATCCCGAAGCCATTGCTAGGATGCCAGGCGCCGTATTCTGGGCATTACTGTTCTTTTTTATGCTGTTAACCCTTGGTCTTGATAGTATGGTAAGTGTGTGAGGTCTTTTTATCGTTTCCTCTATAAGAGTCTATATTAATCTTCATGATTACTATACTTCCTTTTTAAATTGAAAATCAAGACATTGAATGAAGAAATCGCTGGACCCCAGCCTCCCCCCACACACACTTTTGAAAACCTGCGCACGCCATTGATTGCGTTCAGTTCAATACGCGTGCGCAGTTTAACACTGGCTCAAGCGAACATTCCCAATGTTGTCGCATGGCTTACTATTTGCTGATATTTATTGTAAAATACCCCTTTCATCCCGGCAGGCCTCGGGTTTTTAACTCAAACCAACGATTTTTTTAAATAGGATAATAATCCCCGTTAATCTCCAAATGCAAATTCCAGATATATGGCATCGAATCAGTTTTACAATTTTATAGGTTACCGTATTTGGACTCTTTTGTCTATGTTTATGTGTCCAAATTATATTCTTTTCAACGTTAACAGTATTTTTTGTGAACATATGGAATATTGAAAGCCGATCCTGTAGTTATTCATCAAATATATAGCTATTAGGAGTTGATTTGGAAGTGTTTAAAACAACACAAATCAAGCAAATTTTCGCTGTGTGCATATTCATAGCGTACGCGGTCGACTAATATTTTGATCGTAAAACGACATACCCCGTCGTTTTGTCTTTTTGCGGTGTTTTGCTTGTTCTCTGTTTAGTTATTCGTTAACATTTATGATTCATTATTTTCCCGCTAATTTGCTCTGCATTTCCTTTTTTAAATTTAGTTTTGTAATTTAGAAACAGTGGTGACTGCAATAGTGGATGAATTGAAACCCGTGTACCCAAATATTTACCAGAAAAAGACGTATGTTACCGGCATTTGTTGTGTCGTCTTCTTCATCCTGGGTTTGCCTATGACAACCAATGTAAGTAAATGGGATTTTTATACATTCTATTATTAACTGGTAATAGTCTAATCTTAAATAAAGAAAGCAAGGTTTTATTTCTAACTCTAATGGTGACCCGCAGGTCAAATTGCTAGAATTTTACATTAAACACACCTAAACAGAAACAATTCAATTTGAAGGCAGCAGCTTAATGGGCACCAATATTGCAACATCGAAACAAATAACTATACAAACATCCATGCCCACCATACCCCACCCCGTAGGCAATAAGGATAAAGTGCCTTGCCTAAGGACACAACACGTTGACACAAGTGGGGTTCGAACTCACAACCTATGGATTATGAGCCGAGCGCCTTATCCACTCGGTCACACGTGATTTGGGATTTGTATGCGACATATCGTCACTTGACAGGAAAACCTATGAAGTCAAAATCCTCCATGTAGTAAAAAAATGTCAAATACCAAAACCTATAAATATTAATATAACATAACAACAGCGCTTGTAATTAAATATGTACATTGCGATTTACAAAACAAAAAAAAACATATCAGCAGCAAATACATTACAACAATTTACGTCAGTTTGAAAGTTGCAACTGTGGGAGAAGATCTCAGGTTAGGTGGTAACTGGTTCCGGATCGCAGGTCCAGACATAGTAAATGAACAATCCCATATCCGTCGCTTACTCCTAAACTCCTCAACACAAGTTTGGAAAGTTTTTTCAAGCATCTGTATCTCAAGATTATTTGTGACATGATCATATTTTGTTTCTCCGTTTCTGTATTATATCCAGGGTGGTTTCTATATGTTGACTTTAATGGATGAATATTCAGCTGGTTTCTCAATCATTCTTATATCAATGGGAGAAACTCTTGTTATATCATATGTATATGGTATGTATTTGTATGTATTTGTTTCATTATTTAAAAAATTTGGTTATAATTTGGATTTTATTGGTAATTTACCTTTAAAGGCGAGAGTAATGGAAGAGAACATGGACCTTTCCTGACTTCATTATTTCTGACGTTTAAGTATTTTGGAATGGAAATCTATATAACAATTATGCAAAATAAGTCTCTGTTTTATGCTAAATGCACTCTAAATTATCTCGAGGTTACGCGCTTGCGATTTCTCTCGGTTTAATAAGGCGAAGATGTTTGAAAAAATTCCTCACTATTTTGGATATAATCTCAATAGTGCACCTGTTATCATTCCAATAATTTGTGTTGAAAGAAATTGAGAACCCAACTAATGTTTTTATTCCTTTGTACTTTTCAGGCATCGAAAATTTCATGCGTGATATGATGGTGATGTTAAAATTCAAAATGAACATTTATTGGAAGATTTGTTGGATGGCAATATCACCATCCGTTATGTTCTTCGTGTTCATCTTCTTCGGTGTGGGTTACAAAGGACTGACATTGGATGGTTACAGGTATCCACCATGGGCAGAATTCTTAGGATGGGGTATGACCATTGCAGCTGCATTACCTGTTCCTGCATATATGATATACTTCTTGAATTTCAAAGCTTATGGTAACACGTGGAAAGAGGTGAGTTTAATGTAAATGTTATATAAAGGACTAGAAAAGTCTAGAAAGGTTCTATAAGGCCATAATTTAGCAATTAAATGTTAATGTGGAATGCGGTTTTATTGTTTTTTTAATAATTTTGACTTTACATGAAGAATATGTGGGTCAACCGGTTTGAACATTAACGCATATTGCATTGAGGCATTATGGAAGTGCTCTAATATGTTTTAAACAGATTAATTGAGTAGAGCAAAGCACACTTATCAATATGCCTTTTGCTTGTTAAAGCAAATCGGACATACGGTTTTCAAAATATATCAATTTATATTTTCTTTGTATCTTATTGTTTTTGATCAATAATCAATCAAGTTGATGAGCTAAAATGACTGGAGAAGCTCATTAATACGTAACTTTTGCTAAAAATCCATGCATAAATGTTCAGGGTACTTTTATTTTGCATACTTATACCTTGAAACTTGGTCAAAGTGTTTCTAATATGTTCTAATGTATTATATAGTGACGCTGCCCTCTAATTTGCATAATTAATTAGCACTTAGATAATTAAGTATGCAAATTGGAGGGCGGCTTTACGATAGAACATATTAGAAACACTTTGACCCACGTTTAATGAAAAAAATATGCAAAAAAATGTTTTTATCAAAATATTGGCAAAAATTACATATGAGCCTTTAGTCATTTTAGCTCATATTAATGATTGATTATTGATAAAAAACAATAGGAAACAAAGAAAATATAAATTGATGCATTATGAAAACCGTATGTCCGATTTACTTAAAGCAAAAGGCATATTGATCAGTGTACCTTGCTAAGTGGGGAAATGGCAAAAACCAAACATGAATCAATCAATCAATGGGGAAACTAAAGATGTTGGCAGAAAGACAGTCCAATGAACAAGCTAAATTCATTCCCGATTAGTTCTGTTTTTGATTTCACTGAAGAACTAGCAAACACCACGCGCTGATTGCATTTCATCTTATTCTGTGCAGTGACGGCGTTTTCCATTCCCCAACTGTTCGACATTCCCCACAATCCCCTTCATGTAAAAAGTTTTAGTATTAGAAAACCGCTTTTATTTTATTCATACTAAATATTTCGTTTTCCCCACAGCGTTTCTTCTATTCTCTGAAACCAGCGGATTCGTGGGGCCCTGCTCTCAATAAACATCGGGCTGAAGCTAACTACCCTCTAATAGCAGATGAATCTAAAGCAGGCATTGCATCAAATGGCTTCAACAAACTCAGTACCGTCGATGAACAATGGCAACCACCACCCAAGATGATGTCAAATGGAACCCCCTGCCCGGGGTACGCGGCTTTGGCTAATGGTGATTACGAAATGAGAAATGGAGACTATAATAACATAAATGACAGCTATCACAAAAAGGAACCTGTGGTATCAGAACATGACTCCGTTACATTGTCACGTGACATGCCTCTATCTTGCAACTCCGAATCGTCAATATAACTTATTCCTGATGTGTTGTGTATATAATTACGATGGATTCAAGTGTATTTATTCTCTGTTTTGTATAGCTTTATATTATTGAAATCAATGCAATTTGCCGCCATGTCCATTCAATGTGGAAATTATGGACTTGGAAAGGACACCTGTCTTGGATGTTTAAGGTGGAGCTCTATATGGGAATTTATTATTGTTATTTCAGATAATAATAAGTATGTTGGCTACAAACACAGTACATTTGGCTGATCCAGTAAGCATATAGGGTGTATGGGTTGGGACATTTATAAACATTACAAATTTATGTCAAAAATCCGGTTTGAAAAGAAACAAAAAAACAACACCCACCAAATTCATCTAAACAGGGATATGAGATATCCCTGATCTAAAAGAGACGTTTGTTTCTCGTACATGTCGTATATGGAACGAATGTGCACTGTGCAATGTATTTTTGTACTCTTTTATAAAAATAGTAAAAAGAACAAGGTTGAAGATAAAGTTAATAAGTAATAAGCCTAGCAGTCAAGTTAGCTCAATCGTTAAGGCGATCAACTATGGTGCGAGAGGTTGCGGGTTCGAACCCTGGCGGTGTCTAGTACGCTCTCGTGGTTGGCTTGAAATTCCCCTGGACAAGGAACTTACTGCTAATTTGTCTCGTTGTAACCCGTACGAAACACGGGGAGCTGATCCTGGTTGCGAATATTTGTGGAATGTCTAGGGTGTGCGCTCTTGAAGCAGCAAAGTCCCTGAATTGTTGTTTGAAGGTTTATGGAATGATGTGGGGCCGTAGTGGTCAGCGACAACTTGGAAAGTGTGCGGAGGCTTGTGGATCAACGTCTAGGCGTTGTGCCTAGCCTGTGCGTAGCGCACTATAAATCACTGCGCTTTTTTTTTTCATAGATACTAATGTCATTGTTTTCCTTTTGTCGTGCACATAAAGATCAATGCGCTACAGGCAGTCGCATATGAAATCCTTTTCTACGGGTCCAGCCGACCCAGATTTTGGTTATGGTGATTTTCGTAGGTGTCTGCAAGTAAAAACAGCTGTTTTTGGCCGAAGTGGTTTGATTTTGACTGAAATATTTTAAACCAAGTTATTATTATGTGAACGCGGGTAATTAGATTCAGTGATTTGCTCCTGCCGAAAATCGTAAAATTCAAAGTTTTTTCACCTTTATAAACACATTTGGTTTTGTTCAAAACGTTTTGATAACATTTTAATGTCGGATCTTGAAACAGGTTCATCAGGTTTGGTAATCAAAACCAAGTGAAGAAACTTACTTTCTTGCTGACAGTTTCGTCAGTGAACCACTGACTTATTCGAAGCTTGTTATTGTGGTGGTGATCTAACAGCTGATGACTGGCGGGTCACTACTTAGCGATATTAGTCTTGCTAGCAGAAAGTCGGTGGTTCCCTGACGAAACTGTCACAAGAAAGTAAGTTTCTTCAATTGGTTTTGACAAATCAAAAATTCTTTAAATTCTTTAATATCGGGTTATGTTAAGGTCAGGAAAACGTTTTTAAAACGTTTAATATGACAAAATAATTATTAATGTCACTGTTATTGCAAAATATTTTTGGCAAACATTTTTGCAACATATTTGGTAAACCCTTGTAAATGATAGAATGTTTTGCATCAAGTTTTTGGAACTTTATTAAAACGTTTTATACCCTTTATATAACCCGACAATAAAACATTATCTGTTTTGTGTTTGTTGGGATAGCCTGCTAGTGGTTAAGCCGAAAGCTGTTTATTAAGTGATAGGCTATAAAATGTTGTTTCAGATAGCTGATCCTCCTGAGCATTTTGACACCTTTAAACCGTTTTAAAAAAAAGAACATAATTTTAATACTAGGGGTGTATGCGTAACAGATTTTAGGCTGAACAGGGCCCTCGCATCCTATATTCACAAAAGATGAAATTTTTGTACAAATTGCTTAAACGGGTCCAATGGTCCCCAAACTAGGTAAATTATCATTAAAAATGATAAAACGATATAGAAAATTGCCATGATATTCAAAATAGTGGGGGTCAAAAACGAATCGCCTTTGCGTCATTTTGCAACCGATTTTTTTAAAAGGTGTCAAAATGCTCAGGAGGATGCGGCTCCCCTAAGCTTTTTGAAACATCGCCTTTTTCTGGCTGTTTAGCCTATGCCTAAAATAGGACATTTGACACGAAACTGTAATATTAAAATTGTATGGGGTTTAAATTTTGTCAATGTTTTTGCCAAATTTTTCATTTAAAAATACCTAATGACAATTTGAATGACTTATCCATCTCTTAAAAGCCTACACAATCTTTTTAATATTTTCTCTGGGATCATTGCATGGGCCTTTAAAGTGAAAATATAGTGTTACTTAATCATGATATAAATTGGTAAACCATGTTTTTACTCTTTGTATATCAAAATAACATATGTAATTTACATAAGAATTGTAAATAATTAAAATTCAATTTTTTAGCAAACAGTGTAGTTTGTCGATCTTTCTTAGATTACTATAGGCCTACTTTGATCAGCTCGTAATCGGCGGGCCTCATAACATCGCGGATTAATGTCAAAATATTTAATTTTTAGAATTTTATTGTGATATCTCGCCTGAAAAACCACGAATCATTAATTTAAGTCCTATACTGTATTTGCCTACTTTCTTTAACATTTAAAATAGGGAACAGACGGGACAACTAATATACGGTCCACAACTTATATATAAATTCTGGAATAAGTCAACAAATATTTTTCAAAATGTAAAAAGATATGTATAGCCCTATTTGTTTTACACATGTGGTCCAATTTATAGCGTCACACGTCATTTCGTTCAGTCACAATGGCTAATAATAATTGAATACGCGAGTGGAAGAAGGGCCCAACTCCATCAAAACTTTTTTTGAGATATTAAGAAAAAACTTTATATTTGGAAGTTTTATAGACAGAATGTTTTCATCTTCAGGGGACCTTTAATACATGAACATAAAATATTACATACATTCGAAATTATATACACTACGCAAAAAAAGTTTCTTTATGGTTAGGAAATTTACCCACTATTAAAATCTAGCTACTAATTTTGTACGTTTTTTAAATAATCGCATGCGGGTGATTGTCCTACGCATTTTGACACCTCAATCACTATTCTACGACACTCCTGAGAAAAGATATGAATGTTTAAGTAACACGAGGTCGAAAAATGAAAATTGCAAAAAGGCCTATTCAAGTTTTCAGCATAAAAGACCACAAAAAACAACAAACATGCAGACAACATTTTTGGTTTACTTGCTGAGCACATTTCAGGCATCATACTGCACCATACTGCATCATACTTCCAACTTCACTTGAGATTAAACTCTTTCTTTACCAGTCTTTCAATACTTTGTGTGTCCACCGTTGGCTTCCCTTACAGCAGCCACGTGGCGTCTCATGCTCCTAATAAGGCGTCGAATGTTACCTTGCTCAACCCCATTCCACTCGTTGATTACACCACCAGAGTTGCATCTGCCTTTATCTTCTTGTTGACTCGTCTCTTGTGCTGATCCCAAAGGTTCTCCAAGGGGTTAAGATCAGGGCTTCTGGAGGGCCACTTAAGTGTCTCAATTCCTTCTGCTTCCAGGAATGCAGCTGTAATCATGACCTGTTTTGAATCCCTTTTCCAAATCCATCTCTCAAAACGTAAAATGCCTTTATCTTCTTGTTGACTCGTCTCTTGTGCTGATCCCAAAGGTTCTCCAAGGGGTTAAGATCAGGGCTTCTGGAGGGCCACTCAAGTGTCTCAATTCCTTCTGCTTCCAGGAATGCAGCTGTAATCATGACCTGCTTTGAATCCCTTTTCCAAAACGTAAATGTCTTAGTACCCACTCACCTTTGTCTTTGATCATTCATCTGCACAATAAGCAAAGGATTATCTAACATGCATCAATTAAAATGCTTTAAATTAAAAATGAAAACGCGGGAATAATGACACCGTCTTGGATCAGTGAATCAGCTCTAAAACCATTGAATAGGCTTTGCAATTTTCGTTTTTCGACCTCGTGTTACTTAAACATTCATATCGTTTCTCAGGAGTGTCGTAGGGTAGTGATTGAGGTGTCAAAATGCGCAGGACAATCTCCCGCATGCGATTATTTAGCAAACGTACAAAATTGGTCACTAGATTTTAATAGTGGGTAAATTTCCTAACCATAAAGAAACTTTTTTTGCGTAGTTTATGATGTTTCCATGGCAACGGTACCGTACAGGTCTTAATACAAGCTGGAGTTGGGCCCTTCCACTAATATACTGAAAGTGCCAGTTCCGTGTTATAAATAGCTACAGAAATTAGGTAATCGCCATTAATTGCACAAGTAGAACTCGTGTAATATGTTAGCAAGAAAGTTTATAGTAGTGAAAAGCAGATTTCATGGATGAACAAAATTCCTCTTTAACCCTATATTTGTGGAAGAAGGGCCCAACTTTCTTCCATGAAAACCATGATTAAGTGTACATGGAAGACTATTTAGAGAGTGGATTTTGGCTCATCTTTCACACATAAGGAAGAACAGTCTAGTCTGCTGGCAATAAAATGCTGGGTCTAACTCATTTTTGTAAAAAATTGGGAGTTGGGCCCTTCTTCCACTCAGGTATTCAATTGTATAAGAAAAGAGACCGTTTTAAAAGTTGCACCGGAGTCCATAGCAGTCGGGTTTTCTTTAACAAACACATGCATAGACATCGCCTACTGTATTGTTTGAGAGCTGACTCCTATGGACTCACATGCAACTTTAAACACTGTTTAAAACGGTCTCTTGTTTTACATGAACCATTGTGACTGAACGCAATGACGTGTGACGCTATAATTTGGTCCATATGTGTAAAACAAATACGGCTACACATACTTTTTTACACGTTTGCATTTTGTCAAATATTTTTCGATTTATTTAAAGTATTTAGGGGGAAGTTATGGACCCTATATATCAATACATGTTACGAGTCTTGTATAAATTGGAACAAACTTTTTAGTACAGTACTGAGCACGTAGGGCCTAACTAGTGCTAGGCTTTCAGCTGAACCACTAGCAGGTTATGCAGTGGCGTAGCGTCATAGGGGCACTGGGGGCATGTGCCCCCATCGGTTGCAAAATTGAGAAAATCCCTCAGGAAAGTTGTCAAA
The DNA here is from genome assembly GCF_039555335.1 of Amphiura filiformis. Taxonomy (NCBI): domain Eukaryota; kingdom Metazoa; phylum Echinodermata; class Ophiuroidea; order Amphilepidida; family Amphiuridae; genus Amphiura; species Amphiura filiformis. The sequence continues at coordinate 5,505,921 of NC_092632.1, read as the reverse complement.
AAACGGCTTGTTCCCCCCATCAGACCCCCCCCCCCCATCATGGTCGGTACCCCCCACATATGATATGACCCACGCTACGCCACTGGGCATGCTGTGGCTAGTGTTAGCATCTATATGACAATGACAAACTGCCTATCTGAATTTTGATGATCGCAATCACTGAATGCAAGGAGGTTACATATAGAAAGGAGAAGAATTGGATTACGTAATGCTTTTTTCTTTGGATGCCCATTTCCGCCTAGCTATTCATCGAGAGGTACCTTTTGTTCGGGACAAACATGACAAAGGGCTTCCGCCATTAAGGTAATACACTATTTTAAAGTGTTGCGATTTGGTAGTTCACAACATCTTGCGAATGGTAGTCAGCTTTGGCAAAAATCGCATTGCTCATTTCATAGCGAGTGTGTAGAAGAATTCAAATATCACAGAAATGCTTTTATAGGTCATGTGGTTCTTGAGTTATGTTGTAAAGAGGGCTGAAACAACAACACTTTTGTAAAATGTACATAACTCATTAACAACAATAAATTAAGCAAGTTTTAAAAGTATGATTTGTAGAATGAACATTTGCAAAACATCAAAGTGTTATTTTTCACTAATAGGCCTACATTGATTTAGACAATAAAAATCGATTTTTTTGGCTGCTTCGACCAACATTACCTTGTCTACCCTTAAATCGGTTACTGACCTGACAGCGCATTAACGCTATAATAGGCAGGCTACTGTCAATAAGTGCCTTCACGAAGGAGAGGTACCTTTTGTTATAATACCACCCAAGGGTGTGCCTCAAATGAGTTGTCGCATACACACAAAAGCACACTTTACTGTCGATGTAGAATTATTTACCACCCATCTTAATTTAGGTGCCTCGTATAAATTCAATAGATTTGCTGATCGATTACCCGTAACAACGTGTCATTGCTGCCAGATAGGCCTATATAGGTCTACGTATATGTGTCACTTTCTATAATTATTGTATATTTTATTTTACACTGTTTTAAGTCGCTGGTAAGCAGGGGGGGGGGAGGAGAGGAAGACAAACAAAAAGGAAGAGGGGAGAAGAAGAGAGGAGTCACGGGGCTCTCTATTTACATAGGCGTAGATCGGGGGTGGGTTGGGGGAAATATTTTGTCAGGGCCCCCTAAAAAAAAAAATATTGACGCCAGTGTATTGGTTTCTGTAGATTTTTAGCCACAAAAATGCCATTTTTTAGCGCTTAGCGCGAATTTATTCCACTTTTGTCCCATATTTAATAACCAGTTTAGTTTCTCGATATAGGCCTATGCTAAAATTTTCGCGCGCATTTGTACCATAAGGTTCACCGTACCGGGTACTTCAAAAAATCCCCCCCCCCCCTCCATGTCAAAAAGAAATCTACGCCACTACTTGAGTGTGTGCATAAGAAAGAATAAGTGCAGAGAGCAGAGAAAGGAAAAGAAATGAATGAATAAGAAAATAATAATTATTATTTAAGCATATAACAGCGCTAGGCAGCCATTCAATGATGCCAAAACCTTAATGCGTTACGTAATTAAAACACCCAGTCAGATATATTTCACACCTGCCAAACACAAGTCACCCAATTTCGATAACTGGACGTTGAATGTATAGGGAGAGCGGGGAGTGTTCGCCCTATATTTGACCAGCCTAGCTATGTCAATTTTAATGACCTGATTAGCCCATGTGAAAGCCCTTTGTCTTAGCTTTATACGGCCACAATCCCAGAACTGTAGGCCTTACAATAGCAACAGGATAGAGCAAACAAAAAAGTTTTTGGGGCAGGTTCGCCCATATTGTGGGATAAGTTCACCCTAATCACAAAAAAGGTTTAAACATTGCATAACACTAACATATTAAATGCAAACATTTAGCAAGAGTATACAGGGCATTCATTCTCTTCTGGGGAGTCACTAAATTTGTTGCAGGGGTCGGGTCAGGGTAAAATGTAGGGGTCCAAAGTGAGCTTAAACGTATCATGTTTACAACTTCGGGGAGATTATGGATGAGGAGAGGACATAAACGCATAACTTAAAAAAAAACCATGCTTTTCAGTAGTTTTACCTACCGCCCGGTGAAGATATAGGGCGAATTAACATGCCCCACCCTCAAAAGGGCGAACGTGCCCCTTGTGCACATTTTTATATTTTCTTCAGGGTATGCAAAATACAAATCGAATATAACTGCATTAAATCTTTGACAAATCCCATATGTTCCCAATACAGATTTCCGTGATTTAAACCATCAGTATTTCCATTATTAATGCAAGAAAATATTACGCTTTGGTGTATTTTTTTTTTCTTTTGGCTGCAGTTCGATGAACACGTCCCTACTACGTCCCGTAGCTAATATGAGAAGTTTATATCGACCTATGTCACCTAATTTTGCCATCACCAAATTCCCCGATAGCCATAGTGCTGAGAAACAAGGGGTGGGCGAACCTTCCCCTAGGGCGAACACTCCCGCTCTCCCCTGCACTCTCATGAATATTGATTGACAACATTTTCCAATGATGTCAGCGCTCAAATCGGACTCAATAGAACAATAGACCCTTCAGTGCGTTGACTGAATGGGCCTTAACGTCAAAAATGTGCAATTTATTCTCTCTTTTCCCCTTATCTTTTGTTTTTTAAAGGGGGAGGTCCCGCGTGGGTCGCGCCGCCTGGATGGAACGACTCCAACAGAGCCAACCCAATATAATATATTTGAAGTGAAATCGATGCAATTTGCTCTCCGTACATACTCACAGCGTATAGCATTTATGACTCAAACTGACTATGGGAAATAGCGTTTAGTAATATTAGAAGTGATTGATCGGGCAGGATTGCATTGCCGAGAACTTGACAAAAACACTCCTTTTGTGTCAAAATCAGACTGTATGGTAGGTTTATTTACAAAACGTTCAAACCTGACTCGTAGCCTATTGTTATTATAATTTATAAGTGGGATTATTTTTCCTCCATGACATGATTGCCACCAATCTTGTGTCAATAGATTGTGGCCAATTGACTTGTCCATAAATCAATACCCATTGATCATCTCTGACAAAATGTTTATGGTCATTGTCAGTTGTCACACATAGACTCATGTTTGCAAGACCAGAAGTTTCAAGTACAAGTATCATATTCTTGCAATGAGTAAATAAATATTGATAAATAAATTAATAAATGAATTTATAAATGAATAAATAAATAAATAAATTCAGTTAGATTTAGATTCAGTTAGATTGAAATACATAAATAAACAAATAAAAAATTAATAAGCAAAGTTTCAAGTACAAGTATCATAAGGCCGTATAAAATTAATGTTTTGGTTCTCGTCCAGAGGATTTTCATGAATTGATGAGGGAGGGAGGTGTTTTTTTTTTTTTTTTTTTTTTTTCAATGTAAAATTAGCATTGTCAGTAGTTTTCGGTCTTCTCCAACAGTGCTCGAGGAAACGATGAGGCCCTTTTTTTTTTTCAAATGTGAGATTCTGAGGGATAAACCCCCTAGAGTACCACAAAAAGACTTGGAAGTGATGCTTGTTCTCTAATAAACTTATTTATATGTATGAAGATTTCATAAATCATTCCAAAGTCTAAAAAATTGAAAAATCTAAAAAATCAAAAAAATCTGACAAATCCCAGAAATTGAGGAGGGAGGGCGAGAACCAAAATATTAATTTTACACAGCCTAAGTAAGGCCCTTCACAATTAATTCTTAGTTTCCTGTTTCATGGTTGAAAACCAGGGATGAGGCGACTTTTAATTATTAATTATCTTTTATTTTCTTTATTTTAAAATAAGTGGTCATAACCTACATCAAGCCATTTTGACAAGGAGCATGCATTTAATTATTTTACTACTATGTTTGATTTTATACATAAATAATGGTACAATTAGGTTCTATGTTTATTCATCATTATAGATGATATGATCAAAGTCAGAAAGTAGCAAATGGTAGTCATTAAAAGTTATTTTTAAAGAGAAAATCCAAAATATAAATAAAATAATTAAATATTTTGCAATTCTCTACTTTGGACGCGGGCGGGAAACAGGAAACTAAGAATCAATTGTAATTGGCCTAACAAGGCTGCAAGGAGTAAATAAATATTTATAAATAAATTTATAAATGAATTTATAAATGAATAAATAAATAAATAAATTCAGTTTATAGATTTAGATTCAGTTAGAATGAAATACATAAATAAACAAATAAAAATTAATAAGCAAATAAATTAAACAAACAACTTAGTATAAAAATTGTAGAGTAAGCCTACCTGTATTTAAAAAAAGGCCTAACTATTGATAATAATAAATAATAATGGTATTTAATAAAACTAAATAATATTGAATACCAAAAATAATCATAAAGAAACAATACCAGCCCCAATTAAAAACAAATTAACCTAATAAATAAAAAAAATAAACTGATAAATAAATCTGAATAAATAAATAATTTCGCTCCTGCCTGACTCGACGCCCGGCCCACACATGCGATAAGTCAGCTGATCATCATTCATCACTGATCATGTCCATCAGAGCTGACTGCACTGCCTGGGGAGCTGTGATCTCTATCGATACGATCAATATAACGGTAAATCGTAGAGTCGGCAGTCCTTTAAAACTTCCTGTAAGAGCTCACCTCTTGTCAGGGATTATCTTGTGAAGACTACTTTATTATAATATGAAAGGATGACATTATAATAACAATAGGCTACGAGTCAGGTTTGAACGTTTTGTGTTTATTTGTAGTTTTTAATAAAGGTTATATATATATTTCGGCGATCTTTAGACCACCCTCGCTATATATTATAGGGACTAAATTATTACTTTTGCATAAGCCTAGTTTCCAACAACAAGAAGAAACCTCCAACAACAAGCTTTCGCTTCTGTGGTCAAGTCTTGAAAGAAGTCTCATCTCATCTGGGAGTAGTTCCAGTAACTGTAACCATATACTCAGGTCCGTAGATGTCATTATGTTTATGATAAAGACTGAAGTCTTGCTGGCAAGACTATATCTGGGAGTAGAGCTGGACAGCGGTCTTAAATGGGATGCCCATAGAGACAAAATAATCAAGAAAGCCGACAGGACCATTGGATTCAGACTGCCTTACTAGCCTGTATCACGTTTCAGCGAAAGAACGTCTGTAGTACATACCTGTTTTTAATGACGTTGCAACAATGTTTCTATTGTCAGCAATAACACCTTGCATTCATACTTTTGAGTTTGTATGGAGCACGTTCGTACACATTATAAATAAGTGAAATCAGAATATCCTGAAAGGAATTTAGGTAACAAATTGAACGACACTGACCTCGCAGCAGCTAATGTTTTCATGTAAACATGGCGAATGTAGACATTTTAGCCTACGTTTAGTATCCTACTATCGGATCGTTGAAACAAGAAAATCTCATTCCCCAGCCTCATTCACTTAATTCACTCACCTTCCTACACCACCAGTTGAAATAAAACTCAAAACATCCCGTGTTATTCCTCAAAACTACATGCACCTTCATTAATAAAAAATTGAAATTCTAGTAGAAATCCGTTATCGAAAATTGTTTGATATAAAACGTCAACAAAAGTAATTTTTCTGAAGAGTAGATACCGCGTGTCAAAATGGCTGCTCGCAGTCGCGTCCCCTTCTTTGTACATGTACCCAGGTCACGGTCTGTCTACGTGACGAACAGTCAGGGTCAGAGGACAGCGCAACCTGTCTGCTGCCATGCCGTAATATATGCGTGAGAAATCCGTTATCGAAAATTGTTTGATATAAAACGTCAACAAAAGTAATTTTTCTGAAGAGTAGATACCGCGTGTCAAAATGGCGGCTCGCAGTCGCGTCCCCTTCTTTGTACATTTACCCAGGTCACGGTCTGTCTACGTGACGAACAGTCAGGGTCAGAGGACAGCGCAACCTGTCTGCTGCCATGCCGTAATATATGCGTGACGTGTGCACAACAACAGCCTGACCTGGGCCATTATGGGCATAATGGCTCCGCCCAATACGGCGCTGTCAATCATCCTTATTCACAATCGCCTTTGTCGAACAGACTCTTACGCAGGTAAGAGCTCACGCTGTCCTCACTTTAGCGATTAGGATCGACGAGCGTCAGGCCGACACAATCTGGTTGTATGTAGGAGACTATCATCGTGATGCCCACGTTGGAACCATTGGATTTAAAGGCCCTTCGCACTTGATTATTAGTTTCCTGTTTACCGCCCGCGTCCAAAATTGAAAATCTCAAAATAATTAATTATTTTATTTTTATTTCTAATTTTCTCATTTAAAATAACTTTCAACTACTTCTACTTGCCATTTTCTGACTTTAATAACATCAACAATAATGATGAATGAACAAAGAGTACAACTCCACCTTCACTTATTTATAAAATCAAATATTGTTGTGAAATAATTAAATGCCCGCTCTAGTCAAAACGAGTCAATAGTTGCTTGTAATAATTCAAACTAAATAAAGAAAATAAAAGATAATTAATAATTAATAATTAAAAGTCACCTCGTCCCTTTTTCAAAATCTTAAACAGGAAACTAATAATCAAGTGCGAAGGGCCTTACGGAAGAAATATTTATACCAGGACTGAAGCAATGCGGCCATTTCTATGTTTGTACCGGGCAAGTACCGGACATTTTTCAACACGGAGCTAGCGGAGATTAGGCCTACAACAAATTCGTCCAAAGGTAAGCAAAGGGTTGGGGATCGCATTTTTAACTTTGACTAAACTGTTTCGGAGTTAAGGCACGCTAAAAGTAGATCATTTCGGGGCTGTATTTGGTGTACATGTGACGCGTTTTGAACAGAGTAAAAACGACCATTTATTCGCTATTGCTGATATATACTCACCGAATCATGTACCAATACACAAGGTATTGGTACATGAGATCAGGTATACATTGGATTTCTGAGAAGGAATTTATGGTTCTGAAGAGGTGAAAACCACAGGCACGAAATGCTTGTGCGCCCAATATTCTGTCGGTCGGACATCCGGGCATGAACCGGCTGACAATAGCACTGGAGTGAAAACAACATTCACATTCACTGAACTCTGGAGTGTATCACAAGCTATCATAGTGCCGATGCCGTACTATTACGCTGACTTTCGTATTCGCCGAAGAGGACAATTTCGACCTCGTTTGTTTACAAACAAAGAGGTACATGTGTCAATGTGTGTAGATAAAAGGCCTGTCAAAACTGTTCCGCTTGTCCAAATACTCAAGTACCAAAAGGATGGTCCACAATAGAGTGATTCACGCAACATGAATAGGGGATTAAAAAACTGTGAAGTAGGACCATGTGTTTCTTTTGTCCAATTTGGCATCAAGATTTCGAATGGAAACAGTTCAGACCCAGAACACGATCATGTCAGAAATTAATATTTTGTTCTGGGTCTGATTATTCGGGCACCCGCTGTATCGCCTCTGACGGCCTCTGACTACAACCTTTGAAAAAATGTAAAAAACATTCTGGGACCTGTTTTTATAAGTTTGAAAAATATGCTTCCTTCACACAGAAAATGGCAACTTTGGAGAACCTCTAGACCTATTCTGAAGGTTTGCATTTGAGGAGGGATTTATACTCCATATCTAGCAACAATTTCAACACATATTTGATGACCAAAAATGTAAAAAAAAACATTCTGGGACCTGTTTTTATAATTTTGAAAAATATGCTTCCTTCACACAGAAAATGTGCTTTTAAAAATGCAGTTTCCTATACTTTTGTACATAACGATCATTCGTTGAAGCAATATTTTGGCTTTATAACAAGGCCTACGTGACTGATAGGACACTGATATGATGCACAATACAAAGGTAAAAATTCAGGGGAAAAAAATCCATTTACAAAACAATTCTAAGTTTTTGGTGACTTGGAGAACCACTAGACGTATTCTGAAGTGCTGGGATCATTCACAGTTAATTTGAAAAAAAAAAATTGAAAAAATTTACAACAAAATTAACCACTACCTAATGTTTACCTCTTCATCTATCACATATTATAAATGCATTGGTTTTCCATGCATTTATAATATGTGCTAGATGAAGAGGTAAACATTAGTTAGTGGTTTGCATATTAAGGATAACAAACTGTAATTTTGTTGTAATTTTTTTCAAATTTTTTTTCCAATTAACTGTGAATGATCCTAGCACTTCAGAATGTCCAGTGGTTCTCAAAAGTCGCCGGAAACTTTGGAAAAGTAATAAAATCAAATTTAAAAAAAAAATTAAATTTTTTTTCCAGATTTTTTTTTTTTGCACGTCGCAAATTCTTCCGGTGCTTAGAGTAAGAGTGCTAGATACCCAGGGGTCCCATGTTCAAATCTTGGTCAAGGCTTCAATTATTTTTATTCCTTGGCCCACTGGAGGGAAAGAATAAATTAACAGCTATATTGTCATTGATTTTTATTCACTAGAATACTGTTGCTGAAGAGTCCTTGATGTGGTAGACCAAGTACAAGTTTTACAAACAGTCATGGATAAGCCATTGAGTAAACGACATCTCATTAGCGAGACGATTCGGTGGAAAGTTGTCAAGATGGCACACAAGTTAAATGATGATATGGAAGTAGCCAAGATGCTATTAGATTGGTAAGAAGAATTGCGTAATCTTAATCAGATATGGTATTAACCTTACACCGCAAAATCCTGACCCTACTGTAATTCATGACCATAGGGCAAAACCATTGTTTTTCATAGCCCAAGAAATCTATGATATTGATGATGTGACCTTGATGCACAATATTTCTATTCATTCAACTTTGGAGGATTAAACAACTGTGCAGAGAATAGGATGGAAAAAATAACCCAAGACACAGGCAGCAATTACCATTGGGTGCCCATGCCTTTCCCTTCATACCCAAAATATATAACTTGGACATATTCTTTAGCATGTTAATTGTCTTGTGCCAGGCCTCAAATTAGACAAAGGCACCATGACAACTTGCTGTGGATACCCTATGGTGTTGTTGTGATGCCTTAAATTTCAGACTGTTTTCAGGCCATTGAAAAGCTGTTTTTGACTTTGTACCCTAGTGTGTACAGTTTGAATTGTCTTCCCAGGGTGATTGAAGTTATTTTGGGAGGGTATGTATTTTTTATATTGTTTACATAATTGCATGTAAAAATGGCCCAAAATATGGATTTTATGTGTACTGTTATGGTACCATCACTACCATGTTTAATGTGGATCCTGCGCACATAATGATGGAGGCAGTTATTATTGCAAGAGAGTATCTACATGCCCGTTTCATCATGACTGTGAGTGATATACTAACCACACAATTTATGCATAAAGAGACCAACAATGTTTTCATATTTGTACCTATTTTTGACCTGTGCAGTTATGATGCTATAATTAGCGGCTGCCTCCAGTGGAAGAATGACTCCAAAAAGAAACGTCTCCCATATAGTACTTCAGAACAGGGCTGGAAACTCCTTGAAGAGATCATGTATATGATGGAATGGCAGGATAGGCAGAAACATAAGCGAATATTAACTATGTGGATTGATGATGATGATCATGATGTTCAGGATCAGGAAGATGAGATAAAAGTGGTAGAAGACAGAGAAGAAATGCAAGTGACAGTGGAAGAAGAGTTTGAAGACTATAGTGATGAACAAAAACCACTTATCAAAGATGATGATGACGATGATAAAACTGAAAAGGATGGAAGTGATGAAGATGATGAGTGGAGACCAGATAATCAGTGTGCAAAGGAGACTGTAGTAAGTAATATTTACATGTAGTAAACCAAATAAGTCTAAATAATGGAACACATAATGTAGCATTTGTTTGACTGACCCAAATAGTTGCAATTTAAAGCAAAATATTGGATATAAAAGTATATTTAATCTAATTTGTGAAATTACAGAAACTTTTTTTCAGAATTTTGAATATTTGAAATACTTGAAAACCCTTTATTGACATTTCTAAATCAGGTAGACCTGTAGATAATTTCAGTGAGATATCCTATATATCTTTCTGTTAATAGGAAATTATTTTCAAAATACAATTTGTGACTAAAAATCAAATCTATGATTGCAAAAGACATTTTCCTACCTAATCAAGCCTCCCAAATCCCAATTTCATTCACTTGAAAGCTTAGCAATACATTTTTACTAAACAACAAAACTTGCAATCTAAACATACATGTATTTAAATTAACCAACATAATATAAAAAACAAAGAAATTGAAGCTAGTTAGTTTAAAACCTGAGGCAACAATGGTGCTATGAATGAGAAGTTGCTGAATTTCACTTCAGTTCAGTTCTTTACCTTTATTGTGCAATTATTTGTATTTATAATTTACAGATTGCTTCTTTCACACTCTTTGATAATTGTTAAACAATTTCCACAACTTACTACACTCCCAAGTGGTTTTCTTTTATGCCTAGAAACCAGTACAAAATCGCAGTAAACCAGTGCAGAGCTTGAAGAGTACAGAGCCCAAGGGCTACCGGTGAGTGAGTGACCATTCATTGATTTGAAAGTAAGAAACATTTGCTTGCTTTTGTTTTAACCATGATATTGGTAGTGATCATGGTGATGTGAAACACTAATATCAGCGCTAACTTTTGGATGCAATACCCATATTACTTATAAAAGTAACTTCAAAATAGGAGGATTATCTAATCAAAAATTGCCTGATAACTTTTGTTAATCTCTATTCTGTCCAGTGTATATATTTGGACAAATTCAATTTTGTACTTGATATAGTATGATTTTATTCAACTTGCACAACATCCTGGCTGAGTGGCTGAATTGCATTATTCCACAGTACACAGTAAACCATGGTTAGCTCAGAAATATTGCCACCAAAAATTTTAAGAGAAGGGAGCACATTGGCATTATTGCACATGTGATTGACCTGCACATCACATTGGAGATCTTGCTAGGTTCTGTATGAAGGTGCCCAGGACTTTGGCAGATGAAGCAAAAGAGATGCAGGGCTTATCTTTAGTTTGGAATAAGAGGGTGGATGTTTCATGGAAAAATTAGTAGAGCCTGGCATTTTTAAGTGATCTGTTTCAAATGATTACTTACAGTCCATGAAGTCATCAAGATCAGGCTGAAGGTTGCTTTTCTCACTTCATGGTTCTCAACAAATGTGAGATTGTGATCATATCTGACACACTTCCGGTATTTATTATTGTACTCCTCAGAATTGGGAAAATGTCTCTTATCAAAGTTGAAGATGTTAACACTGAAGAGAAAGTACAGAATGAAAATGATGACTTGAGGCCAGACAACCAGATTGCAAAGGATGCGGTAACTGTAAGTAGACGATGTACATAGTAAACCTAATAAGTGTAAGTAAAGGTAGTTCTAAAACTGTTTTCTTGCCTTTCTTGACTGACCCAAGTATTGGCAATTGAACCTACTTTGTGAAATTATGTTACATTTTTGCTAGAATGTTTGAGTGTTTTAAGTACTTTTAAGTAATTAAAATTACACTTTATTCAAATTCCTAAATTCATAAAACAAAAATGTAAATTTTGGTGAATATTTTTAAACCCTGGTCAAAATCCAAACAAATTAAAAATGTGTTCCAAGATCATGATGCCAAAAGTTATGATGGCTAGAAGTGCATCAGTGTGAAGTCAACCATCCACATATCATAATCTATATAAATAAAAGGAAGATTGCCCATCTTGTGCGCGAGTGTTGTCCGAATTGCCTTGACTTTCGACTTTGATTTAATGGTTTATTGATCGGGTACATATTGCCATTATTTCATCGGACATTCGTTTTTGCAAAAATTGATGGTAACTAAGAAAATAACATCAAAAACTGCTGTGTTGCTATGCAAAATCGCATGCAGTGACATTGTGGGTAATAAGGACAGTGTGAATCGCGTAGTATAAATATTTACATTCAAAAACCATACGCAGAGCAACATTGCCCCGTTTTCTGCCAACTGCGAGGTGGCCAAGAAATGATTCAGGCTATCTAGATGCGCAACAACGCATAATTTATTAATGATCTTACGAGCTTTTCGCCCCTACGCAGAGCTACGCGCCCCATTTTCCGAAACTGCATCGAAGTTGGCAGCCAAGAGATTAAGGCTACAACGCGTGAATCAGGAGACCCGAGGTGGAGGCAGTTAGTGTACAATTTCATTATTTATTCTAGGCCTATGAAACGTCTTTTAGTTTTCAGCCAAATTCATACGGGAGATTGAGGAATATATACGGGAAATGCATTTGGTTGAAAACGGTCAAGAAATATGGTTAAAACGGGTGTTTTTTTCCCGGGCTATTTTATTGTGTCGAAACTCAGTGGTAGCGCGCACCGTAACTAACTGGCAGTGCGTTGGCGTACAAAGGAATGTGGCGCAGACGCACGGGCGCATATGCATAGGCCAACTTTCCGTGCCAGAGAAAAATAATTCATGGAAAAAGGAAGCTAAAATAATGAGAACATAATTAAATGCAAATGGGAAATCACACGCTAAGCAGGAAATATGAAAACTGGGAACAAAATATGTAGAAAAAAAGCCAAAGCTAAAAGGACAAACGTAAGAAAGGGTAGATTTATAAAATAATAAATAATAATAAATAACATCAATAAATAAATAACATGGAAACGGAAAATAACAGCATATATTTATTGAAACAAAATAGATCTATGTAGAAGACACTGAAAAGGTTACAGTAACCATGGAAGTAATCAGTAACTAAATGAAACGGGAGCAAAATAAAGAAGGAAAGAAAGTAACTAATCAGCAAACGTAAGAAAAAAAAGCTAAAATCAGCTTTAAATTAATCAGGAAATATGAGAAAAAAGAAGCTAAAATAATGAGAACAGAATTAAATAAATAACATGGAAACGGGAAATCACAAGCTAATCAGCATAAAAAAAGAAGCTAAAAGGGAAACGTAAGAAAGGACAGATTTGGAACATAATGGGAATGCGGTTAGGCCTAAATAAATAAATAACATGGAAACGGAAAATCACAAACTAAATAGCAATTTTTTTAAATGGGAACAAACTAAGCCCATGTAGAAGAAACTGAAAAGAAAGAAAGAAGCTAAATGGAACTGCCAGAAGGGACAGGTTTAGAAAAATAAAATTTACTTTTTCAATGATTCTACTTTTCAGTAATTCCTCCTGTTTTATAGTAATCGCTCCCATTTACTCATCTAGCGGGGACCCGCGCGAAGCGCGGGTATCCCGCTAGTACATAAATAAGAGATGATATCACATCATATAGTGGGACTTTCTACCATTATACATAATAGTCAACATAATGTAAACACCATACATATAAAGGTCGGCTTCCTGGATGACTAGGCATAGCTGGACCTGACCATCACTAATCCACTCTCATAAAAGTAATGTTATTCATTTAAATTTACATAACTGGCTAAAATACATCAAAAATACACATACAAAGCATGTCATAAAATAAAAATTATAAAAGATTGTCCCGGTAGGCTAGCCAGGAGCGCGAACACTATCACCCGGGGTGTGTGACCCCTCCAACCCACTGAGACAAGTGAAATCAAAACATAAATATTACACATTTATAATTAATAAACATTACACATCAGACATATGTGACCTGCTCCAACAAAACCCGGAACAAGTCGCCAGACATGTTTTTGAGTAATAGGCCTTTAAAGATGACATTCCCATAAAAAATTAAATTTTGGAATTCTTAATTTCATGGTATTTGACTGTGGGACTAAGTGGACTTTCAAATCCCTGAAAGTACTAATTAAAACAAGGTTTATTTAATCATTAAATAACATTTGAACTATGATAATCCCTATTCAATCCTGTGTGAGGCAGAAAACTAATTTGCCCATTACTCAGAATAGCAATTTGCCAAATATATCAAGGTATCATTTACAAAATTATCCATATCTTAAAAAGTATTGATGCTATTTATATAATTTTGATATCATTTTAAAGCTTATTGTCTAGTGCTAACACTTTTATTCAAATCATGAAATGTCAAAAATGTGACTTGTTCCTGGTTTTGTCAGAGTGGGTCACATTTCATCTACAATATCATAAAAGTCCAGCTCCAACTTTATCTGATTTTTCCCTTTTATGTCACCTAGAAACCAGTACAAAAACGTAGTATATCGACAGTGCCGAGGTTGAAAAAGGAGAAGACTAGATATGCCCCCAAAGGGTACAGGTGAGTGAGTGATCATTCATTTTATGTATAAGAAACATTTTAATTTATTATGTTGATAGTGATGCTGAACACGTTTTTGAAATTAAACCTGGAGTGTGGAATTTCAAAGACAAACAGCTAATTAAATTTGAGCAGGCATATGTTTCCATTTTTGCTTAGCATGGACCTTTAAAAGATGCCATAAAAGTTTTGAATATCTGAAATTGAGTTTAGTGTTTTTGTTGTGCATATTATTATTACTTGGCTTATCAAAAATTAATAACTGTATTTCTCAGAATTGTATTGATATTTTCAGCTAAAGAACCTGTGCCAATTATCTAATATGACTATGGTTCATTAGTCATATTAGCCCTAGTACAGGGCTTTTTCTATGTTGGGGAAGAGCAGATAATGCACATATTTGATTATATTTCTACATGTTCATGCTGTATACTGTGAAAATATCAGGAAAATAAAAAGGATTATATTAGAGACATTTTATATTATTAACAATGGAGATTATAGCACCCCAACGGGCACACACTCCATAGAACACAATGTAAACACCAGTTATAAAAGATGGCCTGAAATTAAAAACATCACTTTTATTGTGCCCAAAATGTGCATATAATGTAGATGCAACATCTGGAATGCAATGCAAGTGATGTTTTTCGTACTTGTCTAAATATAAATTTTCCACCCAGACCAGGGGTGTTGGTACAAAAACAAAGTTGGGGTAATTTAAGAGCTTGTGTTATAATCTTTATCATTAAGCGGAATAATCATATGTGTGTTAAGTAATTGTAGTTTATATTTTCCCTTGATCCAAGATGGCTGCCATGGTTTTATGCCATTGGCACATTTTTGCACCCTGAGCAAGGAGTGGAATTTTTCTGTTTCCACATGTTAAAAAATCTCAAGTAAAATTTTGACATGCCCGATATTTCGTGGGAGAGAGTCACAAATAGTGTACTTGTACCATATTGTGTCATCATTTACCAAAGGACCTTTAACAATGAGGGTGTTTGATATAACAACCACATAATGCATCCGCTGTACACCTTAATTTAAAGTTGTAACTCTTGGTAGATTTTCCATAGCATTATGCAAACGACTACATTAAGTTTGCATTTCCTGTTTACAATCAGAATAACATATGATTTTGTATAAATATCTCCAACTGTTGATCTCAACATTGACCTTCATCAAGAAACTTGCAGGCTCTGTTATCAACCAACCATAATTAGTTGGCATATCACCACCATCAGCACACAACTTTGAAAGAACCAATGAAAGCTACCATTTTATTTATTCCTTACTTGGTCTGCCAGTCTTTTGATGAAGGTCAAAGTTGTGGCTAAAAGTTTTTCAGAAACTAGCACATAATTAATACCTTACTTCCCGCAATGCAACTTACTTGTTCAAAGTAGTGGACATTGACAAAATGTAAAATTCAAGATGACAATATTTCCATTGACTTTACCATCAATCACATCAATAATTACCTATATTATTTTCTGCAAAATGCACAGAATACTGCAAAATGCACAGGACAAGCTTCCCCATCTGTGGAAGTAATCGGATTTTTGAATTGAGTGTGTTTAATTTCTTCAGGATATTCTTCACAGTAAAGTGGAACAATACCTTATGTGTTCAGTTCAGTTTAAGTCATTCCATTTTATCCAAACAAAAAGCATTAATGTAGAGTTTGTTGAATGTAATGAAGCAGTTTATATTTAAGGTATAGGCTAATTGTGTACAATCTATGTAATGTAACTATGAAACTATTACACTGATAATCACTGGAATCTCAGTGTAATGCCTAAAAAATACTATAATGAAAAATTTAACAATAGAATGGAACACTGAAAATGCAAGTCAGTGGTATTCATTATTTATACTGAAATGATACTTGAAGTGGGTAGGTCAATGCTATTTTTATGAAAGCTACTGCCATGGAACATAATATTGCTCATTTAGACAGCAGGCACTTGTTGTGACACTGAGAAATAATGTTGCATAACCTTTTTTCAGTGTCACTTTAGATTTCAGTGTGATTACTGTCACAATATACAAATATTTGACTCTATGAGTGACAAGTATAGGCCTTCAAAAGCAGCAGCTATGGTTAGTAAAATGGGATGCTGCACATCTACAAATCCAATGTGTGTAGCTAAGTCCAGAAGGATCGTAATATATTCAGCAATATAATAGCATCATGTTGATGGTAAAATCACTTAGGTATTCGTGGTCAATGGCTTGGATGATGGTACAAATATTGACTGATAATGACCAATGAACTATCTATAATTGATGTATGATGTACAGCTGTATTAAGATATCAAAACTATACATGTATTATAGTTTGTTTCCAATCATTTCCTTTCAATCTAGCAAAAATGGAAGACCACCCAAAGCCGTTGAGATTCTCAACACGCCAACACAGACCAAAGTGATTGAGTGCAAGAGATGCCTGGATAGGTTTACCACAGTGGAGGAATTTATGAAGCATTACCGGAGTCACACAGAGGCAGTTATTATTGGCAAGCAAGTCAAGAAGTTACCTGATTTGAAGATAGATGAAATTCCTTTTATAGCAACAATTTTGATTCCATGCAAGGACTGTAATGAACTTACAGATAATTTGGAAGTGCATCAACTCAACAAACATTTCAGACGCAATTGCGAGATTTGTGGTAATCTCTTTACAAGTTTTGGCGGCTGGAGTCGCCATATGAAAACTCACCGTGCAAAAGAGACAGGTGTCAACCCACATGTGTGCGACAAATGTGGCAAATCCTTTGCTCTGATTGGGAAGTTGACAGTGCATCGTAAACTTCACTCAAGCGAACGTTCTCATATATGTGAGGTGTGTGGTAAAGGATTTAAACTTGCAGGACGTTTAAGTAGGCATTTATCCATACATACCGACAAATCGCTGTCCTGTGAGTTTTGCGGCAAAACTTTTAATTACAAATTTAATCTGAAGACTCATTTAAGAACACATACTGGAGAAAGACCTTTTCAGTGCACAACCTGTGGGAAATCGTACAGTCATAATAATAGTTTAAAAGTCCATGCTAAAAGTGAGCATGGTATAGACATGGAATATGGTTGGCGACGAACCATGGAGGTTTAAGATTATTTGTATAAGACGGCAACAAATTATTAAACTATTGCCCATCCAATCATCGCATTTATCCAAATGAATCAGTTCTGATACTATGTCCTATCCTGTTCGGGTGCTAATTGGATAAGGTTACTTGGACAACTACTGTATAAAACTACCAATATTTATTATAATTAAACAGTTATTTCTTGTATGGTTTAATTCATGCTTGCGTCTGTAAATAAGCTCAGTATAAATGTAATAATTATGTATGTGTGCATTGGAAAAGGTTAGTTGGATAACTGCCAAAACTTAAAGCTTTTAACATTTATGATTACTCACATACACACTTAAGTCAAGTTGGCAGTATGCATCTGGTGGTGAGTGTGTCAAATGACTTGTCATACTTTAAGCTATATTTCTGGATTTTGTGATGTATGCATGTTTATTATGATATCAGTAGTCAGATTTGTGTACACCACTTGCACACATCTGTACAGACTTACAACCTAAACCAGGCGGCGGATGACATGATTGAGCCGGCAACTATGGCATTTTCCAATATAGTCGGTTAGTTTTGTGGGGTTCATTATCGAACCCCAACGGTTTTAGCTTGTATTTATATTATTGATCAACATAGGCCTATTTGTTTGTGATATTTCAAGCGTTTAAAAATTTCAAAATAATCCCATTCAATTACACGGTTGACAATGAAAATTTACTGAATTTAGAGAATGCAATGCGGCCACCACCTGACCTAAACTGTGCACATTACTCTTTAAAATATAAATTCCTTAAAAAAAGTAATGGGGCACCCAATGGTAACTTTGATGTGATGTGAAATATAACCGTTTGGATTTTATCTTCTTTAAAACAAGAGGATTGGTTTCAAATAAAAGGAATAAAGCCCAGGTTACCTTTTCAGTTACTTTTGTTAGGCAATGTTATATCATGTGAGGGTGGGGTTATTGGAGCAGAATTATTCTATTCAGAATATAGCTTTGCATTTTTAATTCTTTAGGATTGTTTTCCCAACAAGGTTATTTATTTCTTATGATTGACTGCATTGGTAAAGTAGACTAGAATAAAGAATCTGAACAAGTGTTATTTAGTGACTTTATAAAATGAATACTGAAAAGATATGAATATAAACATTTAGATAATAATGTTTATACATTAAATTATTAGTACGACAAGAGGAAGTTGTTATAAAGGCAACTTTATTCATGTACACGTATGTGCATTAGTCATATCCAATAATAAAGTATAAATTATGAATTGTTCATAAGGAATGAATTGGTTTGTTTTGAATATTGACTATGGTTTGTTGGGAATGTTAATACATGTAGAGCGCAAAGTAAAATTATTAATGTTCTATCTATCTGCCTAAATGTTATCCTAATCAACAAATGTTACAAAATGTATTTTTTACTTAGAAACTTCTTTCTTATGTAATTTATAGTTGTGTTTAAACGTCAAAGTAAAAGCTTTAGTCCAGGGTGCATTGCTTACACACCAATGTATAACATCATATAAATCATGATATTACAATGTATGTATCTTGCTTTTGATATATCATAGGCGAAAAGGCACGTTTTTGAAGAACCCCAACACTTAACTTAACATCTTACAATGACTTGTAATTGTGACCAATTCCTTGCAGCTGTTGGACATTGACAAAAGGAGGAAATTAAAAAATGACAATATTTCCATTAACTGTTCCTTCAATTATCTCGATAATAAACGTAAAATAAAGCTTCTCACACTATCACGCTGCAATGAGTCTATTGCAAAAGGCCCAAGAAAGTACTTTACAGGTGTGAGTAGCTCAATTGGTCAGTTTTTGAATGCAACATTTATTCATTTTCATGTAAATTACCATTTCTTCAAAATGCACAGAATAATTTCACTATCTGTGGAATTCCTCTGATTTTTGTATTGAGTGTTTATAATTTCATCTGGATATTGCCTTGCATTAAAGTGTAAAAATACTTTAGTTGAAGTCATTCCATTTATCTATACCAAATGTGTCTCTTGCATTACAAGATATGAAAAAACAGTGTGGAATTGATGAAGAAATCAGTGGTGCACATTGTATGTTTATGTTATAAGTTTATATTTAAGGGTAATTTTGTGCAACCTGTGCAATTAAATCGATATTATGATTGATGTACTTGTGAAACTATTACACTGAAAATCTGAAGTGAATATGCTGAGACATTACTATACTAAAAATTTCACAATATAAGTAATACTAAAAACAGCACTGAAAAGGATCTTTCATGAGCACCAAGGTCAGTGCCCCCAATCCATTTAAAGATTTAGAGAATTCCGTAGGAAAATTGTCAAAAAATGGCTTGTGCCCCCAGTCATAGTGCCCTTGAATAGGATGACTCACGCTATGCCACTGAAAAAGGTATAGGACATAAATTATGAGAGATAAATTCCTGGTATGAAACAAATGTTATACCTGCATATCAATTCAATTCAAATCAAACTTCCTCCAAATTCACAACATGTAAAAGCAACAAAGTAAAATGGAGGGGGTCAGATGAAGGTCATTGAGACCTGTAATAGCTCACACACTAAACAAGATACAAAATTTAAGTGCATGAATGCAACAAAACAATGTCAATTTTATATTTCTATGACACAATATACATGTACATAACACCACAATAGAGTCAATCATCATATTCATGATATTGTTCAATAAACTGGTATACCAGTATGTGAATATTTGTTTCATACCAGGGATTTATCTCTCATAATTTAAATGTTCTAATAAATTTCAAGAATATTTAGTAGTCATATGTCAACAATGTACTAACATTTGCCGTAAAATGGTTCATATTTCCACCGATTTACTCACAACTAAATTGACAATTAGTATAACCAACAGGTAATGCTTGTGTCATTCGCACAAAGAGCAGTGTTTTCCTTGCATGTGTGACTCACATTTGGCTAAGGCCTGAATTTGTCATATAATGTTCAGTAGCAAAGTGTCATTTTGATGGTACAAATTATCTAATGCTTTATGAGTATTAGCTTTTATTGGCCTGGCTGATGGTAAGAAATATTGAATGACAATCAACCTTGAAGGACTATGAGTGATATAATACTGTATAAGATATTGAAACTATGTATGCATTATATTTTGTTTCCAATTTCATTTCAATATATATAGCAAACAAGGAAGATCAACCAAAGCCATTGAGATTCTCAACACACCAACACAGACCAAAGTGATTGAGTGCAAGAGATGCCTGGATAGGTTTACCACAGTGGGTGAATTCATGAAGCATTACCCGAGTCACACAGAGGCAGTTATTATTGGCAAGCAAGTCAAGAAGGTACCTGATTTGAAGATAGATGAAATTCCTTATATAGCAGCAATTTTGATTCCATGCAAGGACTGTAATGAACTCACAGATAATTTAGAAGTGCATCAACTCAACAAACATTTCAGACGCTTAAGTAGATTTGTGGTAATCTCTTTACAAGTTTTGGCGGCTGGAGTCGCCATATGAAAACTCACCGTGCAAAAGAGACAGGTGTCAACCCACATGTGTGCGACAAATGTGGCAAATCCTTTGCTCTGATTGGGACTTTGACGATGCATCGCAAACTTCACTCAAGCGAACGTTCTCATATATGTGAGGTGTGTGGTAAAGGATTTAAACTTTTAACACGTTTAAGTCGACATTTATCCATACATACCGACAAATCACTGTCCTGTGAGTTTTTGCAAAACTTTTAATTACAAATTTAATCTGAAGACTCATTTAAGAACTCATACTGGAGAAAGACCTTTTCAGTGCACAACCTGTGGGAAATCGTACAGTCATAATAATAGCTTGAAAGTCCATGCTAAAAGTGAGCATGGTATAGACATGGAATATGGCTGCCAACGACTCACTGAGTTTGAAGATATGTCCACAATTGCATCAAATGATCCAACTATTGCCCAAAGTCCTGCTAGCTCAGGTGCTACAGAGTATTTACAATCCTTGTCTCACATGCATCCAAATGAATCATTGACGATACAGTCGGAGTTTCTTTATCAAACTAACCAGTTGGGCCGGTGATGGCAAAAGGTTACTTTAACAATACAAAAACTAGCAACATTGTATGATAATATGATTTATAATAGCACTGAGGGAAACATCAAAGAACACTGCTAACTGGATATATTTTCGTATCCAGTCAGTGAGTGGTACTTACGCTTTATATGTGGTCAGTGAGAGTATATTGCACAAGCAGCATATGCATAAGGCGAGATGTGTATAAAGGCATTTATATGTATAAAGGCGCTCAAAATGCGCACACAATGTAATTGCTTATTAATTAATGTTTTTTCTTTTTTGCTTAAAAACTGAATTATTTCAATATTTAGTGACTTAGTGATATGATAAATTTGTTATTAAGTTCAGCAGCAGTATGGTATGGAACATTACTGTGCGCTCAGTGTCATACTGGGTTCAGCCTTTGGCATCACCCAGTATGACACTTCGCACACGATAATTTCCCGTACCATACCTCCGCTTCACCTAATAACTAATGGACTCGGTAGCATATCAGGTGCACCACAGGCAGCAAATGAGGCAGAAATGAGTTTGGCGATGTTTCAGTTTTTGGTCAACATGTTTTAATATTAAAATGTCAGATTGTATGAAGGTAATGAAAACGTTTTTATATGAAACAACACTTCAACAACATTTTAAAACTTGTTATGTCAAATATTTTTGACAAACATTTTTGCAAAATATTTTGTCAACACCGAAACAAGTTAGAATGTTTTGCAGCAAGTTTTTGAATGTTATTAAAATGTTTATAGTTTTCAACAAGGTTCTTCAGCGGTCTACCGTAAACAGGGAAGTAGAGTTCTGATTGGCTAATTGAATCAAGTCATCTTCACATTGGCACCTCATTCCCCAATCAAAATGCACAGCAATGCGTGACCTAGTTCTTTTTACATGATAATCAGGAAGAGCAGTCTGACACCGCTGAAGGACCTTGCAGAACACTATAATACGTTTTATACAACCAACATGTTAATTGCTGCCTGTAAAACGTTTCTTTCTTGCTGGGAGCAATCCCTATGCGCATTTGAAATGCTTACAAAATGGCCTGATAAGTTTTCCCCAAAATGAAGCTATATAAACTGATGCATGTTAATTGAAATATATTTTGTGTATTGCATATTATTGTCAAATGTATTGTTTGGTAAGTTGACCTATGAACTGTCAAGGTTGCATACTCTATAGGCTTGCTGAACTTGCAAATTATGCATTTTTGGTATTCATTTGTAAAGACGAAGAATTTGATACTGTCTAATTAAATTTGGAGCATTTTGAAAATTTGACTCTTGATTTGTTAATTTGTTATTGTATCCTTTGACCCATAACTTCATTACTTAGGCATCCTGGAAATGCATGACCATTGACTTTTTTATTCTTTGGGACCAGGGTGTCACCTTTACGGAATTACTTGGCGTGAGATATTATTGAAATTATCAACTCTATCTTCTCCCTATACAAAATACAACAACATTAGCACGTATGTGTTAGAACCAGAATTAAACAAAAATTACCAAAAAAAAGACAATTTGCAAAACCCTTGGTGACGGAGCGTCCTATCTATATCATTTATATCAGTAGCTAGTTGAAGTATTGAAACAAATCACACATGGCTTTAAGGCAGGGACAGGGCCGTTGATTTTCGCTGCTGATTTGCAATTCTCTGCCGCTGGAAACACATAGGACTAATGCATCCAGAATTGGTAGATGAGCAACGAGTCAACATTGAAGTCTCATAGCTTTTATACATTTGTACACTGCTTAGGCGTGAGCCCATCTAAATTTTAGGAAGTACAGTGATCATGTACAAAACTTTCGACCATGATCATGTGAAATTATTGGACCTATGGAGTAGATATCAAATTCATGTTTGTAATAGAAGTTGGCTTCAATATGCCATCAAATAAGTTAAGTGCAGCCACGTGTCCGCTAGATCCGCAAGACAAAAACGATAGCTGTATATAAACATTAATGCAGCTGCTCATATAAAAAATGATTAAACAATAATTCAAGCATATTTGCGTGACAAATTGAAAAAGTGCTCTTTCGCTGTGCTGATGGCTTATTATTTTGATTTAATAGAAGTGACATGGTCCAGTGCATTTCCTGCGAAAGTTCTTGTTAATATTTCCGAGAAAAGACGTAGCAGTGCCACTACAGTAGATTGTATACGTGATTGAGAGAAATGAGACCTTCATCACGGTTGATTGCTTTGATAATTCCCTGATTTTCCCTGGCGAAAGTATTTGAGTCCTTGTCGAGGATAGTGCTCCTTCCTTCCCATTCACTAACATAATTTTCTTAAGTGATGTGGTCAGAAATTTGTGTTCTGAAGTTGATTCTTTTCTGTTTGCTTTTGGGAACTTCCTTTCGGCTATTTTATTGTTTCAGAGTCTCAGTCCTGTCCCAAAGTGTCTTCCAGTATCCCCTGACAGTGTGAAATGTCTCATCCTTTGCAAGGGATGTAATAAACCACGTCTCTGGTCTGCTCGATGTCCTCCTTGTCCTTCGGGCGAACAAACGCACTTTTTTTTGCGTGTTGATAGGACACATAGGTGTGGAGATGTGTTTCCGGAAAATTCTTCAAGTTTTGCCGCCAAGCTTACGTAGGGTATGATGACGACAATTCATTTGGATGGTTCCTTCTTTTTCTGTCTTGCATTCGGTTGTTGGTCATTCATTTTGCTGCTTTACTCTATCCAAAGACCTGATGCAGGTCTCATAGGCCGGGCTCATATCACATACGATCCACTGCTAGAAACATCGTCACTGCGGGAAATGCAAAGAAGAAATTTCGCTGGAAAAGCAGTGGATCACGCGCCGTCACCTGGGCACGCCATTTGTGATCAGGCCGTTAGCACAGGAAATAAGAGACAGTTTACTGGACATTGGAAATGGTGTATTAGGTAACGTGGAATTCTTTCCAAAATTAAATAAATGAGCGAAATCAGGTTGGTGACAATAAATGCTGAATAATATTACTGTATTTACACACCCAAAGAAAAAGAACCGACACCTTAATTTGAATTGGATTATGGTCCTATTATTCTAATTAAAAGTTTTTAAACTGGCGTAAGATTTTGTTTTGCTTCGAAGTTTGACCCGAGTACGAATTTGCCACCTTAAGGTAAGCAACTATTTTAAACTGTTGCGATTTGGTAGTTCACAGCATCTTGCGAATGGCAGTGAGCTTTGGCAAAAACTGCATTGATCAATTAATAGCGAGTTTGTAGAAAAATTCAAATATAGCTAAATATCACAGATATACCTTTGTAGGTCCCGTGGTTCATAAGTTATGTTGTAAAGAGGGCTGAAAAAACACTTATGTAAAACGTACATAACTCATTAACAATAAATCAAGCAAGGTTTCAAAGTATATGATTTGTAGAATGAACTTTTGCAAAGCATCAAAGTGTTATTTTTAAATAATATATCGAAAATCGATTTTTTGACTGCTTCGACCAACAATACCTAGTCTACCATGTCTACCCTTAACCCTTACAGGACGGGGTACTACAAAATACTACTTGATTATAGAGGCCTTGCATGTGACGTATCATCCCGTAAATATGGCGGACTACTCAAATGCATTCAACAAAAGCATGATTGCAATCTACCGTGACAGTTCACTCACACACATAACCCTGCACTACCATGACTACGATCAAATAGGTTGATGACAACATTTGATTGAATGGACTGCACTCCGCCATAACTACGGTGTAGGACACCGGCTCAAATCCTTTGTTTGGAGCCAATCGATAATTTCATGCAGGGCCTCTATGTGCTGTTCGTGCGTGCATCCCACGTGGTGTGACGCAATCGCCCTAAGTGATATATAGGCACGGTTTCGCTGGCCAGCGAAGCCCAACACCGTGGCAAAGTGTCGCCGACCCAATCCTTGGCATGCGAGGGGTCTCGGGTTCGAATCCCACCCAGAGCAATAACTTCTTTGTTTTCTCTCTTTATTCCTTCCTTCTTTCCCTTCACATCGGCAAAAAGCCCTTAGGTCGTTAGGGTTAGGCATTACTTTCATTAGCTTGATCTGGTCTCGTCTCATCATCACCATTGTTATTAGTTGAATTACTAGACGAGTCTACCTGCATTCGTTGCTTACGATTACATAACACATTTGAAATAGAATATAAATACGGATTCAGAGATGAATTAATTGGGAGAATTAAGATAACAGACCAAATGAACACATGTAACGGTATAATTACTACGCCTAATTGTGAGAGTATTCCCATTGCAATAATGGCCATCCAGCATAGAAGATCTGTACATATGATGATTGCTACCTTCTTCGCCAATTGTCTTTCCTCAATTTGATTTTTGTTACGTTTTACCTTTTTGTTTGATTTTCTACATTTTACAAATACTACCGTGTAAAAGATGAATATACCCAGTAAACAACACAGGTTTATTCCAAGAAATATAGCTATTGAAAAATACCACGTGGGCTTCAGATCCTGTGCAACAGGTAGAGTAAAGGTAACGTGTCTTCCAATTGATATGTCTTTGAGTTCATACCTGGCTGGTCTTGTGATCAGTGGAAATCCAATGCACACATCGGATAAATCATAAAAATCTGAATCGGGACCCGCGAAGACAATGGGAATTATACCGATAGTCAGTGACAATAGCCATAAAACAAAACAAATCTGTTTGACGGACCGAGGGTAAATCTTAGGCAGCTAGAAGGAAAACTGTTCCAATGAATCGATCGAAACTTATCAATGTAAGAAAGAAAATAGATGCTTCGCTGGATGATAAACATATACTTCCTGCAACACGACAAAATATCCCTGACCGCCAAGCGTCAGAATGAATGTGATAGTCATTACCATAGTACAGATCTACAACAGCAATTGTGATCATATAAGCGCCCATAAGAAAATCTGCTAAAGCAAGGTTCCCAACCATAAAAGTTTGCACTGAATGAGCTTTACTTGGTGATTTTTCGTGAAGTCTCAATGCTATACAGAATATATTGCCGACGAGGGCGCTAACTCCAAGAATCCAGATCAATATTCGTAAGATCCAATTTTGGATAAGTCTTCCACAGTTGAATAATGGTGGTTGCTTAACAAGTACGGTACATCGTTGGATGTCTTCAAAATAACAGCATATACGATGATCATCGGCGAAACTAAAAGAATGAAGGACATTTAGGTTAATAATAAGAATTTGCAATCATCAATCATCATATCCCTTTTTTGTAATTGAACAAAGCGTTTGACTCATTTTTTATCTGGGAAGTAAGTTTACTCTTCAATTATTTAACATTTAAAAGTGTTTTCTCCAGAATTACTTAATCAAGTCCTCGAGCTTTATAAGGCTCTGTGGATTTTGTATATCTTCTGACTCAAATGTCGAAATGCGATATTTGACACTTTAGAAAGATCTCACATGGTGAAAATCTCATCTGAAATCGTGACAAGTATGTCTTGAATGTGGATAAAATGTTGACTACAAATCCTGACAAATCCAATCGTCTAGAAATTTTGAAGACTGTAACTTTAGTTATTAACTTGTGAAACAGGTGTAAACAGCGGTTGGGCAGGGGAGAGGAGGCAGACCCCTCGGAAAATATTTTCTGGTGAAATTAGGACAGTAAAAAGGACATGTTTTGTCAATCAGTCCCTTTTGGACCATGTTAATTCCTCTCAAACCAGGGCAAATTCTTTTTATAACTAGGCTTTAGCCCTCCCAGTCGTATTGACCAAGCTAGTTTTATACGCGCATGTAGCGGTTGTTTTCAAGTTCTTTTACCGTTCGTTCAAAATACACCACTAGCGACATACCTTCAAAATACGCCTAAGATAATACGCCTAACCTTGGACGTCTAAGATGCATTCTTAGACGTCTAAGATGCAATAAGATGCAATCTTAGACGCCTAAGATGCAATCTTACACGTCTAAGAATTTCGCGGTAGACTTAAATCAACGAATGACAGGACCAGAAATCCCAAACAACCAATCATCTTAGGCGTATTCAATTATTGACCAATGAAATCAATGAAACGCCTAAGATTTTACACGCCTAAGATTTTTCTTAGACGTCCAAGATTGACCATTTGACCGTGACTAGTGACGGACGGTATTGCAAATTCGATCAAAAAGTACGACGGACGCTGTAGAAATGCTCTCACTGGCGCCTGTTGTTGTTGGTCAGACCCTGTAGATGATTTTGCAGGCTATGTTGACATGGTTGGCGGTCGTCGGTCGTGTTATTTGGTCAAACTGATCTACTATCCGATACAAAATGGGGCTGCGATTAGCCATAATTCTGCCGGATTATAATGGCACTTCCTGATAATAGTGAATAAAATATTCGAAACTTAGGGCTATATACTGAACTGAACTGATTATCCCGCCGTACTTTATGATCGATCACTGCGCCTCGTATCTGTAATACGAGGTGCTAGTAGTCTTCCAAGGTACTTTGTGAGCAAGGCGAGCTATCACATTGCTGATACCGTCCATCAATAAAATATCAATCTTAGACGTTTAAGAAATCTTAGGCGTATAAAATCTTAGGCGTCTAAGATTTCATTGGTCAATAATTGAATACGCTTTAGACGATTGGCTGTTTGGGATTTCTGGTCCTGTGATTCGTTGATTTAAGTCTACCGCAAAATTCTTAGACGCCTAAGATTGCATCTTAGACGCCTAAGAATGCATCTTAGACGTCTAAGGTTAGGCGTATTATCTTAGGCGTATTTTGAAGGTATCCGCCATCTATAGATACCTTCTAACGACGCCCAAGATAATACGCCTAACCTTACACGTCCAAAATGCAATCTTAGACGTCTAAGAATATTTCATGGTAGACTTAAATCAACTAATCACAGAGCCAGAAATCACATACGGCCAATCATCTTTAGCGTATACAATTACTGGCCAATTAAATCTTAGGCGCCTAAGATTTTACACGCCGAAGATTGTTCTTACATGTCCAAGATTGACCATTTACCGTGGTATCGCAAATTCGCTCTTTAGGCGGGTGCCACTTGAAAAATGGCGGTCAGACAATCAGATCAATTTCTTCCTGATATCAGCCGTACTATAACGATATACCATAGACTCTGAAGATTATACATGATAACTATCTTAGGCTTGTAAAATCTTACGCGTCTAAGATGATTGGCTATGGGATTTCTGGCCTGTGATTCGTTGATTTAAGTCTACCGCGAAAGTAAGATTGTATCTTAAACGTCCAACTCAGAGCATGACGTTTGAAATCCTACATTTGAATACGGATATATATATGAGAATAAGAGCGCCAATGTAACCTGCAATGTGGGATATAGAGAGAACGAGCCTGGGAACGAGATATTGAATCACATTCATGACATTGGGCCACATTATATACATGTGCTTTAATGATATAAAAGGCAAGTATTACTTACTAATATTCTCGTATCTTTGAACTGCTCTGATGACATCTCTATGACCCAAGATAATAAAATGGTTTCAAAATGTTTGAACTTGACTTAATTGTATATATGAGTAAAGTGGACAACTTACAGAACTTGAAGTCCGTTTAATGGAGAAAACGTGTCACTCGTAAACTGCAGTGTTTCATTGGTGGTGTTTCCTCTTACGAGTACTCTAAAATTGAAATATTATCATAATTATTTGTGAGTGTTTCAAGACATAAACAGGGTCCTTTTTCACGATCACAAAGTTTGATTTTAATTGAGTTTTGCAAGTTCAACCTTTCAAATAGGCGATATTAACAATAAACATCCAATTTCCTAGAGTTGCTATAATTTAATATTGTGTGTATGGGTCTTTCTACCTTCATTCCTGAAGATTTCTGAATAGATTGAGTTGAAACGTTCTATAAGCATGATAAGTTAATGAAAAATGGATAATGGCTATTTTCCTACTTAATTTAAACATCATTGTGTTAGGAAACTGTGATGAAATATGTCATACAAAGGTATGCTTCAATATAAACATAGATAGTGAAATCTTCTGCCGCACTCACAGAGTATGTAGTGTTCCTAATCCGGTAAATGTTGCACCGTAAAGTAGCTTCAATGGAACATTTAGAAGAAATCTGAAAGTACAAAAAACGACAATGTAATTGATTTTCAATAAGTGTGATGTTGTACATTCGTCTCTTATTCGTCGTAGAAGTGATGATGTAACAGGATGAACTACCATAGCAATAGGTTACAACAATTTTTGAATATATCGCCCTGTACTACAAGCAGGTTGCACTCATCACATGTGTATGTCTGGAATCATAGATTGAATACAATACCGCTCTTGGGAAAGATCCTAATCTTATAGTAGGGATGACCATCAAAATTTCATGTTGCCCCTATTGCTACAAAAGATTGTTTTCTGGAATGAACTCATCAGCAGAAGTATTTTGGTGGTTAAATGGTCAAAATCGGTCAAAAACTTTTTTGAATTATGAATTTTCAAAGTTTCCCATTCTGACCGGTCATTGGAACGAAATAAAATGACAAAGTCCAAAAATAGCAATGGGAGCAAAATTGGTATAAGCATATATTTACTTTTTATATTTCTTTATTTTAATATATATGCAAACATGAAACAAGCATATTGTGAAAGTATCAAAGGGTTTCTTATGAAATGGCACTTTACTAGTCAATAGCATAAATTATTTCTTCAAACCGAGGCACTGAAATCAAGCTTTTAGAAAACATTTGCCAAAAATCATCCAAAATGGCCGAAATGGCACAAAATAAAAAAGTCCAGGTGAACTTTTTTCCACAACAATATACACTACACAAAAAAATACTACTACAAGGGATTTTCAACATAGGAATCCAAACAATCAAGTACCAACATGCACAGCTTTGTCCTGATATCACTTCTGGGGTTTTAACAAAATGTTTAACCTCTACTGTGATTGGCAGCTGCATAAGGTATCTCTTTGATAGCTGATAATGCCCAGCCATGCAGCAAGTGGCTAATAACTGACCTTGATAGGCTTGAATGAACATTGTCATCTGCAACAAAACCATCACACTCTACATGTAGGACCTGGTCACTCCATAATGCTACAGGGAGCACAGTACTTTAACAATGGAGTGAAAGACTCATTATTGATTAGGCGCGTATTTTAAAAGTACAGCCCCTGTGCGTGTATAGCAGCAAGTCAGTGTAGATGGTATAAAGATCAGGTGAAAAATACATCAAATGAGCACGAAACTTCACATTTATGTTCAGAAAGGTGTCTATTTAACATGACTCGAAAGGTGTATGGAAATTCCAAAGGGAAGCTGGTGATTTAATTTTTAACTCAAGATCTACTTGTCCATTTTTTAAACCTTTTTACAGAGGGTATGATAGAGGTAATAACACCAACTTTGCCAAATTACAGCTCAGTAGGTCAAGGTTTTCACCTGATCTTATTGATCTGAATATTTTGTGCCATTCTGAGCAATGCTGTACTTGGCCACTGGCAATTAAGCGCACTGTGGCGATGGACCAATTTTGACTCACACTTACAGACAACCCAAATAAGTTATGTTGATGTAATTTGCAGGATAGTTACAAAACATAATTGGCATTAACATCCCCAATTTTTACAGAACAATTATGAAAAAAAAATGAGCTCAATTTAGAAATGTGTGTGCAAGCAGTGCACAGTTGAGCTCCCTGCATGTCTATGGGAGTGTTCTAATCAAGTTGATGGTTCATTGGTCATACCTACTTATAGGTTCGCGTGATCAGCATTGTATAAATATTCTATAGAATTATGATCCAGATCTTTATCCCTGTTCTTTGATATTTATGGTTCAATGCAAAGGTACCCCGTGAACGTACTAGCGCAGTACAATATATCTAAAAATAGTTTTAACCTATTACTATGGTAGTTAATCCTGTTACATCATCATGGTGAATGCTAAAATGAAAGAAAGAGTTATCTGAAGTCTGTTACTCCTAATGGTTTACTAACACACTCGGATACAACATCAAATGACTCGGGATAATTGTGGCACCATCCTTTGAACTCAATTCAGCGAAATAATTGACCTAAAACCATACACCGGTATAAACAATGAAGGTAGTTTGTTTTCATTATAATTATTATGTTTTTAATTGTAAAAAACATATTGGATAAATTAAACACTTACAAGTTTCTTAGGTGTAGGAGCTCTGCAAATAGTCCATCAACCAATGTGGTCAACTCGTTGTTTGAAAGATCTCTGATTAGAATGACAATAATTTCGTTCTTATAGCTAGTTTGGGAAACTTATTACCAATACCATAAAGTAAACCTTAACGTATTGTCCAATATATATAGCCTCGTTCGACTTTAAAATGTTGTTTTTAATAACATATTACAAATTCGGAATCCCCACATGTGTAATAATGTCGCTATTCAATTAATACTTTAATTTGATGACATTTATCTAAAGAGTTCCTATCCTTTTCATTGGCATTAGGATTTGGTCACGCTTGCTGGTCTTGGTATGTCGTGGCCATGCGTCACGTGCGTATGTATACGTATTTATAAATATAGCCGAAGGCCGAAGGTAGCTGGTTGTGGCAAAAAATTATCAGTGTGCCTTTCTTGATTAGTTTACTGTTGACATTTAAGATCCATCCGTCAGAACCAAATAAAGTTATACGATTTAACTTACAGCCATGAAAGTGAAGTTAATCCATGGAATGTCCCGTTTTGAATCTGAAATATTCCATTTTCAGCTAATGATCTGCGAGTGCAATAAATGTGTTAAATACAAAGTAAAAAACAGACAATAAATGCTGACGATGAAATAGCTCAGTTGCTGAGCAACGAGCGACTGATTTTCACCCAATCAGTTTTCAAAAAAGTACTCATCGATAAAATGCTTATCGTTCGTCGTGCATCCGGCGGCTGAGTGTAAATTCAACTTTACACTCGAAACGTGTTTAATTTGTTATTCCGTAACACGTAGGCTGTTTATTCTGAACAACTACTCAGTGACCGATTCACGAACATTAAAAGGTTTGCCGTGTAAGGCTATGTTAACTTGAACTTGCTAAAGTAAAGTTGAACTTACAACGAAATGAGTTGACTATACCCTTTCAGAAGTCCCAAAGCTAACATGGTAACATTACCCTTATTAATGAAACTGCAAAATAAAGAGAAAAACATACAAAATGGGTATCATATACTTCATACAAAATAACTCACGGTTCTTAGAAAAAATTAAATGGCTCAGACGGTTCAGGATAAAATTAATTATAACTTACAGTGTTTTCGTTATCTGCGGAACATCGCGTAGTGTTTCTGTACTCCAACCATTCTGACATTCTACAGCTAGATGTTCCATTTCCGGGTAATAGCACTTGCATATTGTTGGGCATCGTTTGGAATCTGTATTGCAATGATATGGACAGGGACCGTACTATAGAGTATTATACCGTAAATATGGCGGACTACTCAAATGCATTCAACAAAAGCATGATTGCAATCTATCGCGACAGTTCGTCTCACACACATAACAAATGCACTACCTTCAAATAGGTGGATGACAATATTTGATCGAATGGACTGCACTGCGCCATAATTACGGTGAAGGACACCGGTTCAAATCCTTTGTTTGGAGCCAATCAATAATTTCACGCACAATCTCTACTAACTAGAGGTTATTTCGCTGCCTGTAGTTTTCTGACAGGAACCTTTAGAAAGTGTCTGAATACTACACGAAGGCGAGGGCTCCACACTGAAAACATGACGAACCATGTTTGTGCCGCCAAAGTATCTAAGATTTAAATCAAACCTTACCACAACGAATTTCATCGTCTCCAGCAGGGCAATGTGATTTTCCATCACACACTCTGCTCATGGTAACACATGTGCTCACTTCTGTATTGCTTGCTTCGTCACAGAGATATGACCCAGGACAATTGATATTGTCTGCAAGATAAAAAGAAGAAAATTACCACAAGAAAGCTTTGTTCCAACTATATACTATACAGATCAAGCACTGTTGATATTGAACTCAATACAAATTCATAACGTCAATAAATTTAATATTCACGATATTGTCGACCAACCGCACTCTTTTTCTTCCGTTTTATTGGGACAGTCACCGAATCCATTACACGCAGCGGAATTATCGACGCAAAAACTTTCACCGCAGTCGAAATCCCCAGACTGGCAGATAGCTGAAAAACAAAACAAAATATGATACACCTTTATGTGTTCTTTTATACCTGTATTTACTCGAAAATGTGTTATCGTTAACAGGGAAATAACGCTTAAACTTGTTACAAATTTATTACCTTTTATTACCTTATTTTTGATGAACTGCTACATCCTGTGAAAAATCCATCAAAACATCCAACAGGAAAAAAATCAACTGGCAACATTAGTCAACAAGTCAATCACCAAAAAATCAATAGGTGATTGGATGACCAGTTCACAGTAGCAGTCTTCATTCAGTGTTGATAAAGATAACCGAGTGGTTATCGAAACGTACACAGTAAGTGCAATTTATTGGATCAGAAATAAGAACCTTTTGATTGACTTTACTCTACCGATCCTGATGAATTTGTTCAACCAAATTTATTACCTGTTTCATTATTAAATTTAGTCTACTACCGCCATTGAAAATAACACCAAACACGTTTACCTTCCATGTTTGCTACTTGTGTGAGATTAAGATTAAACCCTCTGGCAACACCCGACAGATCAGTAGCTAGTTTAATCCACATCATAGATCCAGTTGATGTAAGCGTGTTTAGTTTGATGGTACCAGTCAACGAAACAAGAATTGAACCATTCACGGAGTTTTCACCGTCACCAAATGTGAGAAAATCGTAACCATCTTCCATTTCAAAATCGACTATCCTGATTACAATTCGTCTGGATTCAGTCGCTGACACAGACCATTCACAGACCAGATTATTACCATATGACATTGGATACCCTGGTGAAGTCAGTGTAATCACTTCACTATTAGAAACAAACTTGAAAAACGTTCGGCCACAATCGCCTGAAAAAAAACCCACCACAACATTGGTTATGTATCTAAGGTACAGTTTATGGAGTTGAACAAGCAGTTACATTGGTCAAAGTTTAAATAAAGAGATATGGATGTGGTGGATACAGTCTGAATAAAGATATTAGGCCTAGTTGTAGTAATAAAGAATATTAAGCAAAACCATCATCAGGTGTTACTAAAGAAAGTAATTCGAAAAACATATCATTCGAATCTTACCACAACTTATTTCATCATCTCCAGTAGGGCAATGTGATGTTCCATCACACACTGCGTTCATATTAATGCACATCCTAACGTCTGTGGTGTTTGTTTCTTCACAGAGATATGACCCAGGACAAGTGGTATTGCCTGAAAGATATCAAGCAAGCAAGAAGGAAGTTGTCGTATGAGCAGTAACGTGCTTTAATCGAGCTCCCAATATTTCGTACCGAAACAAGCAATATTGATAATATACATGTAAATGAAACGAACATTTTGAAACATTAAAAGACCAGACTAAAATAAGCAAGCAACCAACCGCACTCTTTTTCATCCACATTATTAGGACAGTCACTGAATTCATTACACACAGCGGAAGAGTCAACACAAAAACCTTCCCCACAGTCGTAATCTGGAGACTTGCAGATACCTAAAAAGGAAAAGAAATCTGTATCTAGATTATAGGGTTCTTTGAACAGACTTGCGCTAACGATCACCTGTGTACAAAAATCACCAATAACTTCAACGTGTTGGAATTAGCTGGAATTGGAACAACAAGCTACGGTGAAACTGGAATATGAAATTTTACCTTCAATGTTTGCTACTTGTGTTAGATTAAGATGAAACCTGGCAACACCCGTCTGATCAGTAACTAGTTTAATCCACATCTTAGATCCAGTTGATGTAAGTGTGTTTAATTTGATGTCGCCGTTTAACGAAACTAGTATTGAACCATTCACGGAGTTTTCACCATCCCCAATAATCAGAAAATCGTAAACATCTTCCATTTCAAAATCGATTATCCTGATTACAATTCGTCTGAGTTCAGTCGCCGACACAGACCATTCACAGACCAGATTATTACCATATGACTTTGGATACCCTGGTGATGTCAGTGTAATCACTTCACTATTAGATCCTATTCTTATGTACCTTATGCCACATTCACCTAGAAATGACATATGATGAGACGAGAATTGTTGCGTAAAAGCGCCGTAAATACGCACCATTTATTTGCACGTTTCTTGTACTCTGAAACATGATACAATATATTGGCTTTGCTTGATAACACAATGTATCATTTTTTTATTGATCAAATGACATTATACAACTATTGGTATTCAGACGAATACGAATTTTATACGAATGCACTCTATCAAAAGGTAATAGTTTGACTCGCGTATAAGTATCAATTATTTGAAATAAAGTACATTCATCAATATCTGTACAAAATGTTTCAAAAAACAATGTACAACAATGTATGAATTAAGTCATAGATTGTTAGGTAAAAAAGAGATTATGAGTTAAAATGTTTCTAGTACTCTAAACATCATACAATTAAATTTAAACTCAATAATGCTTGAATAACTGGTTTTGTTGGACATCATGTATTATTTTTGGTTGATCACGTCCCAAATATTGGTACTGAAACGAATGCGTTGGAAACTTAAAGCAATAGGATTGCTATTTAGTTTGACTCACATATGTTTTGCAATAAATAGACTGGCGATAAGATACAAAATGACTAACCTGTGCATAATACTCCATCTCCACTGTAACCGGCATTACATGCGCACGTGAAGGAACCAGCGGTATTGATACAAGCAGCATTTGCGTCACAGTTATCAGTACCCAAACTACATTCAGCAATATCTGTACAACAATGTATGAATTAAGTCATAGATTGTTAGGTAAAAAAGAGATTATGAGTTAAAATGTTTCTAGTACTCTAAACATCATACAATTAAATTTAAACTCAATAATGCTTGAATAACTGGTTTTGTTGGACAACATCATGTATCATTTTTGGTTGATCACGTCCCAAATATTGGTACTGAAACGAATGATTTGGAAACTTAAAGCAATAGGATTTCTATTTAGTTTGACTCACATATGTTTTGCAATAAATAGACTGGCGATAAGATACAAAATAGACTAACCTGTGCATGTTACTCCATCTCCACTGTAACCGGCATTACATGCGCATATGAAGGAACCAGCGATATCGGTGCAAGCAGCATTTGCGTCACAATTATCAGTACCCAAAGCACATTCATTAATATCTGTACAAAGATGTATGAAATAAGTCATAAATTATTAAGGTAAAAACATATTTTGAGGTATGAAAATTTCGATAGGAAATCGATACAATTCAAACTCAATAATGTTTGAATAAATTGGCTTTGTGAGACAACATGAATCACTTTTGATTGATCACATCACACATATTGTTACTAAAACGAATTTGAAAGCTTAATACAATCATAGTTGACATTTTCGATAAGAATGCACAATTTATTTGAAATAAATATAATGGCGATAAGATACAAAATAGACTAACCTGTGCATAATACTCCGTCTCCACTGTAACCGGCATTACATGCGCATGTGAAGGAACCAGCGGTATTGGTGCAAGCAGCATTTGCGTCACAGTTATCGGTACCTAGCGTACATTCAACAATATCTGTACAATATATATGAAATAAGCCAAAAATTATTAGATGAAAACAGCTTTGAGGTTTGATCAAAAGAAAAGTTAGAATGTTTCCTGCAAACTCTGAAATATAATAGAATTCAAAGTCAATAACGTGCGAGCAACAGACTTTATTTCCTTTGAGATCCTGTCGTTAAATGTTTGATCGTCAACCTATTGCTTGGCATTTGCTAGCGTATTAATGACAGTTTGTGGAAATAAATACAATGACCATATGGTACATAATAGACTGATCTGTGCATGTTATTCCATCTCCATTGTAACCGGTATTACATGCACATGTGTAGGAACCAATGGTATTGGTGCAAGTAGCATCTGCGTCACAGTTTTCAGTTTCCACAGTGCATTTATCATTATCTGTACAACGATTTATGAAATAAGTCATACATTATTAGGTAAACTCAATTTTTGAGATATGTTATAAAGAAAGGTTACAATGTTTCTTGTACAGTAGGATGACTCGAGTTTAAGTGATAATTATTTGAAATAGAATTTCGATATGGTATAAAATAGCCACTGTAACCGGCATAACATGAACATGTAAAGGAGCTAACGGTATTGGTGCAATCAGCATTTGGGTCACAGTATTAGTACCCAAAGTATATTCATCAATATCTGTATCAAAATGTATGAAATAAGTCATCCATTTTTAGCTAAAAGAAACTTGAGGTATAATCAAAATAAAGGTTACAATGTTTCTTGTACTCTGAAAAATACGGAGTCCTGTTGTGTTTGACTACATCGCAAACATTGGTACTGAAACGAATTTGTTTTGAAAACTTCAATCAAAGTAGAAAATTTCGATTTCATTTTGCAAATATTAGTTTGACTGCAGCCGTATAGGAAACAATTATTTGAATTATATAAAATGGCAATATAGTACGAAATAGACTAACCTGTGCATAATACTCCATCTCCACTGTAACCGGCATTACATGCGCATGTGAAAGAACCAACGGTATTGGTGCAAGCAGCATTTGCGTCACAGTTATTAGTACCCAAAGTACATTCATTAATATCTGTACAAAAATGTATGAAATAAGTCATATATTATTCAGGTAAAACATATTTTGAGGTGTGAAAATTTATGAATTTCGATAAAATTAAAACTCAAAAATATTTGAATATTTGGTTTTGTTTCACAACATGAATCATTTTTGATTGATTGCATCACACATATTGGTATTAAAACTTAGTACAATCATAGTATATATTTTCGATAAGAATGCAATTCTTATTTGAAAAGAAATATAATGGCGATAAGATACAAAATAAACTAACCTGTGCATGTTACTCCATCTCCGCTGTATCCGGCATTACATGCGCATTTGAAGGAACCAGCGATATTTGTGCAAGCAGCATTTTCGTCACAGTTATCAGTACCCAAAGCACATTCACCAATATCTGCACAAAATGGTAAAAAAGAGATTGTGAGCTGCAATCAAAAGAAAAGTTAAAGTGTTTCTAATACCTGCTAATACTCTAAATATCATACAATTAAATTTAAGCTCAAATATGTTTGAATAAATTGGTTTTGCTGGACAATATAATGTATCATTTTTGGTTGATCACATCCCAAATATTGGTACTGAAACGAATGTTTTGAAAACTTAAAGCAACAGGATTGCGCTATTTAGTTGACTCAGGCATATTTTGCAATAAATAGAATGGCGATAAGATACAAAATAGACTAACCCGTGCATGTTACTCCATCTCCACTGTAACCGGCATTACATGCGCATATGAAGGAACCAGCGATATCGGTGCAAGCAGCATTTGCGTCACAGTTATCAGTACCCAAAGCACATTCATTAATACCTGTACAAAAATGTATGAAATAAGTCATAAATTATTAAGGTAAAAACGTATTTTGAGGTATGAAAATTTCGATAGGAAATCGATACAATTCAAACTGAATAATACATTATAAATATTTATATAGCGCTGCTACATTTAGAACGTTATAGCGCTCAAAACAAAAAACACAAAACAAAGCAAAAGAAGAACATGAAGAAAAAATAAATGAGAACTGCCTGTGAAGGCTACAAAATCTATGGAAACAAGTGTGACTTTAGAACCCTCTTGAAAATACCCACTGATTGTGATTCCCTGATACCAATTGGCAGTCTATTCCAGGTGCGAGGCGCAACATAGGAGAAGGTCCTGCGTTCAGCTGACATGAGTGTTTTGATTGTGTTGTGCTCTGTCAGGAGGGTGGTATCAGAAGCAGAACGCAGGCCTGCACGCGCAGGGCAGTGCAGGGAAACACAATCAGACAGGTACTCAGGAACACTCTTGGTGAGGCATTTAAACACAGTGACTAAAACTTTGAAATTGATGCGCTCTTCAACAGGGAGCCAGTGTAACTGCTTTAAATACGGCGTGGCATGATCATATTTGAGGGCCTTACATATCAGCTTCGCAGCCCAATTCTGGATCCGTTGTAGTCTTTGAATGTCTGCTTTACAACAGCCAAGAAGCAGCCCATTGCCATAATCGATCTTGGAAAGGACAAGGGCTCTTATGACCAGATGACAAGTGTCATAATCCAAGTACCGACGTATCCGGGAAATGTTGCGAAGCTGGTATGTAAGGTTAGAACAAAGAGTCTTGACGTGAATGGACATAGACATTTGACAGTCAAAAATAACCCCTAGGTTACGCACAGAATCTGAAGGACAGATGGATTTGTCCCCAACCCTCAAAGCAACCGGTATCATTGAGCGCTTCAGGTGTGGAGTAGTGGTCACAAAAAACTCAGTTTTGCTGTCATTAAGTTTCAGCATGTTCATTCTCATCCAAGCCTTAAGAGCATCAATACAACGAGATAGATTATCTAAAGCACCAGCAATGGATACCGGGTCTTTGGGATCAAAACTGGTGTACAACTGTACATCATCTGCATACAAGTGGTAGGATAAGTTGAATGATTTGATGATACGACCAACTGGTAAAATATACAAAGAAAACCCTGAAGGTCCGATGATTGAACCTTGAGGCAGGCCAAATTCGAGCTCAACAGGGTCAGAAAAAGTACCATCAATGCAAACTCTGCTGGTTCTCTCAGACAGGTAGGATCTGAACCATTGCATAGCTTTACCTTGTATTCCAATTTCACTCTGTAATCTGTTGATCAGCATGTTGTGATTTACAGTATCAAAAGCACTGCTCAAATCGAGGAGTACTAGAAAAACACCTTTGTAGTTGGAAATACACTTCATGATATCATTCTTAATACGCATTAATGCTGTTTCTGTGCTGTGTGCCTTTTTATAAGCAGATTGTAATTTTTTCACCCAGGTTGTTTCTTTCCATATGATCATTCAAAGACTTAACAGCCTGTTTCTCAATAAGTTTTGATATGAATTGAATATTGGACACAGGTCTGAAATTGCTCAGGTCATTTGAGTTGAGAGATGGTTTTTGATAATGGGTGTGACAATAGAATGCTTCAGGTTATCAGGAAAAACACCAGTATGAAGGGATTCATTGATGATACGTGTGATAACGGGAACAAAAACATGAATATTTTGTTTCAGAAACCATGTCGGCACAGGGTCGAGCAAGCAAGACTTTGTGGAAGCTTTGTTAAGGGCTTTAAGAACGTCCTCCTCGCCCAAAAGATCAAACTCACTGAATGAAACACAAACTGGTCTCTCAGGCAAAGGGTCAAATCTGTCTAGATCAGGTTGGTCTTTACCAAGATCTTGATATATGGTAGTGACCTTGTTGTTGAAAAAGCTAGCAAAGTCATTAGCCAGTTCCTGTGCCGATTCATGGGCTGGGAGCACTTTGGTGTCTCTGTTTAGCAAACCATTCACCTTCTTAAATACAGTTTTGTTGTCCGCATTCTCAAGTTCATTCCTGTAGAAATTTTGTTTTGACATTTCAATCATTTCATTAGTAACAGTTCGCTGTGTTATATATTGCTGGCGATCCGATTCTAGTCTAGATTTCCGCCATTTCCTTTCCAGCTTACGACGGAAACGTCTAGACTGATGAATTTCTTCATTATACCAAGGATTTGATGGTCGAGAACGGATGGTATTCTTTACCGGCGCATGTTTGTCAAGCACCTGCCTAACAATGGTATCATAGCACATTGCCATATCGTTGACATTTTCATACTTTTTATCAAAAGATGCAAATTCAGTAGAAAGATCAGCCTGAAAGGCATCCTGATTCACTTGATTTAATCTACGAGAGGCAACCATGATCTTTTTTGGTTTAGGCTTATGCTGCTGTACACTGAATGAAATTACATTATGATCAGATAACCTTAAATCTACTGCACAATTCATAACCAGGTCTTCATCAAGCCGTGATATAACAAGATCAATTGTGTTCACATTGATGTGCGTTGGCCCAACAACATGCTGATGAAAACCTGCGTTATCAATTGTGGTAAGAAAGGGTGATACATCGGACTTGAATGGTTCGTTCACATGTATATTAAAGTCACCTACTAATACTATCTTACTCGACATGGTGTTTACAAATTCAATAAAATTATCAAAGTCATCAAGAAATTCAGAAGTCTTGAGTTTGTTTACTGATGATGAGTAGGGTCTATAGATCACTATATAGAACACTTCCTTCTTGGGATCTGTAAAGCATGTGTGCTCAAAAGTACGGAATTTCCTGATTCCCATGTCAAATTTCTGGAAGTTCATTTCAGATCTGAACAGCGCACCAATACCACCTCTATAGGTTGAGGCTCCTCTAGGTGTGCTGAGGAAACTGTATCCGGGTAGTGTCAATTCTCTGATACATACGGGATCATCTTGATTTAGCCACGTCTCAACTACGAAGAAACAGTCTACGTCATGCTCAAGCACATATTCTGTGAACATGGTGGTTTTGTTCCGAATAGAACGAGCATTCCACAAACATAATTTGACATAGCCATCAGTGGTATGATCTGTTACTTGCTTGCTTAATCTTGCTTGCTTAACTCCAATTTCAACTTTTTCTTGGCGAAGAAGGAGGTCAATTTCATCAGTCTTGTTTCCCAAAGATTGGGCATTTGTCATTAATATAACAGGTAACTGGTTACCTCTAGTTATTCTGACGGGAGCGATACAGGGGGTATCAGCAGTGAGTTCTTGTTCCTGGGGTTCTTGTTTCAGAGATTGAAGTTCAGTAGTTTTGTTCTGTTGGTTAGTTTGGCGGCGGGTGTGCGCACCACCACGAATACCCCTATGCCTATATATACCAAAGTTCTTGAGATTGGTGTAGGTACTAGGTGGTACCATTGTAGAATAGTGGGTAGTGGATGAGTAGCACTTGACTGCTGAAGTGGGTTAGACCCGTTCATGATGAAGTGATCAAGTTGAAAAGTTATTGGAAAAGTTATTGATTCATCAATACAGAAGTGGAAAAATAGGTCCACTGAACCATGTATGTGTGTGCAGTATGTAGACACAGTACTCAGTAGCAAAATTAAAATAGTAGAAAATGTGAGACAACATGAATCACTTTTGATTGATCACATCACACATATTGTTACTAAAACGAATTTGAAAGCTTAACGGGTTAGGCCATTTTAAATCGACTTTCGAAAAGTTTTTTGATACATTCATTGATTTCTCAAAAAGTAAAAATCGCAGTTTAACAAATAACGGTTCAAATGAAAGCCATTATTGGGGGCTAATTGTTGTATCACTATGAAAGGCCTGACACCAATATAAACACTTATTTCGGTGACCCAAGTTCATGGTCATTTCTGGTCACGCACTTTTTTACAGATGGCCTAGAATTTCATATTTCGGTTTCAGCGATTGCCCGAAAAAGGTGGTATGTTTTTGAAAAGCGTTTCCGCTTGGAATGTAGATAGTTGTTGTTGCTATTACTGTTCGCGATTTTAATTTATGCACTTTTTAGCCGACAATTTTCAATGCATTTTACATAATAGAAATGTCGCTGGCATAAATACCGATATTTTTAACAGTATCGTTTTTTTAAACCAAAATACCATCCAAAAGAGTTCCCAATACTTTTATGAAACCATAGATACCAAATCGGACTGCAGGTGATGAACAGATTTTGAACTAGAATTAAAAGAACCAGCGTAGGCCTTCTCAAAATGTACTTTTTAAAATATCGAGTTGTTTAATTTTGGACTGCTTTTTCCTTGTTTTTATAACAAGAAAATGCTTTACATACCCCAAACTTCTCACATAGTCTTGGCTAAGTGTCCGTTACTGGTTGATATTATTAGAATTAAACGATTTTCATGATTAACTTACTTTTACCGCAATGTTTTCCCTCTCAATGTTCAAATATATCCCCAAAATGGCGTTGCTTTCGGTCTCACATTAATGACAAGGTTATCCCAAGATGTGTGAGAGTTTCTGACACTATATTCACGGGTATTCTATAGCTATTCAAACATATACAAATTTGGCTGGTTTGCGATAAGCTATACCATTTTCACCCTGATGTGGTAGGCTGGATCCTTCAGTTTTTCAACAACTACGCACGGTCATCGGGTTGTGCTGTTGGTGAATAAGGCAACGTGACGGATTGTGGGTAAATAAAAGACGCCGTCATTAGAGGCCAGAAGGATTCAGGCTACTGATATGGCAGTGACATCAGCACTGTATGAATTTCATTACACTCCCTAGAGTTCGATCAAAGCGCTGGTGTACACTCGCACGCGCTTAAAGACGCCGCATAGATGCGCGAGCGAAACAGCTGCTTCAACGCGTTGACGTCACTGCCACATCGGGGTGAAAACTCAGGCTTCCTCAAATAGGTTTGTTGAAGCGCCCCGAAGCGCCACATGAAATAAAAGACTGAAAAGCGCCACTCAATGGCTGCGAAGCAGCTTTCGCGGTGCTTTAGCACGGCCGGGGGAGTCAGAGGGGTGCCCCCCTGTGAAGTTATCGTTTGTTTGTTTTAAGTTGAGGTGCAAATGACGCCATTTGGTGCAATATTTTGCACTATTTTAGCCTGTCTTTACACGGAGAACATGGGAATTTATTTATTTATTTATTTATTTATTTATTTTAAATCTAAACGGCACCTCGCGCCACTCGGGAAGCCACGCTATTTGTGGACCCCTGGTATAGGTAATAGATGACTATGAAAACTTTCCGCATACCGAATATGGGTTTAGCCCATATTTAATTGCCTTTAGGCCATATGATTTATTTTAGAAAAGAAAGCCTAAGACTGGAGCCTAATCAATTGAGAAGGGAATGGATTTTGTCACAATAATATCAATTTCAAAGTTTTAGGGGCCTGAGCTTTCGATCCTAGCAGGATCTTTATCAAAGGCAGAGTGACAAGACAACACACAAACATGCATATATATAAGGACATGGACATAAAGGAAAAGGAAATTAGCAAGACAATAGAAGACATAAGTGTTTCTTGGGAAATATCAATAGGGGCAGGAAGTGGGATGTCATGAATGGAAGTAAGAGGGATAAGGATATGAATGAAGACAATGGGCTGAATAGAAATATGAAAATGAATGGCAACTACATGAACATATTACAAAATGATAGATGTAAATAGGAAATAAAAACTAAAATAATAAAGTGGAGGAAAAAAATGTT
The DNA here is from genome assembly GCF_039555335.1 of Amphiura filiformis. Lineage (NCBI taxonomy): Eukaryota > Metazoa > Echinodermata > Ophiuroidea > Amphilepidida > Amphiuridae > Amphiura > Amphiura filiformis. Next base: position 5,461,361 of record NC_092632.1, on the reverse strand, counting down.
AAAAAAATATATATAAAAAATAATTGGAAAAAAAAAATTGAGGTGGGGGGGCCAAATATAATGATGATGAAAAACAAGTTAGTCGTTTCCCTCTTGGATGTTGAGACCGTGTGGCTGTATGGTACGAAGGCGCTTCATCCAGAATTTCTCCCTGCTGGCACGGACGGTGTCGGGGCGGTTACCTAAAGACTCAATGCCCTGTAGGATCATGTCGGAGATGGAGTGGTTGGGGAGGTTAAAGTGATTAGAAAGAGTCAGTAGGATCAGAATCAACAAGAGCATAGTTAGTACGATTGTTGAGGTGCTTCATGGTCTCATCGATATACTTTTGGCGATCCATGACAACCACGGCAGATCCTTTATCAGCAGGCTTGATGATGATGTCAGTCCTGGTTCTAAGAGACTTGAGAGCCTGGCGTTCCTCACGGGCATCACGAGCATGCATGTCATCCAGGGTGGTCTTTATCTGGTTTTTTTATCTGCCTTTGATAAAGATCCTGCTAGGATCGAAAGCTCAGGCCCCTAAAACTTTGAAATTTTACTAAACAGGCTATTTTTGTGGATAAGCAGTTTACAACAGCTCACTTTTTAACACAATAATATCAAAATTAATATCGTCCATAACAAGAAGAAATGCATCACGATTTTTTGATATCCAGCTATAGTATTTTAATTGATTTACACTGAACATGAATCTATAATATCTCTACTATATAGCTTCATGCACTGGACATTTGCAGACCGACCTTCTCCATGTAGCGAGTACCACATTAGATTGTGTTTACAAGAAATATATAATAAGCGCCACTTCCACGAAATGTCCTATATGCCAGCAACTTTGATGATAATATATTATCTACAACATCACACCTGTTTTTCAAGAACTCTCTTTTATCTATTCACCTCAAAGAAAGGATTAGAATTATTATAATAGAATCCCTGACCTGATGCAACGCATTTTAATGAGTTGCTGAGGGACTAGAAATCTTTATGGTCGAATGAACAACGTATGACCACTACACAGGTCAATGGCCTTATTGTGTTCTGGCGGGTTATTTAAAAGCACGGTCCCTGAATTTTTCCAGACAAGGAACAATAGGAACAAATTGCCTGGCAATGGGGTCACATATAATCCCAGTCTATAGTGTGATCAGAACATTATAGGCAGGTAATCATTATAGTATAATCAGTACGAAAAGTCCAATGCGATTTTTAATGTATTTTTAAAAATTCAAAGAACCACTTTTTAGCGGGAATTGTTGCAAGTTACACAGCTGAAGTTGTAAAATGGTTGAAATACTACAATATTACGGCGTAAACAAGAATATGTTTGTTTGGTCTTTGTTCCTATAGCCACATCCCTTAATACAATCATAGTTGACATTTTCGATAAGAATGCACAATTTATTTGAAATAAATATAATGGCGATAAGATACAAAATAGACTAACCTGTGCATAATACTCCGTCTCCACTGTAACCGGCATTACATGCGCATGTGAAGGAACCAGCGGTATTAGTGCAAGCAGCATTTGCGTCACAGTTATCGGTACCTAGCGTACATTCAACAATATCTGTACAAAAATATATGAAATAAGCCAAAAATTAGTAGATGAAAACAGCATTTGAGGTTTGATCAAAAGAAAGGTTAGAATATTTCTTGCACACTCTGAAATATAATAGAATTCAAAGTCAATAACGTTTGAATAAATTACCGGCTTTGCCTGACAATATAATCCTTTTTTATTGATCACATGACAAATATCGTACTGAAAAGAATTTTTTCTGAAAACCTATAGCAATCACAGTAGAAAAGGATATAGGAATGCACCATTTTCAAAATCAGCTTGACTCGCGTTTAGGTGACAACCTATTTGAAATAAATATACTGATGATAAGATACAAAATAGACTAACCTCTGCATGTTACCCCATCTCCACTGTAACCGGCATTACATGCGCATGTGAAGGAACCAACGGTATTGGTACAAGCCGCATTTGCGTCACAGTTATCAGTACCCAAAGTACATTCAGTAATATCTGTACAAAAATGAATGAAATAAAGCATAGATCATAGGTAAAAAGGAGACTGTGAGCTGCAATCAAAAGAAAAGTTAAAATGTTTCCAGTACTCTGAAACATGATACAATTAAATCAAACCTCAATAATGCTTAAATAAATTGGTTTTGCTTTACAAATCGAATGGTGATAAGGTGTAAAATAAACTAACCTGTGCATGTTTTTCCATCTCCACTGTAACCGGTATTGCATGCACATGTGTAGGAACCAGCGGTATTGGTGCATGCAGCATTGGTGTCACAAGTATCCGTCATCAAAGTACATTCATCATCATCTGTACAAAAATGTATGAAAAAATTATTGTTGAAGAATAAACACTTGTTGGTGTATACAAATTTGATGAATCACCAGATATAGAACATAAAATGCTGATAGTGATATGGTTTGGAAATATATAAATGCCTGTTTTGTTTTTAGCAAAAAAGGTTAGAGAATCCATTTTTAAAATGAGCAGATATTTGCAGAATTTTGGCCAACATTTGGATTGGTAGAGGTTACCAGCGTTTAATCCTGCAAGTAAACCAAACATGTGACAGATCAAATAATTTTATTGATTTTAAGCACCATTATCTTTCTGTTTTCTGTCAAGAAACTATAGCATCACAGTTATCAGTACCCAAACTACATTCTGCAATATCTGTACAACAATGTATGAATTAAGTCATAGATTGTTAGGTAAAAAAGAGATTGTGAGCTGCAATCAGAAGAAAGGTTAAAATGTTTCCAGTGCTAGTTTCAATAATGCTTGAATAACTGGTTTTTCTGGACAACATAATATATCATTTTTGGTTGATCACATCCCAAATATTGGTACTGAAACGAATGTTTTGAAAACTTAAATCAATAGGATTGCGCTATTTAGTTGACTCAGGCATATTTGGCAATAAATAGAATGGCGATAAGATACAAAATATACTAACCTGTGCATGTTACTCCATCTCCACTGTAACCGGCATTACATGCGCATATGAAGGAACCAGCGATATCGGTGCAAGCAGCATTTGCGTCACAGTTATCAGTACCCAAAGCACATTCATTAATATCTGTGCAAAAATGTATGAAATAAGTCATAAATTATTAAGGTAAAACATATTTTGAAGTATGAAAATTTCGATAGGAAATTGTTACAATTAAAACTCAATAAAGTTTGAATAAATTGGCTTTGTGTGACAACATTAATCACTTTTGATTGATCACATCACACATATTGTTACTAAAACGAATTTGAAAGCTTAGTACTATCATAGTAGATATTTTCGATAAGAATGCACAATTTATTTGAAAGAAATGTAATGGCGATAAGATACAAAATAGACTAACCTGTGCATGTTATTCCATCTCCACTGTAACCGGCATTACATGCGCATGTGAAGGAACCAGCGGTATTAGTGCAAGCAGCATTTGCGTCACAGTTATCGGTACCTAGCGTACATTCAACAATATCTGTACAAAAATATATGAAATAAGCCAAAAATTATTAGATGAAAACAGCTTTTGAGGTTTTATCAAAAGAAAAGTTAGAATGTTTCTTGCAAACTCTGAAATATGACAGAATTCCAAGCGTGTGAATAAATTACCGGCTTTGCCTGACAATATAATCCGTTATTATTGATCACATGACAAATATCGTACTGAAAAGAATTTGTTCTGAAAACCTATAGCAATCACAGTAGAAAAGGATATAGGAATGCACCATTTTCAAAAGCAGCTTGACTCGCGTTTAAGTGATAACCTATTTGAAATAAATATACTTGCGATAAGATACAAAATAGACTAACCTCTGCATGTTACTCCATTTCCAGTGTAACCAGTATTACATGCGCATGTGAAGGAACCAACGGTATTGATACAAGCAGCATTTGCGTTACAGTTATCAGTACCCAAAGTACATTCAGTAATATCTGTACAAAAATGTATGAAATAAGGCATAGGTCATAGGTAAAAAAAAAAGAATGTGAGCTGCAATCAAAAGCAAAGTTAAAATGTTTCTAGTACCCTGAAACATGATACAATTAAATCAAACCTCAATAATGCTTGAATAAATTGTTATTGCTTTTCAAATCGAATGGCGATATGGTGTAAAATAAACTAACCTGTGCATGTTACTCCATCTCCACTGTAACCGGTATTGCATGCACATGTGTAGGAACCAGCGGTATTGGTGCATGCAGCATTGGCGTCACAAATATCAGTCATCGAAGTACATTCATCATCATCTGTACAAAAATGTATGAAAAAACTATTGTTGAAGAATAAACACTTGTTGGTGTATACAAATTTGATGAATCACCAGATATAGAACATAAAATGCTGATAGTGATATGGTTTGGAAATATATAAATGCCTGTTTGGTTTTAGCCAAAAAAAGTTAGAGAATCAATTGAAGATTAAAATGAGCAGATATTTGCAGAATTTTGGCCAACATATGGATTGGTAGAGGTTACCAGCGTTTAATCCTGCAAGTAAACCAAAGATGTCACAGATCAAATAATTTTACTGATTTAAAGCACCATTATCTTTCTGTTTTCTGTCAAGAAACTATAGCATCTTTTGCATTGAGTGTATGCGAGCAACATACTTTATTTCCTTTGAGATCATGCCGTTAAATGTTTGATCGTCAACTTATTGCTTGGCATTTGCTAGGGTATTAATGATAATTTGTCGAAATAAATAGAATGACAATATGGTACATAATAGACTAACCTGTGCATGTTATTCCATCTCCATTGTAACCGGTATTACATGCACATGTGTAGGAACCAACGGTATTGGTGCAAGCAGCATCTGCGTCACAGTTATCAGTACCCAAAGTACATTCATCATTATCTGTACAAAGATTTATAAAATAAGTCATATACATTATTAGGTAAACTCAATTTTTGAGATATGTTCTAAAGAAAGGTTACAATGTTTCTTGTACAGTAGGACGACTCGCGTTTAGGTGATAATTATTTGAAATACAATTTCGATATGGTATAAAATAGCCACTGTAACCGGCATAACATGAACATGTAAAGGAGCTAACAGTATTTGTGCAATCAGCATTCGGGTCACAGTATTAGTACCCAAAGTATATTCATCAATATCTGTATCAAAATGTATGAAATAAGTAATTAATTTTTAGCTAAAAGAAACGTGAGGTATAATCAAAATAAAGGTTACAATGTTTCTTGTACTCTGAAACATACGGAGTCCTGTTGTGTTTGACCACATCACAAACAATACTGAAACGAATTTGTTTTGAAAACTTCAATCATAGTAGAAAATGTCGATTTCATTTTGCAAATATTAGGTTGACTGCAGCCGTATAGGAAACAATTATTTGAATTATATAAAATGGCAATATAGTACGAAATAGACTAACCTGTGCATAATACTCCATCTCCACTGTAACCGGCATTACATGCGCATGTGAAAGAACCAACGGTATTGGTGCAAGCAGCATTTGCGTCACAGTTATTAGTACCCAAAGTACATTCATTAATATCTGTACAAAATATATGAAATAAGTCATAAATTATTAAGGTAAAACATATTTTGAGGTGTGAACATTTTGGAGTTTCGATACAATGCGCATTTGAAGGAACCAGCGGTATTTGTGCAAGCAGCATTTGGGTCACAGTTATCAGTACCCAAAGTACATTCAGCAATATCTGCACAAAATGTTTGAATTAAGTCATAGATTGTTAGGTAAAAAAGAGATTGTGAGATGCAATCAAAAGAAAAGTTAAAGTGTTTCTAATACTCTAAATATCATACAATTAAATTTAAGCTCAAATATGTTTGAATAATTGGTTTTGCTGGACAATATAATGTATCATTTTGGTTGATCACATCCCAAATATTGGTACTGAAACGAATGTTTTGAAAACTTAAAGCAATAGGATTGCGCTATTTAGTTGACTCAGGCATATTTTGCAATAAATAGAATGGTGATAAGATACAAAATAGACTAACCTCTGCATGTTACTCCATCTCCACTGTAACCGGTATTGCATGCACATGTGTAGGAACCAGCGGTATTGGTGCATGCAGCATTGGCGTCACAAATATCAGTCATCGAAGTACATTCATCATCATCTGTACAAAAATGTATGAAAAAACTATTGTTGAAGAATAAACACTTGTTGGTGTATACAAATTTGATGAATCACCAGATATAGAACATAAAATGCTGATAGTGATATGGTTTGGAAATATATAAATGCCTGTTTGGTTTTAGCCAAAAAAGTTAGAGAATCAATTGAAGATTAAAATGAGCAGATATTTGCAGAATTTTGGCCAACATATGGATTGGTAGAGGTTACCAGCGTTTAATCCTGCAAGTAAACCAAAGATGTCACAGATCAAATAATTTTACTGATTTAAAGCACCATTATCTTTCTGTTTTCTGTCAAGAAACTATAGCATCTTTTGCATTGAGTGTATGCGAGCAACATACTTTATTTCCTTTGAGATCATGCCGTTAAATGTTTGATCGTCAACTTATTGCTTGGCATTTGCTAGGGTATTAATGATAATTTGTCGAAATAAATAGAATGACAATATGGTACATAATAGACTAACCTGTGCATGTTATTCCATCTCCATTGTAACCGGTATTACATGCACATGTGTAGGAACCAACGGTATTGGTGCAAGCAGCATCTGCGTCACAGTTATCAGTACCCAAAGTACATTCATCATTATCTGTACAAAGATTTATAAAATAAGTCATATACATTATTAGGTAAACTCAATTTTTGAGATATGTTCTAAAGAAAGGTTACAATGTTTCTTGTACAGTAGGACGACTCGCGTTTAGGTGATAATTATTTGAAATACAATTTCGATATGGTATAAAATAGCCACTGTAACCGGCATAACATGAACATGTAAAGGAGCTAACAGTATTTGTGCAATCAGCATTCGGGTCACAGTATTAGTACCCAAAGTATATTCATCAATATCTGTATCAAAATATATGAAATAAGTAATTAATTTTAGCTAAAAGAAACGTGAGGTATAATCAAAATAAAGGTTACAATGTTTCTTGTACTCTGAAACATACGGAGTCCTGTTGTGTTTGACCACATCACAAACAATACTGAAACGAATTTGTTTTGAAAACTTCAATCATAGTAGAAAATGTCGATTTCATTTTGCAAATATTAGGTTGACTGCAGCCGTATAGGAAACAATTATTTGAATTATATAAAATGGCAATATAGTACGAAATAGACTAACCTGTGCATAATACTCCATCTCCACTGTAACCGGCATTACATGCGCATGTGAAAGAACCAACGGTATTGGTGCAAGCAGCATTTGCGTCACAGTTATTAGTACCCAAAGTACATTCATTAATATCTGTACAAAATATATGAAATAAGTCATAAATTATTAAGGTAAAACATATTTTGAGGTGTGAAAATTTTGGAGTTTCGATACAATGCGCATTTGAAGGAACCAGCGGTATTTGTGCAAGCAGCATTTGGGTCACAGTTATCAGTACCCAAAGTACATTCAGCAATATCTGCACAAAATGTTTGAATTAAGTCATAGATTGTTAGGTAAAAAAGAGATTGTGAGATGCAATCAAAAGAAAAGTTAAAGTGTTTCTAATACTCTAAATATCATACAATTAAATTTAAGCTCAAATATGTTTGAATAATTGGTTTTGCTGGACAATATAATGTATCATTTTTGGTTGATCACATCCCAAATATTGGTACTGAAACGAATGTTTTGAAAACTTAAAGCAATAGGATTGCGCTATTTAGTTGACTCAGGCATATTTTGCAATAAATAGAATGGTGATAAGATACAAAATAGACTAACCTCTGCATGTTACTCCATCTCCACTGTAACCGGCATTACATGCGCATATGAAGGAACCAGCGATATCGGTGCAAGCAGCATTTGCGTCACAGTTATCAGTACCCAAAGCACATTCATTAATACCTGTACAAAAATGTATGGAATAAGTCATAAATTATTAAGGTAACATATTTTGAGGTATGAAAATTTCGATAGGAAATCGATACAATTCAAACTCAATAATGTTTGAATAAATTGGCTTTGTGAGACAACGTGAATCACTTTTGATTGATCACATCACACATATTGTTACTAAAACGAATTTGAAAGCTTAGTACAATCATAGTAGATATTTTCGATAAGAATGCACAATTTATTTGAAATAAATATAATGGCGATAAGATACAAAATAGACTAACCTTTGCATGTTACTCCATCTCCACTGTAACCGGCATTACATGCGCAGGTGAAGGAACCAGCGGTATTGGTGCAATCAGCATTTGCGTCACAGTTATCAGTACCCAAAGTACATTCAGCAATGTTTCCGTATAGGAAACAATTATTTGAATTATATAAAATGGCAATATAGTACGAAATAGACTAACCTGTGCATAATACTCCATCTCCACTGTAACCAGCATTACATGCACATGTGTAGGAACCAACGGTATTGGTGCAAGCAGCATTTGTGTCGCAGTTATTAGTATCCAATGTACATTCATTAATATCTGTACAAAAATGTATGTATTGCTTGACAACATAATGTATCATTTATGATTGATTGCATCCTAAATATTAGTACTGAAACGAATGTCTTGAAAACTTAAAGCAATATGATTGCGCTATTTAGTTTGACTCACGCATATTTTGCAATGAATAAAATGGCGATAAGATACAAAATAGACTAACCTGTGCATGTTAATCCATCTCCACTGTAACCGGCATTACATGCGCATATGAAGGAACCAGCAGTATTGGTGCAAGCACCATTTGCGCCACAGTTATCAATACCCAAAGTACATTCGGCAATGTCTGTATAACAATATTATGAAGTCATAAATTATTTGGAAAAAAAATGTCTCTTGCATGAACTCTAAACACTATACTCTAGAATTCAAACTTAATAACATTTGAATAAATTACTGGCTTTGTCTGGCAACATAATCATTTTTATTACTCACGTCACAAATATTGGTACTGAAACTAATTTGCTTAGAAAATTTAAGCAATCACAGTGCAAAATGTATATAGGAGTGCACCATTTTCAAAAGGCAGTTGACTCGCGTCTCATTGAGGTTTAATAAAAATAAAAATTAGAATGTTTCTTGCATGTACTCTGAACCATGATGGAATTCAAACTTAATAACCTTTGAATAAATTACCGACTTTGCTTGGCAACATAGTCCTTCTTTTTATTGATCACGTCATAAATATTGGTACTGAAACGAATTTGTTTTGAAAAGCAGTCACAGTGGAAAATGTATATAGGAGTCCGCCATTTTCAAAAGGCAGTTGACTCTTGTCTAGGTGACGAGTATTTGAAACAAATCGAACGACGATTTGGTATAAAATAGACTAACCTGTGCATGTTTCTCCATCTCCACTGTAACCGGCATTACATGCGCATGTGAAGGAACCAACGCCATTGGTGCAAGCAGCATTTGCGTCACAGTTATCAGTTTTCAGAGTACACTCATCAACATCTGTACAAAAATGTATAAAATAAGTCATAAATTATTAAGGTAAAAACATATTTTAAGATATGTTCTAAAGAACGGTTATAAAGTTTCCTGTACAGTACTCAGGAACATAGTGTTTCAATAATGGTGCAACAAAATTATACGATTACCAACCTGTACATGTTACTCCATCGCCACTGTAACCGGCATTACATGCGCAGGTGAAGGAACCAGCGGTATTGGTGCAATCAGCATTTGCGTCACAGTTATCAGTACCCAAAGTACATTCAGCAATATCTGTACAAAAATATAAGAAATAATAAAAAAAATATTAGGTAAAAAGAAATTTTATGATGCGATCAAAGGACAAGTTGCAACGTTTCTGAGTCTCTAAAACATGATTCAATTAAAACGCAATAATACTTGAATAAACTGGTTTTATTTGACAACATAATACATCACTTTTGGTTGATCACATCACAAATATTTGTACTAAAACGTATAATGTTTTGAAATTTTCAGGTAATTGTGTTATTTCCATAAAGTAGTTTGACTCACGTATCGGTGACAATCATTTGCAATAAATACAAATAGACTAACCTGTGCATGTTACTCCATCTCCAATGTAACCGGATTTACATGCGCATATGAAGGAACCAGCAGTATTGATGCAAGTAGCATTTGTGTCACAGTTATCAGAATCCAAAGTGCATTCATTAATATCTGTACAAAAATGTATAAAGTAAGTCATAAAAAGATAAACAACAGATTTTAGGTTCGATCAAAAGAAAAGTTAATGTTTCTTGCATATACCTTGAAACATCGATACAATTCAAACTCAGCATCATTTGTACAAATTGGTTTTGCTTGACAGCAAGATATATATCATTTTTTATTGATCACATCCCAAATATTGGTACTTAGACGGATTTATTTTGAAAACTTAAAGCAATCAGAGTAGAAAATTTAGACACGAATGCACCATTTTAAAAAGATAGCTTGACTCCAAATAGGTGACAATCATTAGCAATAAATAGAATGGCGACAAGATACAAACTAACCTGTGCATGTTATTCCATCTCCACTGTAACCGGCATTACATGCGCATATGAAGGAACCAGCAGTATTGGTGCAAGCAGCATTTGTGTCACAGATATCAGAATCCAAAGTGCATTCATTAATATCTGTACAAAAATGTATAAAGTAAGTCATAAAAGGTAAACAACAGATTTTAGGTTCGGTCAAAAGTTAATGTTTCTTGCATATACCTTGAAACATTATACAACTCAAACTCAGCGCCATTTGTATAAATTGGCTTTGCTTGACAACAAGATATATCATTTTTTATTGATCACATCCCAGATTTTGGTACTTAGAAGAATTTGTTTTCAAAACTTAAAGTAAAGCAATCATAGTAGAAAATTTAGATACGAATGCACCATTTGCAAAAGGTAGCTTGACTCCAAATAGGGGACAATCCTTTGCAATAAACAGAATGGCGACAAGATACAAATAGACTAACCTGTGCATGTTACTCCATCTCCAGTGTAACCGACATTACATGCGCATATGAAAGAACCAGCACTATTGGTGCAAGCAGCATTTGTGTCACAGTTATCAATACCCAAAGTACATTCATTAATATCTGTACAAAAATGTATAAAGTAAGTCATAAAAGGTAAACAGCAGATTTTAGGTTCGGTTAAAAGTTAATCTTTCTTGCATATACCTTGAAACATTATACAACTCAAACTCAGCGTCATTTGTATAAATTGGTTTTGCTTGACAACATGATATATCATTTTTTATTGATCACATCCCAGATTTTGGTACTTATACGAATTTGTTTTCAAAACTTAAAGCAATCATAGTAGAAAATTTAGATACGAATGCACCATTTCCAAAAGGTAGCTTGACTCCAAATAGGCCAATCATTTGGAATAAATAGAATGGCGAACCTGTGCATGTTATTCCATCTCCAATGTAACCGGCTTTACATGCACAGGTGTAGGAACCAACGCCATTGGTGCAAGCAGCATTTGCGTCACAGTTATCAGTATCCAAGGTACATTCATTAATATCTGTACAAAAATGTATAAAACAAGTCATACATTGTTAGGTAAAACACAAATTTTAACGTATGTTCTAAAGAATGGTTATAAAGTTTGCTGTACAGTACTCAGGAACATAGTATTTTGGTACAATATATACTAACCTGTACATGTTACTCCATCCCCACTGTAACCTGCATTACATGCGCATGTGAATGAACCAGCGGTATTGGTGCAATCAGCGTTTGCGTCACAGTTATCAGTACCCAAAGTACATTCAGCAATATCTGTACAAAAATATATGGTAATTATTAGGTAAAAAGACATCTTAAGCTGAGATCAAAAGACAAGTTACAACGTTTCTGAGTCTCTAAAAAATGATTCAATTAAAACGCAATAATACTTGAATAAACTGGTTTTATTTGACAACATAATACATCACTTTTGGTTGATCACATCACAAATATTTGTACCGCAACGTATATGTTTTGAAAATTAAAAGCAATAGGGATTGGATTATTTCCGTAAAGTAGTTTGACTCGCGTATCGGTGACAATCATTTGCAATAAATGGAATGGCGATAAGATACAAATAGACTAACCTGTGCATGTTACTCCATCTCCACTGTAACCGGCATTACATGCGCATGTGAAGGAACCAGCGGTATTGGTACAAGCAGCATTTGTGTCACACTTATCAGTTTTTAAAGTACACTCATCAATATCTGTACAAAAATGTATCAAATAAATCATACATTATTAGGTAAAAAACAAGTTTTAATGTATGTTCTAAAGAATGGTTATGAAGTTTCCTGTACAGTACTCAAGAACATCAATAATGGTACAACATAAACTAACCTACCTGTACATCTTACTCCATCTCCACTGTACCCGGCATTACATGCGCATGTGAAGGAGCCAGCGGTATTGGTGCATGCAGCATTTGCCTCACAGTTATCAGTCCCTAAAGTGCATTCATTAATATCTGTACAAAAATGTATAAAGTAAATCATAATAGGATTTTTAGGTTCGATCAAAAGAAAAGTTCGATACAACTCAAACTCAGCGTCATTTGTACAAATTGGTTTTGCTTGACAACATGATATATCATTACATGCGCATATAAAGGAACCAGCAGTATTGGTGCAAGCAGCATTTGCGTCACAGTTATCAGTATCCAAAGTACATTCATTAATATCTGTACAAAAATGTATAAAGTAAGTTATAAAAAGATTAAAAAAAGATTTATTGGTTCGATCAAAAGAAAAGTTAATGTTTCTTGTATATACCCTGAAACCCTCAAACTCAGCATTATTTGTATAGATTGGCTTTGCCTGTCAACATGATATATTCCTTTTTTATTGATCACATCCCAGATATTGGTACAAATGCACCATTTCCAAAAGGTAGCTTGACTCCAAATAGGTAACAATTATTATTTTGAAATGAATAGACTGGCGAGATGGTCCAATAGAGACAAACCTGTGCATGTTACTCCATCTCCATGATAACCTGCATTACATGCACATGTGAAGGAGCCAACGGTATTGTTGCAAGCAGCATTTGTGTCACAGTTATCAGTACCCAAAGTACATTCATCAATATCTGTACAAAAATGCACGAAATAAGATATTTTTAGATATGGACTATAATCTCGTTTTTATTACGATAATTAGCACTTTTTGTTGTATAAAATATTTTACATTACGCTATATATAATAAATGATACCAATAGCGATAAGGTTTTGGAAACGTTCGTAATTCATGTTTATACAGTATTACTGTTTGTATTGTTAGGTTAAGTGCGTTAAAATAATTAGGGTAATATTCGTGATATTATTGGTAGATGACATAATACATCGCAATAACACCGCGAGTGCAGACGCACTGCAGTTTTTGCCTGTTATTTCTCAGTATTTTTTATTTTATGGAAAGTTTGATCAAAATCCAATGGTTTGAAAAATAAAGCTAATAAACCTACTTCTGAATATCATTATTTATTTCGCCAGAGACAATGCTCGTCAAAAGTGTCAAAGTGGGGCCAAAGATCTTTCAAAAACATGTATATGCAATTCATTACCAATTACGTAACGTATTGTTCCATTGATGCGGAATTAATTTGCCGACAGACAACATTAACATCACAAGGCAGCTATCCAATTAAGTCAAAGCCTTTATGGGTTACTTGAATTAAAACGCCCATTTCACACCTGCCTAACACAATTCACCCAATAGCAACATCTTCCAATATGTCAGCGGTCAAAATTAAACAATAGCTGAATCAAAGCTTGCGACCGCTGTTTGGGACACTTTCAATAGTTAATGTAAATGAGACCCCCCCCCCCTCCCAAATCCTGTTGCTCACGCGCCTAGTAGTCCCAAGGTGGGTAAAGTGGAGATGTGGGAGATTAAGGACGGGTTTTAGGCTTGACTCCAAGAAATCATCAACATCACGTTACAATAACGGCAATATGGTCATGATCCCGTGTATGATAGGTATCCCAACAGCTTTTGATAAATATTGTAGGCTTACCGCATGTGAATTCGTCTGAACCGTCTGGACACAATATTTCCCTATCGCATATTTGATGATTATAAAGACACACCAGTAATAAGCTTGTATCCTCGCAAGTAAAATGTGATGGGCTACAGGTTGCTAAATAAGAAAGTCATTTCAGAAAAGGTTTCAATCTTTTAACATTATATTTAGATGATAGTGGAATTCACGTTTGGTGATCAAAGTAATGCGACATGGACGCACACAATTATTATTTCTCAGATTAAGGGTGGTAAGCGTACCCACATTAATGGTTTAAATCAAATGTCATAATCCGAATTTTCATTGAACATTGGCACCAATATCTGACTTTTACAACATAGTTAATGATGGTTAATATCATTTTAAAGCTGAAAAATAATTGTGGATGTTTACCATTTTGTTCTTGCCACATCAGCTTTAAAGAAAATCCTCTGTAGCTCGAGGTCAATCCAACAGTATCAAAAGTTATTGTCAGAGATGTTCCCATGGACGCAACATAACTGGGCACGTCATACACACTTAATCCAGTTAAATTCATCATGTAAACGTCCTCCAATTGGATATAGAGAAAATCGGCGGAAGATTCAAGATTGAAATCGTCGAAGGTGATTGATGGATGTCCATTATTCAAGGCTACGACACGCCAACTACAATGGGTATTTGCAGGATACGGCAGCGGATAGTTGGGAGAGTTGAGTTCTATTATGTCTTCCTGATTAAGAGTGTATTGTTGCCGTCCACAAATACCTAAAACAAGGAAAATGATATGATAGCTTTTTTCTTCTACGACATTGTTCAGCATAATTAAAGAACAAAGCAGTGATTGCGTCATCTAATTTAAAGATCGGTGTATTTGTATTTTATTTGTTGTATTTGTTTTTGAAAACTGATCATACTAAAACTTTTTTGTTGCTCCGCACTAGTCTATCCTTTCGTATACATTTATGATAGTGGAAATCAAAATTAAACTTCAACTTGATTTCTTACTTTGTGCCGTGCTAAGCATAATCGATAATAAATACTATTATAATTGTAATGTTGGTAATTACTACTATTGTTTCAGAAAGTGCGTTCAATATACACCACAATATTCATGTAACGCAAACAGACTGTACTCATGGTGGTTACTGCTACTGCTAATTATATTCTTGTAGATTGTTTCCCTGAGAGCTCCTGAGTGTCCGATACACCTTCTATCACTATAATATGTACAGCATAGGCACTATTACTTAGAGGTACGGAGCTGGCCTTTGGTACGGAATCTGACTGTATTTGGGTCACCAACTTTGAGATGAAAATACAATAATTATTTGATAACAAACCGCATCCATTTTCATCGGATCCTCGGAGACATTGAGGATTGTTGTCACATAGTAGTGAATGATTCAGGCATCCATAACCTGACTCACACAAATATTCATCTAAGCCACATAGAACTGTAAAAAGAAAAGATGTAACTTTATTTTGATAGATACATTTCTTTCAGTTATAGAAGAGTCAATAGATGCTTTTCCATAAATGTGGGCCCTAATAATACAGAGATGAGGACTTGATTTGTTTATAGCGCGTTTAATTCCAATGCTTATTGCAACATCGTCACTCCATTTTGGCATCTTAAGAAAATTGCGTTTACAGGATTTTGGCCAAAGGCCATTTGGATATGTTGTTTCACTAGTTAGTGGCTTTATTGAGGTTGAAAATGACAATAAATACGTGTATGTCACTAGAAAGCCCAAACTGTTGCAGAAAACTGTTACCATACTTTGTAATCGGCTCCAGGTAAGCACAGTTGGTAAGCTTATGGTTTGCCAACATTTTACGTGACCAAAATAGACACGGAAATACAGTGATAACATATAAACCAGACGAGAATAAAGCTTCTTGGTCTTTCTTTTTGATTTTGATAAAGGTCGCATCTAAGCAAATAAGATCTCATTATGTTCATAAAAGGTTATCTGTGTTGGTATAAATCAAGATCTTATTATTTGTACCAACCTGGTTCATTTCCAGCTTGGATTTCCACCGTAAACCCTAGCCACCACCCATCTGTTGATATGAAGGTAGCCCACATAGTAGGTCCAGGTATGCTTAATGTATTTGGTGCCGATATTCCGCTAAGATGTAATACCGTTGACGAGTTGATCACATCATGACCTATTCCAATGGTCAAATAATCCCTATTCGTTACAAGGTGGAAGTTGATAAATTTGAGGTTGAAAGCTCCATCCTCAAGATTGGTGTGAATTAGCCATTTGCATGTAATGTACGACGGGTAGTTATAAGGATATGCTGGGATGGAACGCACACTTGATGGATAATCAGCACTAACGGTCATTTCTGAAGCACCGCAAAAATCTGAATAAAGAGATACTTAATAATTAGCTCATCTTAACACACTTACTCTTAAATTACCAAAGGCTTAAAATATCATTGATTTGATTTGATTTCGAACAAGAGTCTTCGAATATGAAGAATGGAAATAATAAACATCAAAATAAACTACCTTGACATTATTATTTCATTTGTAAATTACTTATCTCTATGTTAGTGAATAACAATATGTACATCTATTCCAATGGCCACATTTGAAAGCGCGGCATATCAACAATACATACTAATGGAATGATTGGCTTCACTGTATTCTACCTAAAAGCATCTCCAATTGCTACCAAATTAACATTACACGGTAGTTTAACCAAATTGAATTACAAAGCAATATACACGTGACATATTTCTTATATTAAATATAAATTATATGGAAAAAGCATATGGATATGGAATAGGTTTGTAAAACATCTCACAATGAAGACTATGAATAAGAATAAAAAGAAGAAGTTGAAGTTACTTAACCACATCCATGCTCATCAGATTGATCCTGTGATGCGTCATACGCGTATCCACATTGAGGCCAATTGTTACACACCAAACTAGGGTCTAAGCAAGAATGCCCATGCTCGCATTCAAATTCATTGTCACCACATTGAACTGCATTTTAAAATATTGGTATAACAAATATTTTGAGCAATTAAATTAGCCAATTTAAATTGAATATGTTTATGAAAGTATTAAAAATCATTCAAAATGTAATACTCTAAATTATATATAGTGTGCAGAAAGAAACTGTTAGGAACAGTAATCATCAGAGAAATTAAACAATGATGTACACAGACATGATTTAGACAATTTAAATTAAAATACGCGTATAAATGAACAAACCGCTATATATAGACAATCAAAATATTTAAATGACAAAAAAAACACTTCTATTTTCAAAATGAATAGTACGCCGTAATATATTGTTTACTTTAATAAAGGACTGTAATTACTTTTGTCGTAGCATTGCTAACGATGTTATCTAAAAATAAAGTTTAGTGGAACGCTGCACTGTTATTAGTTTTTGGCTAAGTGTAACTCGTGCGCTGAAGTAACCAAACTCATTGAGAATAAAACGCATGTCTTGTCTGCCGGGCTTGTCTGTTATATTTAAATATAATAGCCCACCCCTTATGTCATATAGATAATCTTACAAAAGCAATATCTTAAAGACAATCAACGTACCAAAATGAAATAAAGTAATCAATAGATGGAAAATTTTGTTCTCTGTATTGCGATACCTCATTCGGCAGGATGCGACTTTATTCCTGAAGTTATTCCAATTTAGTTTTAGTGTCTTTAACATGTTGCTTTTTTTATGTGTACGAATACTTTTTTGTGTTTTTGTGTGCAGTGTATATATGTCAAACATATACAGTGTGTACGTACACCACACCCCTATATTTCACTAGCTCCTTTATTCCTTCATATATTTTCCATGCTTACCTTGTTCTCCGTGAAATTAGTTACAGTGTCTTTCTTTTGGGTACTTTATGAGCCCTATATATCCTGTGTGTAACTTTCTGCTACTCCATTATTTACCTGTGATGTTCACCTAAGCAGTAGCTCGTCAAGTAGTGCACAATGCTATCTCTGGTAGATACACATGTTGGAATACCGGTGTATGGCAATATCTTACGTATATTATGTATTTGTGCCTAAATTAAGATTACAATACAAAGAGTCTGGTTGCATTTTAACTTACCTTTTGTGTTGACTCTCTTCACTTGCATAAAAAACCCTTTTCTAGTAAGTGCATCGTAAATAACCACAAATTGAATCCACATTAATGGATGCTGAATTGAAACTGAATTAGGAGGATACCACCAGTCAACCATATTCACGGCGTTGGAATCGGAAATTTCATGAGTTGGTCCCATTGCAACATAGTTATATGATATGGATAAATCAATGAATGATATCGTGTATGATCCCGTAGAATCGGTAGATGTGACAAACCAACTGCAGGATACTCTTCGGGGGTGTTCTATTGGATATCCCGGTGATGTAAGATGAACAACTTCATTCACACTCATCGTAATGTTGCTTTCGCATAGATCTATACAATATAAGACATTAATAGAGGTTAATAAAATGGATTCAGCATCTTTTTCCCATTTTTTGATTTCATTTATTGTTTCGTTTTTCGTTTTCGTGTTTCTTTATTGTGGAGAAGCTATAACCCATTTAAATTCAACAATTGTTGCACGCTGTGCGAAAACATGTGAGAAATGCATCATCAAGGCAGGGCTGACTATTCGTTAAATAGAGTGAAATGGGATGTGCAACATTTGCGTGATGTATGTAATGTGTTCTTTATCCTAGAAACCTCCTAAGTGACACATTCTATTAATAGATTTTCGTGTCTCAAAGCTATATGAGTAAGTGTACGATTTCCTTCAAATTTTAATTTTATTATTCTTTACTCAAAATGCTGAAATAAAATTATTATTAAATGTCGGAAAGGGTTTCTGTCCATTTTATGCTGAATTAACAGCAAAGTGAGAGATACTTCACTGGTTAATTTATGGGGGACTTAAAGTCATAATATCATAAAGTCATAATATGTCTTAATCGCTCTGTTGACCTACAAACACAGCACATTTGGCTGATTCCATTTAGGTGTAAGTTGGAACATGTGTAAGCATTACAAATATGCCAAAAAGTCAGGTTTGAAAAAAAAAATCAATTTTATATTAAGATCGTACATTATGGCTTTAATATAGAGAATATTGAAATGTTCAGTGTTACTGATAAGCTGGTGAGTTCAATTAAATAATATCAGAATAATATCAGCATCATGTTCAAGTCAGACACACGTTGTTGATCAAAGTAAATGTGATTATGTTATCACGTTAAACAGTCACGGCTGTTCTGTTGCAATTCATTTTTCAAGGTCACTAAACAATGTTATTTATTAAATCTCTTCTCTCGTTGATGCACTTGACATTTTCAATATGCTTTTATTTAAATCGGTCTACGGTAGCAAGACAAGAATACGAGGTTTGGCTTGAGTAACCTTATTTTTAAAAGCATTTTAAAATATTGCTTATATGATATGCGAATTGGCCTTCATTCTAGAATATAAGCAATGTAATTATATCTCTATTTGCGTGGTTATCTTCCTTCACTAATTTTTAACCAGCTTTGAATTATCTTAAAATAGTACAAATTAAGGCAGACACTAAACCGTACATGCAAAATGTATTCGCATACATACAGTCAAAGCCCCACCCGCACCCCCACCCACACGTAGTCACCCCACCCTACACTCGTACAAACCCTCACCCACCCCCACATAAACATAACCAACAGACTACTTACAGCAACCAATTTCATCACTGCCATCCCAGCATTGCAGTTGGTTGTCACAGGCCATCGACTGCCGGACACATCCATGCCCAGAGAGACACCAAAAGTCAGAACTATTGCATGCAGCTGGTAAGAAAGAACGGAAAGAAGAAAATGTGCAATCTCGATTCTTTCATACTTTTAAGCACTAAGCACATTTCCACAAAAGTCAGAATATTGAGACTAGCATAGCATAGTAACAACTCATATGAAAACAATCTGAAAAATATTCTGCCGTTGGTAAACGGTTAAATCTCTTGATACTTAAAGTAGGAAATTGTGTGTTTATGGTATCTGATATTTGTAAGCATCTCTCCATTAATGTTCATGTAAACGTACAAGGTCTCGGGGAATCAAATGTTCAGATAGGCATACAGGCAGAGTGATTCGCCAAAGTGGGCAAAACACAACAGACTCCATTGCCTGACAATTTCTGTAGATTGTGTATGGCTCAGTTGAAAACTATCAAATTATTGTAAAAATTAGGTGTAAAAATAATTATTTCATCTCCATCATTAACAGTATAAAAAACTACAAGCTATAGCATTATGTTTGCTCGGAATTTTTGTGAGCAGGCGGACTCGAAGCGAGATAAAGCTACGTTAGCAAAACATAGTTAATCAGCCTTACAGTAATTCTGTACAGTTTTACCGTTGATTTAACATTATAAACGGTTATTTTTACCAATGCGTTCCAGATATGTCCATGTTTACTTACACACAACGTACCTTACACGAGTTTTATTCTACAGTTGCCGCCAAAAATCTATAAATCACTATTAAATCACTATGCATCAAGATCAACTAAAGCAATCCATAGAAAGTAAATATTCTCTCGAGAAAGATTTTTATGACACTAAAATGCAATTTCATTTCTAAAGTTATGAAGCCCTATAAACTTTGACTCGCGCTTAACAGATTAAACCCACCGCGCTATTCTCTTGCTATTTTCTAATGAGCCCATATCCATGAAGCTGTCGCTTTATTCAAAGACCCTAAATACAGGGATATCCAACAGCGGCACTTATTGCTATATTGTTTATTGCTATACAATTGAAGGAATAACCTTTAGTGCTGAACTAATTTCCCCATAGGCTTTATTCTTATACACATTGGACGAATAATCAATGGAAGTTGAAAAGAGAAGAAATACACCAATACAATGGAAGAAACAACATAGAGAAGTAGCAAAAGCAATCGGATCTGATCAGCGACACTTTGTTGAGAGAAAATGTGAGGAGATGGAAAGAGCAGGAAACGACTCTAAGAAGGTGTTTGCAGACGACACAACCCTGGTTTTGCAGTAGCAGAGAGGGATTGATGGACCTATTGGAAGCAATAAAATCAGCAACAACAAGTGAACAGAGGGGACTGATCTTGAACACAAAGAAGACCAAAGTCATGGTTATAAATGCAGGCCGAATTGATACAAATGCAAACTTTTCCTTGGAGGGTAATCTCATTGAAGAGGTGGTAAGCGTTTGAATTTCTGGGCTCCATCATGAACAACAATAGTGATTACACCCAAGAGATAAAGCGAAGAATGTTCATAGCTCGGAGTGTAGTTTCAAAAATGACCAAATTATGGACTTCCTCCATCCCTCAAGTTTCGTTGACAGAAATCAACAGCATGTGCTGTGGCGTCATATGAATCTGAATCCTGGACGATGAAATCATCCGATAGGAAGAGCTGTGGTGGTATCGACGAATCCTGAGGATCGTATGAACTGAGAGGGAAACAAATCAGTGAGTTCTTCAAGAGCTTTGAGTTCAGAAGACCTTGCGACCGATATCATTGCTAGAAAAGTTATCATACTTTGGCCACATCACCAGACACCACTGCCTTCAGAAAACAATCATCCAAGGAATGGTTTAGGGGAAACGCAGGAAAGGCAGACCTGCAGCAATATGGCTTGACGGCGCGGCATCAAGATTATCACAGGCCTGAGCATCACAGAGGTTACTAGGGCTGCCGTTGACCACATTCGATGGGATACTCTCATACGAACCAAACCTGCATATGTGTATGCAATGTGGGAACTATTTTAAATTTCATCGTGGCGTGGTTATTTCCAAACGTTTTATAGATTTGTAATTCCGTAAAACATAATGCCGGTACTGCAAAGAGGCTAATGGATACGAGTGGCCGTGCTATTCAAAACTACCTATCCAACAGGTGCAGGCAAAACAGAGATCACTTCAGAAACAATCAATATTTTGTATTCAATAATGATGGGGTTGGATATCTCTGTATTTGGGGTCCTAGGTTTAATACATGATACTTTTTCTTATCGGCAGACATGCGTGCGACAATGTATTTGGTAAGTTAACCTCATAAATGTTTGTTACTGTTTAGTCTCCTATTTGCGTCAATGAAACAAGTAACAAAGTGAATGAATAGTGTGATCATAATAAACACATTCGCATCGATGTATAGGTGGGAGTGTTGAAATATGGAGAGTCTATGTCACTCTAGTAACTGCCTTATTTATTTCAAATCATGTCTTATTATAGATGTAGTAATATCTCAGGAACTGTAGTCTAAGGGCATTTATGCTTTCAGTATATTGTAGCCTGTTAAATGGTCACGAAAGGTAAAATGAGAAATGCAAATTGATACCGAATGGCAAGAGATTTTAAGGCAGCTTCATAGCATCATATCACGCATAAAAACCAATCTGATGTTTATTCAAAGAGCCGTTGTAATTCATTATAAGAGCTGGTGATATTGGACGGAGATTGACATTCGGACAATGAGAGTGGCATTCACTTTCCGAATGTCAATGTCAATGTCCAATTCTGAATGCCAATCTCTGTCTGAATGTCCGAACGCCAATTTTTCCGATGATTCCACCGAGCTATTCTTGCGGTGGTCCAGCAGCTATTATGAACATTGGTTGAGAACCAGTCAAAAGCAGGTGGCATTTTTATTGACATGAAAGTTAAGTAATTGTTTGGAATAGTAGCGCAACAAAAGCAGTCTTTGTAAATCACGCTTAATACTTTACTAACCCAGCAATAACAATTAAGTTGATACTAAAATTATTCTATAATTAATTATATCATTATATAGAGTGAATTTATCAAACATGAACACCTCGCCTAATTGCCTTATTTGCTGAGATTTGACGCGTAGAATAATGACACATTGTTCGACAATGCAAAAACCAGTCCCCGCCATTGTAAGTGTGAGTTAAGAGTCAAGAATATAGATCATATGCTCTGATAATGCAATATGGAATTGAATGTATTTCAATTGTAATATCAGTCATTGTTAATTACATGTAGCCTTGAGTGCTTTATAATTCGAGGGATAACAGTCAACGTAATCGTGTAGAAAAGGAAAGATGAAATATAAAATGTAATCTATTGCTAACAGATACACACTCCAAAAAACCTAGGCGGCGGAAGCGAGGATTACGGGAACACGTCCTTAAGTTTTCATATGGGACCGGTCCCCTAAAAATCCCAAAGAGAAGGATAAATAAAACAAGAACTGCTTATGCATCTTCCTTTTTAGTCCAACAAATACCATGTTTAAACTAAAATAGGGTAAAATTGCACGATTTTAAGCACTTCACTTGGGCTTAACTGGTCTAGTCTGATATTGAATATTTTTACGCGCAATCCTTTCAGTAAGATCGGCCCAAAATATGCTCGTCCCACCCATATTTTAATGCTTCCACCGACACCATGGACACTACCAAAATTGAGCATTGATGGCAAAAAAGGAAACTGAAATTGAAAAAAGTTACTTGTTTAAAAAAGCCAGATGCAAATTGGGCTTATAAATTCAAAATTGATTTCAATTACAACAGCATGCAAAAGTATCAATTTTGTTCTCAATTTTTCACGGTATGCACCCAAATGAAATAATCTAATTCCAACAATCCTTGACAAAATTAAAGGCCAAATCAAGAGCCACTGTACAAATACAATAATTGCTTGTACTTGTCGTCCATACTGATTTCAAATGTAATCATATCGTGGAGTTACCAATCAACACGAGTCGTATGCCGCTGTTATTGATTGTTAGATACAGTCCTGACTGATAATTTATTGCTGCATACAAAATTATTTCCATATCTCAAAAAAATATTTTCGATCTATACACATTGTAAATGATACATACTAAACCAGAATACGAAATTCAGATTTTTACCCTTCGGCATAAATGTGCTATTTTGTATATATATACTAAGTAAACGGGTGTTAAATGCAAATGAGACTCGAATTTGACTATATAGCATATGTAATTATTACAAAAGACTTATTTGTAGTGTTTCAAGAAATAGCATGAGTTATTGACTTATTATGATCAGATAACCTATTAAGGCTTATTGACCATTTGTTGGAGTTGCTAGGCTGCATATTTTGTAAAAACGATTTGTAAAGAAAAGCTCTAATTACCCCTTTAAATGTGAAACAATGTTATATGTGGAAAAATGTACATCCGATATTGTTTGACAAATAACCCTGGGAACCTTGTTCATATCATAAGAGTTTGATGTCGAGAGCAATCCTCAGCAAACACAAAACGTTTTACAGAAAACGTTTAAATGTCGGGTTATATGATGGGTATAAAAAACGTTTTCATAATATTCAAAAAGCATTTTTGAAAACTTGATGCAGAACATTCTAAGTCGACACGTTTTAAGTAAATTTAGTGTTTGCTGGAATCAACATCCATTTGGTCTGGGTTAACCTTGATTATTTACAAGGAAATTGAATTACTATACCGCATGTTTGTAATTGTTGCGATGAAGTAACACAATCGCTGACGCTGTTACATATCAACGCTCCTAGTATGCAATATCTCCCATCATTACAGTTGATGTCTTCGTTATTGGTAGTGGAACAAACACCTACAATAGGGAAAATATCGTTATTATGTATAGAAAATGAGTGACTATATTGCCATGGTAACGTAAAAAGAAAAATGAGGTTTTCATATACATACGATAGGCGACAATTTACTACAAGGTATCTCAGAATGATTAGTACTGGTACCGTCCATAAACAGCCTTATTAAAAACATCCCAGTCAAAAAAGGTTGAAGTTTTTTGTTTTTTATTAGTTTATGTTTAAAGCAAGGATGGATCTTTCGTTGTGCACTTAAAGATAAAGATAACTTAACCATTTTTATATTTCATGTGAGTCTTTTCAGAGATATCATGGAAACATCATGGTTGAATACTAATCATTATGAGACACCCTGTATTAAAGAATAAGGATCTTATCGGGAATGATACTCAGCTGAAGACAGCAAGGTTGATGTAACCATTAATGCAACCAATAATTGAACCTTCTTTATAAATTGATACACAATATTCAATATTTACTAAGGCAGGTTTTTTAGGTAATGCGAATCCAACGGACAATACCAAGAAATACTTTAAAGACGCAAACACTAGACATACTGCAGTTACTGTCCGTTTTCCTATACACAATACACAGTGCTCTCACCATTGACGCGCGACCTTTACAAATAGTGTATGTTAGAAGTATATTGCATTTGCCTAGTTAACATCACTGTGTGAAAAATAACCGGCCAATATTTAAAGTATTCTCCAAACTTCTAGCAAATATATTTCTCTAACATGACCTAAAATTACAGCTAGGTTAGATGTTCAGAAATAGTCGCACTTTCGTAAAATATGAGTGAGGGCAAGGCATAGCTAGCTCATAGCTAGCCAACTCCCCGTGTTAATTGAATGGAGATTTGACCGAAAATATTGACCTATATTGGTAACGGACCGCTCAGTTCTGAAGGATGTCACAAACAAACAGTACAAGCTACATTTAAAGTATTCTATGAAATTCTAGAAAATATAGTTTTGTAACATGTCCTAAATTTTTAGCTAATTTAGGTGTTTGGAAATAGTCGCACTTTTGTGTTTTAGGAAGGATATGTAAACGACAGATAACACCAAAAATATGCAGAAACTATTTCCAAACCGTGTTAAGTCAACAATCATTATGTTGCTCATTTTCAAGAATGCTGGTTAACAAAAAGCAGACCATTGTCTCATTTCGTGAACAAAGGTCCACATACCATTGTTTCCTTGCGTTTCCTTTATAATCGGTTACCCAACTGAAGCTGTATTATACCAGCTCATTGCGATACCGCACATATAAAACAGACACATGTGCACAACCAGAGAAGATCCGATTTAATCAGTTGAGCTGTTTCAATGAGTGTTATCTTGGTTTAATAGCTTTTAATGGGGTTTAAGTCCTGCAAAGGTCGAGGTGAATTCTACTGTAGACATGACTGCATCATGAAAGAAAATATCAGGATATGCCAGCTTGACAACTTAGTAAAACCCACAACAACTTGTATTACCGACTGAGGAAGGTAATAATCTGCACAAAACACCACTATAACCATGATAACAAGTTCAGATGTTTATACTTCGTGATTATGATAGCATCTACGACAAAATATAAATGGATTGGGTAAGAGTCTCACCTGTAGCTCTTATAAGTTGAATTCCAATTTGAAATCCCCTTTGCCGTAACCTATTATTACTTGTAAACGCAATCCACATGTCAGCGTCATTCAATACGATAGTGGTGCCAGCCACAACAAAATGAGAGGTTCGCAATATTTCCATTTTCAAACTTCGTTGACTTCTTCCGATGATAAATTCATCGCTCAATAGTGAATCTAATTGAAAGTCATAAATTTGTATCCGATATCCCGCGTTAGTGATGTGTGATGTCAAGATCCATGTACACTCCTGGTCATCGTTATACCATTGAGGGTAATTAGGAGATGAAATGTTGACAAAGTCATCCATTGAGAAAATTGAACTGTCGGTGCCACAGGCTGTTGAAAGGGCATGATTTTAATATTAATATAGGTCTAATGACAGGGGAATGATAACAGAATAAATCCGTGTAAAAGCATTTTACAGTTCGTTTCACTACAGATTACTGCCGAACCAACTGCCAGCAAATACCAGCAATTTTGCTATTGTGAGCTAACTTGGACTGCACCCGGTGCCATAAAACGAGTCAATATACTTCAACCCTCTTTGTAAGGAAGTTCCATGACCATAATTTATCATCTTAAAATATCTTACAAAAATGGATGAAACATGTACTTAGACCTCAACAGTCAACACCCCCTACTCTCGGAGTTGGCCTATCATACCCCCAGATAAAGTAATAGGGTCAAAATGGATGGTCAGGCAATTACATGGAGCCGTTTGGCGGCGGTTTGTTTCAGCGTTTTACCGCCAAAAAATGATTAGTAACTGTTAGTCAAGGGTTAGTAACTGTTAGTCAACTGTTAGTCAATGATATAATGTACACTGCAACAAATATGTCCTGGAAAATAGAAGTCATTGAAATTATAAATAAATATTCCGAAAGGTATCCTAATAAGAACAAAACCTACTGACTTTATACAGTCAATCTTGTCATCATTGCACTTTGGATCACCTAAATCACTGGTTATATTTGGCACATATCACAAAGTATCAAAACGTGTTTTTCTTTCATTTGATTTGCTAACAATATAATGGTCATTTTTAAGAAGAGATGACAATGTCATGAGAATAAAATGATAAATAATGATGTTATTTTTACGTACTACAGTCTTGTTCATCAGAAGCATCACTGCATTGTCGATAGCCATCACATCGCAAACTCCAATGTACGCATTCATCACCACTAGCGCAAGGTATTTCACCGGGATGACAGGCAACTAAAATGACATTTTACACAAGTTATTATTATTATTATTATTATTATTATTATTATTATTATTATTATTATTATTATTATTATTATTAGTGTTATTATTATTATTATTATTATTATCATTATCATTATCATTATCATTATTATTATTATTATTATTATTATTATTATTATCATTATATTATTATTATTATTATTATTATTATTATTATTATTATTATTATTATTATTATTATTATTATTATTATTATTATTATTATTATTATTTGTTGCTGGTAGTTAGTAATAATAGAAGAAGCTTAGGAGAAATGTGAAAGTAATAATTGTAGGAGTAGTAGGAATCATGACAGTAGAACAAAGTATGGTCCTGGTAAAAACGCTAATTCGATGATTATATTTTTGAAGTTGAGAATGCAGAATATGAGTGTACAAAAAACATGGAGTGTAATAAAGTCCTTCCTTTTGATTTCCTTGTATATATTAAATTGATTTCAAAGTCGTACGTATTGACATTGTGCGAATACAAACAACAATTTCAGGACTATTAGGTCAGATGCAAACTAATTGACACACAGACATATTTTCATAAATTCATTTGATGTCAAATTGACCTTACATCAGATTATGTAAATATCTATAACAACATTTCATGGTTTGTAAATGACCTTTCAACAACGTATGGTACTAAAATTGAAATATAATGTCACGCTACAACTAAAGATGATATAATATAATAGACATAATTGCCTTTACAATAGAAAACAATAATAAAATATAGCTCTCAATACAATGGCACATACCATATATTCTGTGCCAAGAGGCAAAGTCTATACAATACTTAACTAGGTCAAAATCAATAAAATGTGATGACTCCAAAAACAAATAGGTTAAAATGAAAGCATTGAGCATAAATGTAGCAATCATAAATGTAAGAAAACGTAGCACATAGTAATTGTTCTCTGCTTCCTTGCTTCGATCTAATAGTCACAACGCGATGTCTATTAACACGTTGTCCCTGACATAACTGTATCGACGGAAACTTTAATGTTGGGATATTTCAATGCCCGAATAAAATAGCATTTGCACACTAACACCGCTTTCATATATTCTTTGAATTTGGAAAAAAATACCGTTTTGACCTTGAATAAGTGTACAAAAATATATCTTTTTAATCCATTCTACAAAGTCAAATATATATGTGGATTACCAAGCACTGAGCATCTTTTGTCATGAGTACCCATTAATACCGGGTACTCTATATTTGACTTATTGGAATGGGTAAACATGATGTGTGATTTTCAAATTGTTATAATTTACGGATCGGTCCATATTTGTCCAAATTCAAATGAAAAAAGTATAAAAAGTATGTAAATGCTGTTTTATTCCTCGGCAACACAATTTATAGTTCTGTTTGGTTCGGATATTCAAATACCCACAAATTAAAGTTTCCGATGGTGCTGTGCTTTAATATTCAAGGACACCCTAAGGTTTTATTTTTCAATACCAGCAAATGCCGTTCTTCTAGACATTTAGGCAAATGAAACATAAAAATACTCATCCCGCTAAGAACGGACTAGTCGTTTTGACCTTGACTAAATTTCTAAGTATGTAAGATCTTTTACGAGTCTATATGTGCCAAAATCGGGCTACATGAGTAGGGACAAATTTGACTAGAAAATCGTGTAATATCTCACGTCGATAGAAAAAACGAATATGGACTCTACCGTTTAAATATTGGTTGTTAACAGTACTCGTTCCCAGCAGGAAAGTCAGCTAATGGGTGGTTTCACACCAATACTACTGGGCTTGGCTAGCCATGTAGCAATTCGCAACATGTCCATAGGAAAGAAATCCAAACGAACCACATTTTCAGATATTCAGACTTTGGTGCGATAGGTCTCGAGTTAAAAAAATCTAATCCCGCTCTCCCCGTGGCTCATCTGGTGAAATAAGCCCGATTGTTGGCTATAAACTTGCCCGTCCTGTAAAAATGCCTCGACCTGTTGACCTGCTATCTATGGCCACCCCTTCACCATGTCACTTTTACCTGGCCGAAGTTCATAAGCGATATCTCCTAGATATCAGCTGTTAATTGCCTAGATATGTTTGGCATATTTTTTTAAAACCGAAATGACTCGACTCAGTTTTTTGTAATTTTCCACAGATACAGTGACTCGAGACTCGACTCTATTAGCCAAAAAGGAATCGAACCGACAATCTAATGATTCGACTATATACAACCAGAGTCACCACAATACATACGTCGATAAATAGCGTACCTCGAAATAACGGTCTTTCTGGCTAAATTAGGGTGCTTTATAGATTATAATAAATACAGAATGATAAAAAAATAATAAAATACCTTGTTGTTCTGCAGATGTAATATAGACATTTGCTGCAGCCAGCAGAATGTAAAATCCTGTGAACATCAGCATCTTCTTCTCAGCTACCGACATGAGCGAGATATCTCCAAAACAAGTGTTGAAAAACATACATCAATAACATTGTATAAATCAGAGAAAAATCGAATTGGGAAGCGGCAATGAAACAGTAACGAAGAAGGGCAGCTTGTAGCTCGCTTTAATCAACTGTAACGCACACTCCTAAAATGAGAATAGAAAAGCGAGGTTTCCTGTAACTTGAATAATGCGTATCTGGGTCTGCGCACATAGTAAGAATGAAACACGCCGTATATTGCAAGCGGCGGGTAATTTACACAATCACATCCTGCTTACGTATGGCATTGTGTATAATTTCATTATAAAGTAATGGGCTAGGGAGTGGATTTATTGTATTTGTGATGAATCCATATTCTGACTTTATCATGCGGTAAAAATGTGCAATTATTAAAAAATAACGCTTTAAAAACACATTCTGTTATTAATCGCTGAAGCACTTGATTTTAAGATTTGAATTATTAGTAAATGGAATATATAAAGTAATTGGCGTGGGATTTTAATTTTACCTCGAAATTTTCAAGCTTTATGATCCAGATTTATATTTAATTATACAATTATCCAATATAAGGGTCTGCAGACAGAATATTGGGGAATTGAAATTGTTTTATTAATGCTTCATTTATATAAGCATATCGTACGGAAAAATACACATTGAAGATACCGTAGTCATTGTATGTATAGAATGTACAATATTTCTACAAGTTCGTTTGATTTCTTTTTCTCTCTACATTGTTATATCACTCAATTGAATTGTATTGATTGAAATGTTAGTATCACTTTTGTTGTCAATAAATAAATTTTATTAAAGGACAAACATTATTACATATAGCATCTCGGGCCTGATCTAACGGGTTCATTTAGATAGGTGGATTTTTGTTACTTGCACATGGTTGCAACACCGTTTTGCACGGCAACCACATTAGCACTCTCAATCCACCTCTTAACAAAACCTCAAGAGCCGGACACTATACAAAGCGCAATATCTGTTATTTTGTTTGGTGGGGGTGTGATGGTTGGTGAATGTATGTGTGGGTGTGGGTGTGGATGGGGCTGTCTGTATGTGTGTCGGGGTGAGGGTACGCGTGTATATGCGTCGAATGAATGAGCATTTTAAATTATATTATGGTATATTTTCAACGTGTTTGTATGGGACATTGGTGTGTGGGGTGTGTGTGTAGGGGAGGGGTACGTGCCGTGTGTGAAATGTACATATATTCTTTGCATTTTCTTATTTTAGCAATCTTCAATGCTCTTAGATTGAATGCTGGTAGTGGTACTTTTACGTTAGTTTTACTCTAAGGAGCTACAGACAATGGTAAGTCTAACGTTTGTTTTACTGTAAGGAGGTCCATGTAGTGGTAAGTTTATGTTATGGTGTTATTGTAAGCAGGTCCAGATAGTGGTAAGTCTACGTTAGTTTCACTGTCAGGAGGTCCAGGTAGTATATAAATATAATAGATATATGTAGTGGTACGTTTGGGTTAATATTACTGTAAGGGGGTCCAGGTAGTGGTACGTTTACGTTAGTGTTACTTTAAAGATGCATACGTAGTAGTAAGACTACGTTATTTTCACTGTAAGTAGGTCCGGATAGTGAGAAGAGATAGATAGAGACTTGAAAAGTGGTTAGACTCTAAACGAAGCCGGGAAACAAGATTGGGGACCATCTTGAAACTCTTGTGGGCCAGTTAAAGATGTTTCTACCACTCCGCCCGGTACACATCTGGAACAATATCTTGCTAATGTGCCTCTTGCATGTAGCCTTGGTAACCAGGCTGCAGCTGCAGGTCCCTTTCCTGTGAAACCACCTAATGACTCCCAGCTGCAGGTCCCTTTCCGGTAAAACCCCCTAATGACTCCCAGTGACATGGCCGTACAGGAAGCCATGAGCGCTGACGCGGAATCCATTTCAGATGAGGAGCTGGATCTAGACCGATGCGCTAACACATGTCATATTGCATGTTCCAGGATGCACCCGCCCCGTTGCTATATGACATCCTATTGCAACAGGAAATTTCACAAACTTTGACTGTTTTAAACCATTGAAATAAAAACTTTTCATGAAGAAACTTCTGCACTTCATATTTTTTCTTATGCACCTAGTAATTGTCATTTGTGTTCGTTACCAGTGGAATTGAATCTTGGATCGACTGTTTTTGCCGCGTAGAATTAGTAAAAAGGATCCCGGATCCATCCGTCCTTTGATCCTGTAGCTTTTAGTGTAGTGTTTGAACAAGTTGATTTGAATCCTGGATTAAACCGGCCGTGTAATTAGTAAAAAGGATCCTGAACATCCATTTTTTGATCTTGCAGTTTTTAGCGCCGTGTTTTGGATGTGTGATACATTTGCCCCGGAGTGACGAACAGTGCACCTGCTTCCACAGACCACGCTGGCTTTTGTTCTGAAAGACTTTTTGTTTACTTTAAATTTGAACTTCCCATAATTATATATAATTCTATTTTTGGTGTTTATTTGTTGTGAACTTTTAACTTGGTCAAATCACTCTGTTTATCAGGGGTGTGCCTATTGTAAGGCGGGAATTTAGAACTGCTACTACTACTGGTAAATTTTGCGTTAGTTTTACTGTAATGAGGACCAGGTAGTGGTAAGTTTACGTTAGTATTACTGTAAGGAGGTCCAAGTAGTGGTATGTTTACGTTAGTGACGGGCTGTACATAACGAAATGCCATTTTCGTTATCGACAGCCTATCACCCAGTAGAGACAGCACGTCACCCTTAGGTTACTCTTGCTTTCTTGCCCTGCGGGGCCCTTATAGTGAGGTCCCACTTTGAGTATTTAGTCGTCGTATGGGAGTCGCCGACCCTGCGGCCTTGATGGTTTTGTTTGAGTTTGATACTGGGCCCCAGTATAAAAAAAACACATCAAGGCTGCAGGGCCGGCACCCATACGACGACTAAACACTCCAAGAGGGACCTCAATATAAAAAGGGCCCCGTACGGCTGAAAAGCAAGAGTAACCTTAGTGTAACATTGACCAACAGTAATTTAACATTGACCACCAACAGAGGGGGGAATTTCGAATGTGATTCAGTGCGATATAGGCTGAATATTAGAGAGACCAGGTTGGTTTTATGACACTAGGGTAAATTCCCCCAAGAGGTACCTGTTTAAAAGTTGAGTATTTATTCCATTGTACTATCGTTTATTAAATAAAAAGACAACAGGCAATTAATCGTTTACTTTTATTTATAGAAACTGTTAAGCAACGCGTGTTTAACAATGCATGCTATGCATACGACATCAATACAATTACAAATACATTATTACAAAAATAGTGCAGACATACGGTCAGTCGCACTTCATTCAGTTAATGCCAAATGCGTACTGAGTAAAATACAAATTCGTCCCGCTGCCCCGTGGAGCTCCGTTGCTCTGTGGCGTAGCCAAGGTGCAAACTACAATGGGCTGGGGATTTGTAAAGTAAATTCTGACCCGGGAGGGCGGCTTATCCAATTGGCAGTGATTGGGCAGCTCGATCTAGCGGGGAAAATTGCAGTGTGTCGGTGGCGTAGCGTCATATGGCAAGTGCCTCCCACATCGATTTGAAAATCCTATAGGAAAATTGCAGAAAAACGGCTTGCGCCCACCCAAATCAGGCCAAAATGAACTTCATTATGGGACAAAAATAGTGTATAATTGTAATGTTTCGCGTGCTTTGCGCCCAATTATCACGTAAACTCATATTTATAATGTTTCTGAACAGGAGAATAAACTCCAAATAATTAGAAAAGGAAAAGTAAATTGGTGTTTTCTATGCGGAGCAAATTGGCTAGAACTGAAAAAGCCCTGTACAAACTAAGAGGGATTTTGCGAGGGCTTCCCCTTTGACCATATCCCTGCTTTGACAGACGTGAGAAATGTTAAGTGCAATGAGTGGAACAACCCTGGGAACAACCCCGACCTAGTCTCGGTCCCAGCCTTTTTGTGCTCCTTCGTCACTAAACAAACCGTCTTGCGACAACCTCTGAACCTCATAGTATGTCTTTTCTGATTGGCCAATCATCGTCATCAGAAAATGTTAAGACTGAGAATTGGCTGTTTGGCTGTTTTTGAGTTTGCGGTATCTACAAATAGGGGGGGGGGGGCTATGATGTTTAGTGTCACTTACACAAATCACGTTCTTATTTGGAAATTCATTAACCAATCAGCGATCGTCATTTCACGGTTGTCGCCAGACGGTTTGTTTAGTGACGGAGGAACACAAACCGGCTGGGACCAAGACAAACCCCCACCGAGAGAATGTGACTTTACCGGGATATTTGTCCCGCATGCGAGGCGTACAAAAACTGTTTTCAAAATATCTACTAGAACACTCACTGCTCGGTCTCGAATGCATATGTAATATGGAGATTATAGATTTGATTCTGTCATCATAAAGACAATGTTCATACCAAAGATATTGACATTTCAGAAGTAGTGTGGTTTGTATGTAAAACGTCATCAACCCATTGCATTAACTTTGCAATATTAGTATAAAATGTATAGACTCCTCCTTGCACTGCACAACCAGTCACTGTGTTACTGACCAGACCAATCTGAACCCATTTCAACGTCACTTCCGTTGAGTTGACCCCACCCACGGTAGTGCGAATTTTACGCGCAACCGGTCCACCGGAGTCCCCAAAACATGGTCCACGAGATTGTTTAGTGAAGCCAGCACAGAACATGCGTTCCGTAAAATATGAAATCGGTTCGCCGTTCTTCTGAAGACTTTTGGTGCATGTGTTGTTCTTTTTAATGGGCAATTTTAGTTGTTGCAATATTTTGCTGTATATTCGTTCGTGATTATGTGAGATGTTTTTGAAGTGAACGACGTTAACGTGGCCCCAACCAGTCACAACTGCGTATTGGTCTGCTTCGACTAACCCGTCTGCAAAGGAACAAGAACAATTCGAATGCTCAGTGCCAGAAGCAGTTAAATGCAAAAGCTGCCCTGTGAATATTTGGCAATTTTCACATATTATATTGTACTCATGCGTAGCTATTGTATTTACCCACTTCTGCCACTGAGCAGTCGAATTATTATGTTTATTACGTAATACTAAAATGATCTGAAATACCGATGATAAGTGATGGTGGGTAAATGTTATCTTTTTAATAAGTAATGTTTGAAATGCTTCAAACATGACAATGCAAGTAATACATCAGGCAGAAGCCTTGTGTTTTTTCTGGTTAGATGTGTTTACCCCAGGGCAATTTGAGATATCCAAGTTTTACAGAGGGGTCAAAATTAAAACGTATTCAAACTTAAACCCATACCACAATGTTCCTCTGATCATAAAAAGTATCGTTTGACTATTCAACGACCATCAATCCGAACTTGAGTCATGAGCAAATAAGGGCAGAGGCTAAATTTGGAGATCCACATGTGTCAAAAATGGACATAAATTCTGAATTTGTTGAAAATGATCTCAGATTGCGGTAAGCTGCAGTATCTGGAAGGACCTGAACGTTTATGAAGAATGAATTCAAATAAGGTTAAATACCATCAATTTTATATTTCACCGTGTTCAATGGGAAAATATGTGATTTCAAGCACGATTTTCTTATACATGAAACTCTCACAGAAAAAGACATTATTATCAATTAAAAGTACAATGTTTAATCCCCAAATGACCAAAATTTTAACATACGATGACCTCATGGAAATGTTACAATATGGCTTTTCAGATGGCCTACAAGAAAATAGTCCCTCTTTTTGTTCAAGCACTGCCCAGCTCTAAATTAGTGGTATTTGCCCATAATAGTACGGTACTCACTTGAATGTTCATAATTACTGCCATCTGGCACTGGCACCTCTGGTAGACATATTGTTCTTACGAATGGATTGAGGATAGCTGGGCTTGCTAAATGTAACATGGCTACATCGTAATCAAAAGATTGCCAAGTGAAATATCGATGTATATACAGACCATCAATTGCACGTTTCTGTTCTCTTCGTGTGCCGGTGTGTCGTGCTCTGTGTGTTAAACCTAGAATTGATAAAAAAGTACGAGACAGCGGTATACGCAGGCATGAGACTGCACTTTCCTAAAAAAAACTGAAAAAACTGAAAATGCGCGTGAAATTGGGCAAAAAGTACCAAAAACAGGCTGAAATTAAATAAAGTTGCGGAAATTTTGACTCTAAAAAAAATGAATTCAGTTTTTTAACTGAAAATTCTCATGCCTGGGTATACGTCAGTGGTATAGACAGTGGCGGCGCCAAGGGTTACCCCCTCCCTTAAACTTGAGCTTCACCTTCCCCATTTATACAACTATTCCATGTATTATAAATAAGGTCCGTGCATTCATTTTCAATTATTGAGTAAAAATCCATGAGTGGAGCGCATTCTGGGCACAGCTTTGTACATGTACCGTCTACAATTGATTATCTTGTGTTTGGTATGGGTAAACTTGATCAAATAATGCCATTTGTTGCAGAGGGGACAAGGCAATTTTCAGGGGGGGGGGGACATAATTTGACGTCATTTGTCAAAAATACGCTAAAAATACAACAAAGGCCAGGGTGGTCAGCATCCTAAAGTGAGGGGGCAAGAGGGGACATACATAGATTTACCGGGATTAGAAAGAGCACAGGAATTTATTGTTCCTTAATTGATATGTTCTGTCTTCGTTTTGGGCATTTCTCCATGGATTCAAATATTAAAAATGTTAATGATAAGAATTCCATTAGAAATTCTGTGCCAATTAGCGTGGATGATGTTCTTGACATCGCCTGGTTGGGTATTTTACCATGGAGTTTAATATATAAGATAAGAAATGCGTAACAGTTATTCTGTGCCTTGATGTTCATGTCTGCGTCAGGTTGGGCATTTTCCTTTGGTACCAAATACATAAGAGCTCATAAAAGAAGAATTATTCCATGGGGGATATTCTTTATAAATCAAACCAAATGATCTCTCGGTAGAACATAACCATCCAATTAATTGCTTGTTTGTTTTTAAGTCCATATTACAATGAGCACTAGGACGAGACTATAATTATTTTGAAAATAAAATTAATGGCGATCTGGTAATGTTACACCTTCTAAATTATGTGCTAAAAATGTACAATGCACCAAATTTAATGTCTTTAATTCTTATCTCTAAGTGGGGAAAGGTAGCGTACATGCCTAACCAATTCATTAAGAACAAGAGCCTTTGCATCGGGGCTTGATATTGGAATTCCAGTTTCCTTTCTCACAAAGTAAGGGCTAAGAGTAAATTGTACAATTGTGTTTGGGAGTGGCCTTCTCTCCTTCATCCTTTTCCTTGCTATTTTCTTCCATTTCTTGCTTTGTTTATCAAAGCTATCTGGGCCAGCATGCATTTTATTAGCCTACACTAGCTACCAAGGCTTGTGCTTTTTTATAGTATGAGCTTGGAACGGTCCATGGATTTCCCATGGATTAGCATGTGTCCGTCACGGACCAAACTGGGTAAACAAACAAAGAAAGAGAAATAACGTATGCGTGATATACTTACCAAGTCGCACCTGTATATTCGAAGTACTTTCACTTCTCTGAAAGCAATGGGCGGCAGATAAAACCCAATGTCGCGACACTAGTGCCCCTCCACAAATGAATTGCCACTATATAACATAGAACAAAGCACATCAAATAATATAAATTGGCAAGTTGAGGTGGATTCCCGGGGTGGATTCTTAACGTATATACAGGGTGTCCCGACATTGGCACTCATTGCGCCCCCCCTTTCCCCCTATTTCTTCATTTGCTATACTTGCAATTACATTTGTTTCTTTTCGTTTTTATGTTTCTTACTTTCTTGCTTTCTTTTTATTTACAACATAAAGTCATTTCTCTTTTTGGGATAAAAAGTAGCCCTAAAAAGGGCTGTTTGGTTTTCCTTGGGTTCTCCTGAAGTGAGTTTACTGTGCTGCTCTGCACTCTACCTGGTTGCCTCCATGACAAA
This sequence comes from Amphiura filiformis, assembly GCF_039555335.1. Lineage (NCBI taxonomy): Eukaryota > Metazoa > Echinodermata > Ophiuroidea > Amphilepidida > Amphiuridae > Amphiura > Amphiura filiformis. The sequence continues at coordinate 5,423,391 of NC_092632.1, read as the reverse complement.
TACATGTTTCAGTCCATGATGTCCTCATTGTATCATTTGCGTTGCATACCATCCTTGTGCGCAGCCGACGGTTGCAAAGATCTTGAAGGCAAGATGGTGGTCCTCACTTATAACGTCACTTTGGATTTTGAAATAAAGTGGTGTGAGGTCTGGTGATCTTGCAGGCCACTCTACAGCATGACCCATCCCAAGCACTATGTTTGATGTAGCCAAACCCCATCCGTACACAGAGTGAAAAACGAGTATATTTCTTTAAAATGGCATATCTTCCACAGTTGTGAGCCGATTGAAATAAGCATTTTGTTTTATCGAGGTTTCTTTACATACCATTTTATATTTGATCAACTTATAGGAGAAAAGATGGCACAATGAAGGTTTTTTGGAGGCGGAACACCCTGTATTTACAGGAGATAATTATAATAAATTAAAAAGATTACTAAAGGTAATGTGTAAGTACATGTTGTTATGTTTCATATGCCTAGGCCTGTTGAATTCGACAATTCCCTTTCACCGTTTAATTTACACTATTCAATCTCGCTTTCAGTTTTCACAAACTTTCAAAATCAATGGCTTCATCATTAGCACAATGACACAAATACCTCTTCATCCTCGTTCTTCCAATAGATAGCTGCTTGCCATGGCCACATGCCATCAGCAGCGTCTTTACCACCAACCATCCGCCGTACACGCTTGGCACGGCTCGCACCACGCCCTTTGTTAGGTCGGCGGGATTGGCTGCTACCACGTGGTAGTGATCTTCCTAATGATTGCCCGCATGTTTCATAGTCATCATCTGTCGAAACCAATGGGATCAAAAGATGCCCTTTTAAAAGCTTTTAAATGATACAAGGAGTTATGGATAACATACCTCGAACAGACTCATCATATTGGGGGGGACTGGAATGCTAAGATTGGAAAAATTAATGAGAAACCCGGGTGTATAGGCCAACCCGGGAGGCCAACTTACTCATCATATTGGGGGATTGGAATGCTAAGATTGGAAAAATTAACTGGGTGTATAGGCCAACATGGACTAGGGATCAGAAATGAACGTGGACTCAGACTGGAGGAATTTTGTACAGCTAATAACTTGGGCATTGGGCGCACATTTTTTGAACATCATCCACGGAGACTATGGACCTGGATGAGCCCCGGAGATCAAATTGATTCGTGAAGGAAGGAGGATTAGGGACCAATTTGTCAAAATCAGGAATGTTATTGCGAAATGCACAGGGCGCAGACTTCCTCTTTACAGTAACGCTTTTGATTGTGTTAATAGCCATCCACAGATGTGGGAAACTGTAAAGAAGATGGGTTTTCAAGTCATCTTGTGGACTTGATCAGCCGCTTATATATGAAGCTTGTCAAGAATCTGCAAAATAAATACTTGACGGAATACCACAAACTATACCTTTTTTGCATATGATTTCCCGACTCAATCAGGCATACTTTGTGGAGAAACGTCTTTGTCTTTAATGTCATGGTCGTTTGTCGGGTTGAAACTTGAATAGTGTAGAAATATTTCAAGCACGGATTTTTAATTCTCCCTGCACGGATTTTTATTCTCACTGCACGAACGTGCAAAGAGGCACGTTTAAATAGCCACTGACTGTTAGCGACTAATAGCTGTAGTATGCTCTTCAAGAAATGTGAAGGCAAGTAGCCTAATGTGTTAACTTCAATAAACAAAATTGCGAGCTTGGCCCTAGCTTTTAGTATAGCTTACCTGGAACACAAGTAGGAAACGGTCGCGACCACTTGGCATCAAGACACGTGGTGATGCTTGAGCCTACGAGGGTGTACCCAGGTATACATTGAAACTCTAGGACGCCAAAATGATTGATTTCACCGCCTTCCTGGACATCTTGTGGGTTGCTTATGATCACTCCTTCTGGTAGACTATGATCTGCCAATTTGCAGCTTTCTGTGAATAAAATAAGAATTCGGAATTTGTATTTTGTCCACGCACGCTAGAAAGATTAGGTGTTATTTCCTTGCCTTTCTATGATCTAGAAACACCATGCTACTTTGGCTTCCAAGAACCACAATCATAAAACTGCAGAATGCAAGCATGTCGTGCGAAGAACGCGGATAGCTGTGGATTTTGTACTCACTGTCTTGCTCGTAATGGCTGAATACGGCAGGCGCATTCTGCACATGACAACAACTCAGCACTTTACATCCACCTCCTTACTGACTCTCGTAAATATGGTGCTATAATAATCTGAATTTTGACAGAGGTGCAATATTTTACAAAGTTTTCCTCGGGCGTGATGGTTCTCGGATCCCCCCCCACTCGGATCATTACCCGGATACCAAAGTAACATGCTTCGCATCTACCTCAGACTCTGAAGCAAAACGGTCTTTTAGAGTAGCTAATAACACGACATCCATCTTGATATTTTGGACTACTGTCGAGGGGCAACAAGCATAAACATGATAAGATTGGCTCACAAATGCTCACAGAGTATACACGTTTGTGTGGTGGCATGTAGAACTGTATTCATTTTTAAGCTGACACTGATGGCGCTATTTATCTTAAATCTTGTTTGCATCTTTACAGGGAGTAAATACTTGTATAATGGCATTAAACATCATAACAATGAGTAAAATAGGGCAAGAAACTTTTCAAACTACTTTTTATCATGAAATGAAAGGAATAATTCATATTATTTGATTAAATAAAATCTAAAATATAAAAATTATGTAAATAGAGCCCTCAATTTGCACATAAATATAGAATATATAGAATAAAAATAATATAACCACAAAAAGGCAGAAAAAGATGAAAATATTGATAAAGAAACGTTAGTCTAAGTTTTAAAAAATAGCTGCAAATTATATGTGTATATTAGTGTAATAACTGTTGGTGTTTTTAAGGCCTAGAACTAAAAATTAAGTAATGTTTTGTTCGAAACATTAATAAATGATCACATCAAACAACCGTGTATAGTAATGTCAATGTATGTCAGATTATTAAGTAGATTTATCAATAAACGAAAGTAGTTTTGAATCTTTCAGCGGAAACTATAAATGTTACCATTTCTGAGGCAGTAGTGATTGGCTGATTGTCTTCTTCACACCTGGATGGTATTTTTATATGTTTCTAAAGGCATCCCAGCAGTAAACCATCCAGGTGTGATGAAGACAATCAGCCAGTCACTACTGCCTGAGCTTGAGGGTGGTAAGAGGTCTTTACCGACAATATTTGCAAGGCAAATGAAAAGCTTCCTTTATTAGTTTCCGTTACTTCCTTTATTACTTCTATTGAACTTCCGGAAACGTTACACTTCTCCGAGGTCCACTTGGCCATTGTGCATGCTCTGGCCATTACATTTATACCTAAAACTCCGATTTGTATTAATTTGTATACAATCGATAGATTTTCCACATCTGATCTTTTCTGTCACCGTACTCCCTCTGTTGCTAGCTCCACAAGTGGACTACTGACTTTGGATTAAGGTTAAAATGCTTAACACAGGCGTCTATGGAGAGGCGGCCGCGGCCGGTTTTTTTGGACTACTAAAATTAGCCCCGATGTAATGTATCTCTAAATGAATATGACTTGCGATTGGTTGCCCAGATCTCGTAATGATGTAAATCCGTCAGGCTGCCCGCGGAAACTTGTCACCACAGCGTACACATCTATTTGTGGGATTTTCGGCGTTTGGTGTTGACAAGAAAGTTTTAAAAACTTTCACTTGGTTTATGGACGTACGTCTCATACTTCCATACTTGGTGTTGTGGTTAGATTGGGTTGATAACAAACAGATGGCCAGTGTGATCTGCTCAAAATTCAAAGTCCATAGTCGATTTTGTACTCGGGGTTTCGCGATCAATAAACAGCTAGAATTGTTTAAAAGAGAGCCCTCATTATAATTATGCCAAAACTGTCAAGATGTTGCATTCGATAACGTACGTGTATACCTTTACTTTTACTTTCACTAATTATGTAAACCTTTTTTATTACCATTTATTGAATACTCTACTTGTGATAAACATCTGTACAATTTGGACTTCAATTGAAATGCACTCATCATCATTAATAAGATTCTTTTAATTTTAATTGACGATAACATAGTCTACCGTAACGTATGAGCCTTATCAAGTTGGTAAAAATAACCATGCATTGATGACAACAGTCCCTACTACAAGCTGTATGCAAAGAAGAAATAACTTACCATCTACAAAATCTCGATGAAGACATAATGGGATGTGTGGAAGCCATGTTCCGGTAACACATAATGGATAGGCATCTCCTGACACTAACATGGTTTGGTCATCACAGTAAACATGGGCCTCAGTACCCGATGCATATTTGCCGCCTCGAACGGGCTCATCAGAATAGTACACAGTCAAGTAGTTGTTAACAGCTTCTCGAAGTGGTTCGCATCCATCTTAAAAGCAAAAGGGCAATTCTTTGGGGATGTCACAAGGATTAACCATGGTAACTTTGAAACCTGTTGTAAACCAGATTACATAATATACAATCCTCTGGATATCGTTTGAAGTCAAATGGTATAAAGCTTATTATAATTATATATTTTCTAAACACGAAATAAAACTAAATTGACCGGGCCGAATTTACGGCTCATTCGTGGTGTACGGCCGCATTTTACTTCAAACGATATCCAGAAGCGGGGTTATGGCCTGTTGAACTTTGCTCCTTCAACAAAATGGTACATTTTTCGGTTCTACATGCGTCTCTTTTTCCACATTGCTGGTAAAAGATATCAAACAGTCATAATTGGCGGTCATTTCAAATCATCCCCAAGTCAATGAGGTTCAGGAATGTCCTCTCATTGTAACCCACCACTTTTACAGAATTTAGCCAAAGCAAACAAAGACCAGAGCTATTTAAGAATTCTATATTCATGATATTTGGGACATTTACGGCTTATTCGTTGTATACAGTCACATATGATATTAATATGATAGAAGAGGAAACGACACTAACCTTCAATACATTTGGGTGTGTTCCGAGTCCATCGTCCATTTCTACATTCTGCTGAGGATGCTCCTACTAAAGACCATCCTCTGTGACAGTTAAATCTCTTGATGACTCCATTCCCAAGCTGCGTTTGACTGTAAAATCTGCCGATACTGTATGTCACATAACCATTGGCTAAATCCGCGTAATCGGGACAGTAAGATGCTGTAATGGAAGAAAACATGGTAATAAGATCTGTCCAAAAGGGGAATTCTTGAATGGAAGAGTCCACGCCACATCATCAGGGCTTATTGATGTGGTTCAAGAGTGCAGGATTGATTATGGCATTTGCATTGACATCAAATTGACGTCATACGTTGACATACTGCGTACACGTGCGACAATGTAATCCTGACTATTAAAGCAATCACGCAGTGCAACAGGCCTGCTTCGAAATTTTACGATTGAAATTACTCCTACTAAATTTAAGTAAAGTAAATTAAAGAAAAAGAAGCAAAAATAGATTTGCATGAATAGCCATTAATAATAAAGTTTGCGCAATTCCGAGTGCGAATATGTATTTATTTTGGAAGGTTCATGTTTGTTTTAAATTTTGGGACGTTTTTCCAAAATTTGATATTTCTGGTGATATTTTAAAAAGCGACATGCCAAAGACAAATCTTTGGGCACATACTTTGTTATTGTTAATACAGTTCTTTACCACATACCTATGTTACTCGTACCATTCGCTTTGGTGATTTACTAATATTATATATTTTGTGACTGCAATTTGGCGTTTTCAATGGGTTTTAAGCTTACCATGAAATTAACGCTGATGTCTGGACATGCTCCTTTTAGAATTTATGTCTGATCGTCGGCTTTTGCAGCCAACAGAATGCAGATTGGCTCAGGATAGATGTCGTATTCCTCTATCTGTTTATCAGCGTGTTTATAGTGGGAGCAGATGTGCGGTACATTACGGTATAATTTCTATCCAGTCAGAAATTATCCGGAAACTTGCTCACTATAAACTCTAGCCGTATTTGTATGTACCGCACACCGATATCCTCAACCGCAGGATATTGGCGCGAGATATTTGCACTATAAACACAGGAGGATAAACTGTGTGCTGTATTACCAGAAGTAGCAGCTTCTTTATGATACATAGGATGCGCGCAGGGCATTCGGAACGCTTAAGGCATGTAGCTGTTAAAGTGACACTCTCCGTCGAGTTTTTCGATAAATTCATTAATTTCTCAAAAAGTAAAAATAGCAGTTTAACAAATAATAGTTCAAATGAAAGCCATTATTGGGGCATAATTATCGTATCATTAAAATAGGTCTGACACCAATTAAAACATGTGTTTTGATGTCCCAAGTTCATAGTAAAATATGCTCACGCTCTTTTTACAGATGGCCTGGAATTTCATATTTCGGTTGCAGCGATTGCCCAAAAATAGGTGGTATGCTTATGAAAAGCGTTTCCGCTTGGAATGTAGATAGTTATTGTTGCTATTACTGTTCGCGATTTTAATTTATGCATTCTTTAGCCGACAATTTTCAATGCATTTTACACACTCAAAATGTCGCTCGCGTAAATACTGATATTTTAAACAGTATCCGTTTTTTAAACGAAACTACTGTCCACATTAGTTCCCAAGACTTTGATGAAAACATAGATACCAAATCAGACTGCATGTGACGAACAGATTTTAAACTAGAATTGAAAGAACCAGCGTATGCACTATGAAAATGCTGTTTCGTAATAAATCGCGTTGTGATAAAAAGAGGGAATTTTGGACATCCTTTTGGCTGTTTTTTATACCAAGGAAATGCGTGACCTACCCCAAACTTCTCATGTAGCCTTGACTTAATGTCCGTGACTGTTTGATATTATTCAATTTAGACGATTTGAACTATTTACTTACATTTAACCCGATGTTTGGCCAGAGAATGTTGTATTATATTCCAAAGATGGCGACAGCTACAGACTCACTTTAAACCAGTAAAAAGGACACGTTTCTGCTCAGATGTTTCAGAGTTTGAGACCATATATTCACGGTTTTCCTATTACAATTCAAACCTATGACAAATTTGGCTGGTTTGCGATATGCGATTTTTCATCCTGATGTGGTAGTGATGTCAGTACAGTGAGCATTTAATTTGGCACAGCCAAATAATTACTAGCGTTCGGTCAAAGCGCTGGTGTACACATGCACACGCTTAATACGCCACATAGATGCGCGAGCGAAACAGCTGCTTCAACGCGTTGACGTTGACTGCCACATCAGGGTGAAAAATGGTAGGCCTACATGTATGACTATAAAACCTCAAACACGCCCCTCGATAAAGGTTGGCAAATGAAGGAGGCGGCAGTTTAGTGAATATGCGAGTGCAAGCGCCGCCCTAACCGTGGAAGGTTTCCGCATACCGAGTATAGGTTTATATCATGGCCTCTAGGCTCCTGGTTTATTTTTCGAAAAAAAAGCATAATCAATTGAGAAGGGAATGGATATTGCCATAATAATATCAAAGTTAATACTTGTCGTCCATAACAAGAAGGAATGCATCACGATTGTATAATATCCAGCTTTGGTATTTCATTTGATTACACTAAACATATGAAGCTTTATCTTTACTAGATTTATACACTGAACATTTGCAGACCAGGCCTTCTACATGTAGTGAGCACCACATTAGATTGTGTTTACAAGAAATATTTATAAAATAAATAAATAACATGAATCCATATAAGATTTATATAGCGCACCAGAGGATACAAAGCGCTGTAATTTCGCTGCTACTAGTGAATTATCAGAATCAGATATCATCAACTATGCCGATTGTAGCCGATTAGATTGTAACATCCACTTATTATCTCAGCAGTTCCCCAAAGTCCATTGGATGAAGAAAGATGTGAGCGGTATGAATTAATAAGTGTCGCCTCCTAGAAATATCCTAGATCACCAGCTTGGATGATAAAATATTATCTAGAAACACGCATCTGTTTTTCAAGGTCTCCCTTTCATCTATTGACCTTAAAGAAAGGATTAAAATTATTGAATAGAGTCCATGACCTGACGCAACGCATTATTAATGAGTAGCTATTAGGGACAGTCATGATGTTATGGTTGAGCGAGCAACGTATGACCACTACACAGGTCAATGGCCTGATTGCGATCTGGCGGGTTTTTAAAAGCACGGTCCCTGAACTACGGTGTACCATGAGGGACATGCAAACTTAAAATAATTTTTCACAAACTCAAATATTTTTTTGCAAACTGAAATGATTTTCTACAAACTCAAATATTTTTTTTACAAACTCTAATAATTTTCACGAGAGAGCAAGACTCCCAGCGAGACTCAGGCTATCGAGATTGAGTCTATGCGCGATGCGATATGATTTTTTTTAAAGAAGGGTCTTAGACCGCTCGGCCACACGACTTGTTGGTATCCATCTTGAATTTTTTTATACATATAATCGCAACCTCAACATAGGCTTACCACGTGGCAAGCAAAGGCAGAAAACGTACCATATTTTGGAATTTTATTTGCTTAAAAACATTAATGTGTATTAATAGCGCCCAATTGTTGTTAAGGAGGCTGTGTACTCTCAGACATGCATGTAGTAAAAGTGCAATAACTTTGTAATTATTCGCACAAGACATATAAAAGTATACATTTTTATGAAGGCAAGACATCAATAAATCTTAATATAAATACAGATTTGGGGTAAAAACAACAATTCTGAAGAAAATCACAAAAAAGTGAGTTTTTGGCTATATTTGTTAGAAAAAAAAAAAAAAAACACTCTTTCCAAAATATTTTATTTTGTTTTTAGCTCAAACTTGAGGCTCCATTCCAAAAACGGTTTTTTATATTTTTTTAATATCAATTGGCCTTATATTTTGAGATATTGACCATATAAGACATCAAATTGAACTTTTAAAATTCACAAACGCCTATTTGCACAAAATGATGCCTAAAATCGGAAATAGACCAAAATATAAAAAATGAGAAAACCGTTTCTTGAGTCAATCGTGCTTTTTACGATGATCATATTTGCTTACCTATAGATGCTGTATTTATTGAGTTATCGTGTACCTAAATCGTCATTTTACCGAGAAAATGAACATTGAAATGATGGCCGTTGAAGTTTCAAGTGGTCACATTTTGCACTTTCATCGAATTTCACAGGGGAATAGGGCAGTTTTTGTTTTTGTACCTTATATTACGTGAACATCGGGTAAATCCACAGCCCCTTGAGAAGTTTGAGTGAAATCCATTCATAACTTGATATTTAAATCGGGGGAAAGAACTTGAAAAAACCCACATTTTATCAGCTAAAACGGAGCCATTTGACCACTAGGTTTTTGTGAAATCAGTGCTTCCGTGGTGTTTCAATAAGATGCGCCGCGCATGCAGATAAGCGTCGCGTATGCGTAGCGTATTTGTGCGTTAACAAATTGCGCGGGTGTAACCTGCTGGTTCAACAAAGATTTTCTTTCCTTTTCAATTTCAAACACGAGTGGAATAGTGAAATAAAATCCTTAAAATATTGCAGTTGGAGTTTACAAATCTGGATTTTCATTCCTTTTATTTATAAAAAACATAACAAAGTGCAAACATCAAAAAACCTCAATTTTGCGAAAGAAACAATGTCTAGAGTACACAGCCGCGTTAAGAGGCGCACCATTTGATTTCAAGGGGCATGGGAGTTTTTGAAAAAACTTCGCCCACTAGTGAGACGAAAAACAACTTCGCCCACTAGTGAGATGGAATTTTTTTTGCCTCACTGGTGAGTAAAACAAATTTCTCCCACCCAACTTTGTATAAAGGTATACATTATAATTGAATAAATAAATAAATAAATAAATAAAGGCGGTGAAAATAAATCCTCCCTTTGGAGGCGATAAAAAAATACAAAAAAAATTCTGCCTGACCCAAACTCCCATGCACCCCTGAAAATCTAATGGTGCGTCCCCTGCGTGATCTAAATACAGAAATCCGACAATAAATGGGCCTCTACATGCACAATACATTATATTAAAGTTTGCAACAACAAAAATTAAAGTTTGTAATAATTATTCGAGTTTGTAAAAAATCATTTGAGTTTGTAAAAAATGATCAAAGTTTGCACAAATTATTTTAAGTTAGCATGTTCCTCATGGTTCACCGTACTGAACATAACATATCCGTGGGCATATGACCGAAATTGCCTAGCAATTGACGTCTCATGTCAACACAGTCTATAGTGTGATTAGAACATTATTGTCTGGTGATCATTATAGTATGATCAGTACGAAAAATCCAGATTTTCAAAATTTAAAAGAATCACTTTTTAGCGGAAATTTTCGTAAGTTACACAGCTGAAGTTATGAAAGGGTTGAAAGACTACAATATTATGGCATAAACAAGAATATGTTCGATTGGTCTTTATTCCTATAGGCTGTACCCTTAAGCTACATGTTCGCCGCCATGATCATACTGTTGAATGGGCTGTTTATAGCTCGCGCCACAATATTTACACATTCCCAGTGTGACCTCGGGGTCATTGCAAATGTACGGTTATGTTCTCACTATAAACAGCAAGAGTCTCGGTATATATACTAGTACAAGGACTATCGCATACGGTATACTCAAAACTCAGTCTCTGGACGATATGATTACTTTGAATTCATTGTAACAACAGCCATATTTTCCTCTGGAAACAGGGTTCGTGGCTGAGTTTGGAAAATCTGTACTCTTCGGCGCCGTATCAATATCTAATAAACAGAGCATGACTAGCGAGTGTGTTTACATTTCCCGCTATACTATACTGATTTGGATACGTTGGTTGACCATTATTATGATTTATACCTGGGATATACCAAACGGTTATCAAACGTGTGCTGTGATTGGCAAATGCATGAGGTAAGGCATCTCTTTGTATAATGCCCTACCATTGAGCAAGCCGGCTATGCCTTGTTATAGACGAATCCAACGAGCCAAGTCATGGTCAGGATTTGGTCGGCCATTACTGGGTCCCCGGCGCACCAAGCTGGTGTTTTGACTGCCCAATTGAGTGGATTAAAGCTGCTTAAAAATCGATGTTATATTGTATTGTGTTGTAAACTTTCATCATTCTTTTGTATACGCGTAAAACGGGTGATGGAATGCAGTTTAAAATTCCCGCCAAGGACGCATCATTTCACATTTCAGGTGAGATATACTCAGCGGGGACCCAACCATGGCTGCCACTGAGGTGTAGGAATGCGTGAAATTGGATTCGTCTATATGCTTGATTGGGTACTGCCATCTGTTATAAAGCATTCAGTTTAAGTCTGAGTTGTTTAGGACCCGGTTAATACATAATTCTACAGGGCCGTGTGTCCTGAACTCGCCACCCTTAGCGTTACATGACAAATATTATAAATTTTTACACCAACCGGGTTTCTAATTAGATTATCTCGACAATCATCAACCCTAAACTAGGAAAAGTATACATTTTTGGCAAGCTGAAGGCATCAGCAATTCCAATATATACATTTCAACTCATTATACAGGGTGACCTGCAAGTTATACAGGATGTAATAAAAAAAGATTTTGATAAAAAATGGGTCACTCAATGCATTGCTTATTACCAACTTACAGTAATAAACTGGAAGCAGAGGAGGCTTAAAGGCATTCCTACAATGCACTATGATTGGGAAATTTGATCAATATAACCTAATTTTAAAGGCAAAGTCCCCATTGCCACACACACAAAATGGTCATTTTAAAACTGCAGCCAACGAGCTAATAGTTGAGACTTATGACTGATATTTGATTTTCTTACAGGAAACATTCATATTGTCCCACTGCATTAATTTTATTCATAAGTCTCAATGTTTTTAATGTTAAATAATAAGATGAAAACATCAGATAGTTGCACACAATCCCAATGCAAGGTATGGTCAACTTGACACATGTGTACAAAAGCCAGACATACCAAGGTCCTCTGAACTGGAAGTAAACATTATTCATTTGGTTAGAGGAAATGGAGAGCCAACTGACTTCGGAAGAAACCAAAATCACAGCTGTTTGGTAATCTCGGAATATAGGGTGTCCCAAAGTATGTTAGATTTTTTACAATTCAACATATTTTGAACCTAAACATTTTTCCCCCTAACCCATACAGAAAAAATATGTCCATATTTAGATTCCTCGTCAAATTTCCCTTCAGAAAATCTATACTTTGACTATGATAGGATAAGTAATTAAAATTTTACAGTAACTTTCAGATTTTGAAGACATCTGCATTATATGACAACGGGTAGTTTTGTACGGAAAAGTTTGTATTTTCTACACTAAACCAATCATAAATGATTAAAAACAATTAGTAGAATTGTTTAGCTGTAAGGCCGTGAGTCGTTTAGATGATAAATAGAGTCCAAATCCAATTTACAGCCTTTACAGAAGCAGATTACGCACTAAAAATACCAATCCCATAGAGTTTGTGTGTACCACATCCCCCACCACCGCCACCCTGCCCATTCTGAATTCTACGAAGCACAGTGTCAGTACTAAAAAGGCTCAAGAATTTTTCTTTTTACAGGGTTGAAAGTGCATTTTATTTAGCAATAAAATGAGACCACAAGCATGACAATAACTTCTTGCTTGACAGAGATTCATTTGTTTTGAGTCGACTTTGGCAAAATGTAACGTCGCCACCTTTTTTTGGTGGCGAGCTTAAGACACACGACCACAGGGAACACGGTAGTATGACAATGGAGTGAAAGACCCATTCAGTGTCGGCGACAAGGGGGGTTAAGGGGTGCGTTACCCCCGCACAGTGTCATCGGCCCGATATCTTCATGGCAGAAAATGCCATGGTAGGTTGAATCCACAGCCACGGATGGCCATTGTATTCCCACCTGTTTAATAGTTTTTAAATGCATAGTAGGCTGAAGGACATCCGACTAAGGCTAATGACATTAGCCTGTGACTGACCTCTGTACGGTCAGCGAGCATACATTCGCCATTGTCATATGCTTATAGACTGTCTCTACGATAGTCTCCTACACAGCCAGTTTGTGTCAGTCGGTCTGACACTCGTCGATCCTGTATGTTCGTGATAGCCACATATAGTCTGGCCTGAGACTACCTCCACGAGGTTCTACGCTGCGCAATTTAAAATCTTGAATTTTGGTCACTTTTTCAGCTCAAGACGCAAGCTACTCTCTCAAAGCGCAAACTAACGACTATCATATCTGTTCAACACGTATTTTCAAGTGTATGAGACCACATCTGGTTTCTTGAGAAAAAATCATTTACGGGAGATATTCATCATTTTCCAACCCGGTATCCGAAGATTTTCGTCTGATATCAAAATCGTGCATAGCAATTCACGTGTATCGATCCCGTGTATTTATTTGAATATCTCTGCTGCATCAAATAATTATTAGTTCTATATTAACGGTAAAGTGTGCTTTTGTGTTTATGCGACAACTCAAGCACACCCTTGGATGTTATTATATCAAAAGGTACCTCTCGTCCGTGTAGGCGCTTTCACGTGACTTTCATTTGATCACTTATTGACAGTAGCCTGCCTATTATAGCGTTAATGAGCTGTCAGGTCAGTAACCGATTTAATGGCGGAAGCCCTTTGTCCCGAACAAAAGGTACCTCTCGATGAATAGCTTGGCGCAAACTCTAATTGGCACAAAGGAACAATATGCGTTACGTAATCTATTTCCTCTCCTTTCTATAACCTCCTTGGGTGCAGTAACCAATCAGACATTCGCGTATAATTAAAGTAAATCTGAGCAAGAAAACCAATCGATTATGTGATGTTGCCTTTTAAGTAAATTTTCAAACTTCATTCCGCAAACTCTCTATTAATTTGAAGCCCCACGTATGCACTGCAACAAAATAATATTGGTACTGATCAGTAATTGTGATGTAGGTTGACAATTTTAAAGCCTGCTTTTTCAAATGCTACATTGAATCATCATCATCTTCGGTGTCATTAGGCCTATGTCTATTATTTAGTATTTCGGAAATCTTATAATATGGGTCAAGGCGCGATTTCTCAGTAATTCGTGTGTCATTCATATTTTATCCCTTAAGCGCTATTTACATGGAGACTTTACCCTTGCCTACATGATAACCATAAATTTTATTTTGATGGATGACTTGCCCTGGCGATGCAATTTACATGGGGACATAGAGTCCAGCAATTGTGACCTCAACCAACTATATCTGGGGCCCCCCTATGTGACCTATAAAACCATAACCAGGTAAATACATAACAAAAGTGTGTAAAAGCCATCAACATTCCAGAGAAACTCTCAGGAGAGTGTAGTACTGTCTTGAAAAAATAGCCCCGGTTCTATTTTGAGGAAACTATGAAAGGTCAGAGGTCCAGGGGTATTGTCTGGCAAAATTACCAATATACACGAGGACTTTCCCTTGCTGGAAATAAATTTCCGGCAATAGAGTCTCCATGTAAACTGTGCATTATAGCAGAAGCATGTTTATATAATATATCACAATCATTGCAATCGTTGAGATGTGCAATTTACACATCAACCGACAGTGACAACTGTTTACCATACACGTGTGTGAATTATCAGAAAATATCGGAAATAATTGATGGCATCGAAACTACATGTATGCGTGTCATCCTTTTCTAATTTCCCTTGAACTAACGCTATAAAGAGTGTCTTAAAAAGAGCTAAACACTCAGGTGACGAATAATTTTAGACAAATGGTGAAGCATATCGGGGTACTAATAGTATTTTAAACCTGTGCCAATCTAGTGCCATAAAGAGGAATAATCGAGCTTTAATATAAATTGTATTCTACTTTAATCGGTGGTCTTCCTTCATCCAATTAGAAAAGTTTTTATATCAAATGAAAGCTAACACTTCCCGCTAAAAACACTTTTTTTCATTTCGTCAACAGATGACGCAATTCAATGTTTATAGCAACGCGAATGTGAAAAATATGTTGAAAACGACCTATTCAAGCACAATTTATGACCAAAATGTAGCTTTTAAAAGTCAAAACCTCAAGTGTTCCTTACAATATTTTTCAAATTTTATGTCATGAAATGAAAGCGCACACTTATATTGTCCATATACTACCTTCATTTCAATGAGCAATGGCCAATTCTCTTTCAATTGCAAATCTTGCGCAAAAAGTTACTATTTCGCCTGATTTGTCATACGGTTGTAAATCCAATGAACTATGACTTTGCTAAAAGAGCGCTTACAAATTGATATGTTGAAGCTTGGTTATAAATATCCCGTTTTTCTAAAATATTTGCCATCCGTATATTATGTCTTTTTGGGACAGACTGTATACTCTCTGCCACGTCAGGGGCTATTACCCGGTATAATAAATATAGGTCATTGGGCCAGTGGGCTCTGAGTTTTGACGTAAAAAACACGCAATCTCTTCACAACTTCACAATTATTCTCATAATTGTTCATTTAAATCGCAAGAATTTACACCGGTTTGGCTCATAATATCTGAATCAATTAACACCATCATACTAATGGGATTGAAAACTCATTCTGTAGGCCTAAATAAAAATCTAAACGAACTTTTAAACTTTGTCAATCGACATGATCGGGGGGGGGGGGATCTGCCACTAGGAGGGCAAGGGCCAAATTGGGGTTGAAATACTATCCTCTAATGAAGCATGCACAAATAATCAACTCATTTGGGAGAAACGGGGGGGTGTTCCATGGGCGCGTCTATGGTTACGCCACTGGTCCGCCAAAGCCCTAGGCCTAAGTAATTATTTAAAGCCATAATGTGTGATTTGCTCCACAGCAACGCCCTCCATTTTTTTCGAATCTCTACTTTTTGCACCATTGTAATGGCCATTGGTGTACATAAATGCCTTGTGAAAGACTAAACCGGAAGTGCTTTAATTACAATAAATTCTTAACATTTATGATAAAACCGGAGATCTCCGGGTTTATTCTGAGCTCACTGATAACGTTACCATCTCTTTAAGCATTTAACAATAACCCTGACTAGGCTAATTATATTTAACTATAGGCCCAGGCTTATACAGAAATGTTTTTTGCATGAAAACGTTGCTACTAATATGAGGCAGAACACATCATATATTGAAGTTTCGTTGCGTAATTTGGGCAACTTACATAAGAGTGTGTTTCCATAGGAAAATCGAGTGTGTTTCCATAGGAAAAGCAAGTGTGTTAAGTTAAATTAGTTCATGCACGGACATATTACTTATATCTAAAGCACAAAATTAATTTTCTTTTTGAGAAAATCTAACAATGTAACGAAAGTCTGACTTACATGAACGCTGTGATGTACTAAGGTTAAAACATAGTGTAAATACCAACAGGAGAACGTATGGTTTGGTTAATAAAACATCCATATTGAAGCGAAGCAGGAATACGACTGACTGGCTGGCTGCATGGCAGGAGATTACGTCTGCATATACTTTCCTCTCAAGATAACTTCACTTGTGTCATATCTTTGCAAGTTTTATCAACAAATTAATTTTAAAATTGGCATAACTCCTGAATTTAACGGGAAAATGTCAGTTTAGTCAACGCATACTGAAATGATTGTCCTTGTTTTATCATGTGCAATTCAAAGATCATTTTTGAAACTATTACAAACTTTGAACGTTGGTTAACTTAAGACTTCATATCATGGAATGTGTGCGGATGGCAGTTACCATGGTTGTATAACGGCGACATTAATATAGGCCTAGGCCTTCTTGGTAAAGATAGTGGGGGCGGTAGTTGGGGAAGTATGTGTGGTTTGGTACAGGAAGGTGGGGAAACCACGCATTGACTAACATTGTCATTTTCCATAATAATATTAGTCTGTACATAAAATTATAATGTAAATATATTAGTCCTTTTGCAAGACTTTCCAACAATATCCTTTGCACTCAAATAAAAACACTGCCTAAAAACATTGTTACGCCTAAAAACATTTATTATTTCACCGTGACAGATTCATCAGGTTTGTTGGTAAACATTAAATAGATTTCTTTTGAACAAAATAAAATATTTACTCACTATTGACGGTCCAACCGGAAGTAAGGACCAACAACCATCATCCGGATGATGCCTACCGACCATGATAGGTCAATGACCTAGGTCAATAGTGAGTAAAAGATTTTTTCAAAAGAAATCTTTTATAATAGTATTTATTATTCCACGGTTCCACAAATCCCCCCCCCCCCCCATAAAAAATTACAAAACATTTGGTTTCTTAACTTCCGGAATACTAAAACGCATTTCTTTTTTTTTCTTTTTTCCAAAAACGATGTTTTTAGAAAAAGTTGCACTTTTAAACACCCAAACTCTAAATACAACCAATAATCAATTCATGCATTAAACCAGGAAAGTTGAAAAAGAAGGAGGAAGAACGGAATTATATCCTTGAGATAATCCCGTAGGTTATCCTGTCGCACCTATTCATAGTCCTTTATTCTCAAGTAGTTACACATCTACTTGAAAGTAGCCTTTGATGTGATGTGCCTTGCCGACTACGGTTGATTAATTTTCACTCCAGAATTGAAACCATATCCAATGTTTCTATAGATAATTCCTTGAAAGTATGACACGTGTGTGTTAAGAACCTGATGTTGCTCTACAGGGATACCGCACGTGGATACTATAAGAAAGAAATGTAGTTTTGTAAAGATTCCAAAAAAATCCGCCCATTTTGGAATATATATTAATTATTTAGGAGAGTGTTTTAGGATTTTGTTAGAAACAGGATGATTTTTGATCATCTATATTTTATTGTTTTAATGTATTTTCCTGTCATTTCCTGCAAACCTAATAAAGATATTTTGATAATTGAAAATAGTCTGTATCATAAATCGTAGAGGTTGAAAGCGTAACCAAGCGTGCAAAATTATTATTTGCCATGGAACTTCGGTCATATTTTATTTGAAATAAACTGGATGTTAGGATCTGCATGCATGGTATGCATGGTATTGATGGTATACAGACACTGACCTTTCCCTAAAACCAGTAAGCAGCAACTTGTGTATCACACCCGTCATGGGTTCGAACCCTTTTGTTGTATTTTATTGTTAAACCTAAATAGCGTGATTGCTTTTGAATGAGCGGCAACACACATATTTTGTTTGAGGATAGCTGGATCTATCTCCTTCTTTTACATCTTCTCTGATTAAACGTATATACTCTTGCCTGCAAGACTTCCGTCTTTATCATCAACGGACCTAATAACGTCCCAATGATATGTAGTAGATAAAGGGTGAGAAACAGACCATTACCATAGATAATCGGTGTCTTGTTGAGGTATGGTGAGCATGTTAGTCGCTCGGAAGGCGAGACCCCGAAGGGGTCGAGCCTTCCGAGCGACTAACATGCGAACCATACCTCAACAAGACACCGATTATCTATGGTGATGGTCTGTTTTGAACCGTTTATCTTACATATACGGCGAGCAAAAAATAAACAAATTTGTTGTAAAAGTGTATTCATTTTCCAAAAAACAAAATGGAAAAAACGGATGTATTATTTTGTTAAAGTTGTGGGTTTTTTCCCAAAATAAAAACACCTCGAGATAGTGTAATATTCTTCCCATGTGTCCTGCGTGAGAGTCTATTTAATGACAAATGCAAGTGATTTAATCAAATCAATACAGAATTGATCTCAATTGACAATTGTATTTGAAGTGGTTTGGTAGGTTATTCACTTGCTTTAATCCGCCGCTGGAGTTTATTCACCCCGTGACCATTGTTATTCAAATAATTAATGAATAATGCAAATTATATAGAGTTGTCAACGTGGACTACAATCTGTTTCAACACCATGAAATTTATATCTTAGAAAAATGTGAGTATAAGCAGATATTTGAAAGACCTAGTAACGTTGTGTCCAATGGTGCTCCCCATTATGGGTAGGTCACAGTAAGGCTTTGCACCCCAGCCTCTTGACTTGTAATGAGTACCGCAGGTTAGTTTGCGAAGCTCCCCTGGTCGGGTAGTATCCCGGGGGTTCTTGCCTAGCAACTAATTTGCATGGACCGTTGAGCGTTTTTAGGTCGGGCAAGGATAAAGGCAGATTCCCTTCTAAAAACCAATGGCAAGTTTATATACATGTACTGAGTTTACATTCAACGAAACGGTTACTTTTTATTTATGAATATTTACTTCGTTATGCTAATAATTAAACTTTAATTTGCATAAATCTAACTGAGCACCAGTGGTGTTATATGAATTACTATTATACGGACTGCATGAGCCCTCTATAATTTTCTCTTGCCATGTAACATTTGCATTTAAATCGAGCTGTAAATGCATTTTTTTCTAATTTCTATCCGAGACTAGTAACCAACTTAGATTCTACATGTATGTTGTGATCCTTTCCATAGTGTTTCTAGAATGTCCATGGTATTCCTTTTGTTTAGCTCGCTGCCCGAGACCGTTATCTGGAGCTATTGTGTTGATAGGCTAACGGTCTCTGGGGAGCTAGCTGCCTTCATTACTCTAGGTAATGGTCGAGGCAACGAACCTCAAACAAAAGGAATATAATGGATAATCTGTGAATAGAAAAGGGCTAGACGTATATATGAAGATACTGAGTTACAGCTACTGGAACTAGCATTAAACGATGACTGAGTTGCAATCTGAATGCGAACAAAAATGTCAATTTCTAATAATTTACAATAAAATTTGTATTATATCGCGAATTTCAAAAAACATTATTTGATATCAGGACATTCCTAGTATTGCAATTTGGTGTGTCTGATGCGAACTCATATCCCACGAAAAATACTGCAAAAGTGAGTGACAGAACCCAGTCATGCAATAAAATCTCTTCATTTTTTCGATGTTCGTCATCTTAAGGCGAATAGGATGGCTAGGAGCCATCATATTTTTTTTCAGTTTTAGCAATTCTTAGCAACTAAACAAAATGCAGATTACATTCTTTTTTTTTTTTTTCTTCTTTTTTTTCCGATCTTATAGAAAATGAAACCAATAGTCGCATTTCTATTTTCATAGGTCTTGCGTTTATAACGGTAAAATGGTTCACGGTAAAATGATCAAGTGTGAAATGGGACAAATGCGCGCGGAGCACGAAAATTTACAATTCGAAAGTAACTACTTTTGCTTAGAACTTCTTAGAACAAACGCCGCGCGAAGCCCTAAATAATGCCAATTTTAAGCTAATGATCAAATATGAACATTGAAGGGGACAATGCGCGCGAAGCGTGCGAAAATTTGCAATTTGTCGGCTGAAATATTAGCTTAAATTTGGTCAGAAACACTCATTTGCATAACATTGACTGATGACTGCATGCACTAGGCCTAGCGCCTACCTCAGGATTCATCATTCTTATGTTCTTGATTCCTCGACTACCTTTTTACTATCGAATTGTTCGTTGGCATTACTCAGTAAGTTGATGTACGTCGTTGCGTCAACTTTCCGAGTAATGCCAACGCCTACAATTTTGAGTAACGCTGACTCGATATCATTATGTTGGTCGCACTCATTTGCACTTACTTTATTGAGTTGTTACAACTCAGAAAATGAAACTAGCCTAGGTTAGCATAATTTTCTAGAGGTGTGCTATAGTATACAAAATTTTGCACTGATTACAAAAATAAATATTTGAATACTGCTAATTGTGCAGAAAATGATCCAATTACGTGAATTAAGTAACAAAGTACCAAATTGGAATAACTCAAAACAATAAGTACCAGTAACTTAATATGAACGAGTTACATCAACTTACATGTGGAGTTACAATAACTCAACTAATTGGTTCTTTAAACCTTGTTTATTTTTCTAAGTTCCCTGAACTTGAATTCAGAAGTTGGCATTACTTAAAAAGTTGACGCAACGACTTACATCAACTTTTTAAGTAATGCCATCCCGCCAACAAAGTTGATTTAGTTGACGGAACTTTTTGAGCTTTTTCAGCATTTTTTAAGTTCGGATAACTAAAATGAATTTTGTTTTGGCATCTTTTACACTATTTTTTTTTTTTTTAAACTTACTCCTTTTGAATTGCGCCAACAAGGCGAACAAGTCATTTCTATGAGTGATATCATAATAAAGTTGCACAGCCTAAATGGATGGTCCTGCGTTTTTCGTGTTAAGGAATCGTATATTAACGTTTGCGCAGTATTTTTGGTGGGAGCTGAGAGTACATCATATCAGACATATTGAATTGCATTCTGAATACGAGGAATGTCCTTCTGATATCAATTTTTTTCTTAAATTCGCGATATAGGCCCTAATACAAATTTTATGACAAATTATTAAAATTTATTATTATCTTAAATTTTTGATAACAGTCCTCGAAGTAGTTCACCACGTAAACTTGTATGGCTTAAAATTCGGACCGCTCGCCAATAATTGGACAGATCAGTTTGTGAATGAGGACAACGTATAAGTTCCTTGTACTATCCTCGAAGTAAACTTTCTAAATCTAATAATATGTACTTAAAGTATGTAGCTTGGATGAAAAGCCGACCATAAATTGAAAATTTTGACCTTTTATATTGAAGATATACATTTTTCCTTAAAAGTCCTACATATTTTGCTTTGTTTTTGGGGAAAAATCTATATCTTCAATACGAAAGGTCAAAATTTTCAATTGATCGCAGGCTTTTCATCCCAGCTACATACACTTTTAAGTTTCAGTTTCAATTTAGATTTATTTGTACATATAGGCCCTTGGCCCTTTGCACTACAAATATAATGATTAGGCCTACATATGAGGAAGACATATAAATAACATGAAGATAAAATTACATAAATTCAATCATTTCACGAAGTTTCATGGCGTGAAAAACGAATAATGAGAGTACATATAAGGCAAAAAAAAAAAAAAAGTTGTTTGTTTGTCCTCCACCGCCCGCTCCTCAGATGAAGGCCTGACCAATATTTTTTTTTTCATTTTTTTAAAAATGAAAATAAGGAAAATTCAATTTTTTTTCGATTGGGAGTATCTCTGGACCTAGCTAGAGCTAAATGCTAAGATCTTTCATGGTTGAAAAAAAAAAAAAAAAAAAAAATCATTAAAAGACTATGACATGAACACAAATTATAACTTTAACTGCATATTAAAGAAACAAAATGTTGGTTTTTTTAAGTCACCATGAATGATTGTAGCATTTAGCTCTAGCAAGGTCCAGAAATACGCCAAATCCGGAAAAAAAAAAAAAAATCCGCCCGCCCGCACGTCCTGTTTCAAAGCTGTGGAGGACAAACAAACAATTTTTTTGGCCTAAGTTTACTTCGAGGGCTGTTAAACATCAAAAATATCAATTTTAACCATTTTGCATAGTGTGTATTATATCGCGAATTTAAAAAAATCAAGTGGTATATGTGCCTACCGGCGTCGCGAAGTAGGGGCCTATCGGTACAAAACATTGTTTTGAAAAAAAGGGGTTACAAACTAAATGAAAAGGGGGGTTATTGGGTATAATATTTTGAAAAAAGGGGGTCATTGGGTGTAAAATTTTAAAAGGGGGGTCATGTGGGTAGAAAATTTTGAAAAAAAGAACAATATTCTATTTTTTGTTCCAAATTTACAGTACAAATTTGCCGATAAGAGAATTTTAAAGTTTCCGCCTTATTTTGTGGCATTTTGATGATACAATTATAGAAAAAGGGGTCATTGAGTAGCCGCACCTAAAAAGAGGGATCATTGGGTAGCAGCACCTTTTAAAAAAATGGGGTCATCGGGTACGACATTAAAAAAATAAAGGGGGGGGGGGTCATCGGGTATATTCGACTTCAAGAAAGGAGGCGGGGTCTATTGACAGGCACGCATACCGTCACTTCTAAAGTGAGTGCCCCCCCCCCCCGGATTATCTTTGGGTGACCTATCAATGCACTCGCGCTGTTCTCCCTTTATACTTGGTTCCCAAGCCCGGTTCCCAAGAGGGGGTACAAGTTATAATAATGACTTTATTGTTGTGACATTACAAATAGGCCTATGCCAAAAATCATGCTTGATTTTTTTTACCAATTTCATATAATGAGACTGTACATTATACCCGGACATTATACGGCTTTAATTGGAATCAGCCAAATTTGTTGTGCTTGTAAAGACAATGGCGGCAATAATTATAATTTATAAATGCCCATATCAATATTGGTCCCGATAGTAATTCCGTTTTCGTTTATTTTGCCTCATTATTCCGGCTTGACATGACTAGAAATGGCAGTTGTCACTAATATTATTGTTTGGCAAAGAAAAACAACTTAAAGGGGCATTTCGTGATCCACAGCCTCATCCCCCACTTTTCTCCAAAAAAGTTGAGATTTTTATATCACTGGAAACCTCTGGCTACATAATGTTTATGTACAAAATATTTCTTGCAGATTAATTCGTTTAGCAAAGATATCGTGAAATTTGAATTTCGTTCTGGTGCACCAGAACGAAATTAAAACGCATTGTCTATGGAGCAGTGTAATAAATACATTATTATAATCATGCATAACTCGCGAACGCAAAATCGGAAGCAACTGAAATTTTGGGAATGGGTTTTTTTCGTGGATATCTAATGAAAAATGACATAAATAGAGGATGCTAGGATCACGAAATACTCCTTTAAGATTTGGCCGAAATCGTATATAATGTCCTTTAACTTGAACCTCAGGCATCAGCAACTGGTGCCTGGAACTGGGGTAAACCAGTACAGACTAGAGAAAAACTGGTTGTGATCCAGTCTTCAACATTTAGTGTCACATTTAAAAACTGATGTTGATGTTCGTCAATTCAACAGCTTTCAACAACGGGCTCAACAATTTCATTTTCAATCACCACAAAATATTAAAACGTTTTTCGTATTCATGATCTTTATATAATTAAAACATTTTGAGAACCATTTTGTTTTTGCTGGGTAGCGTGACTTGCTACCGTTATACGTTTTACACAACAAATTCAACAGCCCCACCACCACTTCATGCTTATCCATTGTCTGTGAATGCGCGTAGTCGAGTCAAATACGTACATGTAATTGTAGAAAATTTCAGACTTGATTAAGTCTAGCTCAGTAAATGATTTGGGAATTGCGTGCACCACTTGCCGCAGATGAGTTCTATGAGGATGACACTATACGCAGAATCATATGCTACTGGAATTTAAGCATCATACCGTGAAATAGCCTAATTGCACGAAACACTGCGCCTGAAGATTGAATAAGGGGGTAAACCCCGGATAAACCACAAGCGATATTAATACATTTGTATCCGAATCACGGTTCGTCTGTCACAGAGTAGCATCTTTGGTGCAACTCAAAAATGGCTACTTCTGCAGCTTCAGCTGCGGGAAAATTTTTGCGCAGATGCAGGGTACCCATCTCACAGCGACATCTTTCAACATCTTCTTGCACTTCACAACGACCTGATGATAGAAAATGGAAGAAAAATACTCCTTTGGGTAGTACACAACCTCGACGAGGTAAGGCCATGTATACTTTTCGGGATACTTTTCACAAACAATACCCGGGGAACAATACCATAAAATTAATTATTAATTTGCGTGTGCAATAAGGTAATATATAAAGGTTTATCTATTTGATCTGGACAAATGATCTTCGTGCATTTTTGGGGTGCTTATTTCCGCATCCCCCCAAACATGATGGTGTTAATATTAAAGGGGCATTTCGTGATCCACAGCCTCATCCCCCACCTTTTTCAAAAAAAGGTCTGATTTTTATACCACTGGAAACCTCTGCTCTGGCTACATAATGTTTATGTACCAACAATTTCTTGCAGATTAATTCGTTTAGCAAAAATATCGTCAAATTTGAATTTCGTTCTGGTATACAACACTGGCCCGTGGAGCAGTGTAATACCAAAGATACTATTTGGTAATACGCATAATAATGCACAACTCGCAATCGCAAAATCGGAATCAACTGAAATTTTGGGAATAAGCTTTTTTCGTGGATATCTACTGAAAAATGTCATAAAAAGAGGATGTTAGGATCACGAAACCTCCACAACTTACAAAAAAGAAAAAAGAAAAAGAATTTATATTATTATCTATTCGCTGTCAAAGTTATATAATAATCGGATTAACTACCATAGATGAATACAATTTTTGAATAGTGTACACTGTTTCACATGAGAAATGTTTGAAAAGTTATCCAAAAATGTCTCATTTCAGAAATACAAGCAAAAGTAAGTGAAGAAGCTTCCAGGAAGAGTCCTCTTATTACAAATGAGTACACCAAGCCTAAAATGTTCACAACCGTTCCCGGGCCTCGATCACAGGTAAGACAGATAAATAAATGACAACCACTCATCTAGTAAGTGATAAAAGCAGCATTACCAAATAATGAAATAATATTAATAACTGATAACTGATTAGTAAGAATCCACTTAGCATTAGATATTTGATAGCATTATATTTATTCTTAATCCAACAAAACAAATAATTATCAAACATAATATTCTTTCCTTTGTATCTTGTCAGAAAACATGTACATGTATATACCTGCATAGCAATGGACTATAGAGACAGCTCTTTTCCCGGGCTCTTTTACTCGAAATAAAAATAATAACTTACACACTGTAAACACACACCCACATATAAACACCTCCTCGGGCCTCAAACACTATCCCAAACCCTATATATTCTAACCATTGCCCTAAATATATCCATAAACAAACCCTTAGCTTATTGGGTACAGATCATTTTTCTGTATACAAAAGACAACATAAACACAAAGCACTTTTGAATTTGACCTTCTTGCATTCAAAACAAGGTGAAAAGTAATGTTTATTTACATTTCTTTTGATAGTTTTATTTACTTTACTACCACATCTAGCACACTACCTGTCAATACGACTTGGAAATGTATATATTGGTTTGGTGTCCCATTGTCTCTCAAATAGTGACGAAGGTGGTAGTCATAACTTGGATATTCCTTAACCATAATAAATACCATTTACAAAAATACAAAATAATATTTGTACAAAAAAACGGTGTTTAAATTCTGCAAATTGTATATGCAAAGATATTGGGACACAAAATTGAGCAGCACCAACAACATCTTATGCAATGTAATTGGCAAGTTACCAGCTTTCCAAGTAATCAGACATCTGTGGTTGGTTTAGTAATTGCATAGAATTCATCTTGCAATGTAACCTTACCAACTTTCGAATTAACCAGATTTTTGCTGAACCATGAAATGGTATCAGCCTATATTAGTGTATGTTATTTACTTGCTTGCTTATACTTACTTAACAACCTTTTGGTCTGAAATGGACATATCTTCAAATGCCACGAAGGTATGAACCCCCAAGTGGAGTCAAATGAAAGAGAAAGATGTAAAGAATATAATAAAAATATTTTCCCACCCGGGGGTGGCACTCATAATAAGCCATGGGTCAATATTCATATGGGCCCGTGTTCCAATATCTGTGGTCCTTTTCATATCTCAATATGCCAAGAAGGTATGTACTCCTGAGTGGTGTCAAATGAAAGAGAACAAAGTACAGAATGTAATACAAAAAAATTCCCCACCGGGGGTCACACTCCTCATTAGACCTGGGTCAATATTCATATTTTGGGTCCTTTACTCCTTTTCATATCTCGAAATGCCAAGAAGGTATGACCCCCGAGTGGTATCAAGTGAAAGAGAAAGAAGCAAAGAATGTATTAAAATTATTTTCCCCACCGGGGGTGAAACTCCTCATAAGACCCGGGTCAATATTCATATTTTGGGTCCTTTTCCATATCTCGAAATCCCAAGAAGATATGACACCCGAGTGGTGTCAAATGAAAGAGAACAAAGTAAAGAATAGAATAAAAGTAATTTTCCTACTGAGGGTGGCACTCCTTGTTAGACCTGGGTCAGTATTTCTATTGTGGGTCCTTTTCATATCTTGAAATATCAAGAAGATATGCCCCCCTGAGTGGGGTCAAATGAAAAAGATAACAAGTACAGAATATAATAAAAACAATTTCCCCACCGGGGGTGCTACTCCTCATAAGACTGGTAAATAAATATTCCTATATCTCTATCTTGAAATGCCAAGAAGGTGTGACCCCCGGGTGACAGTGGTATACAACAATATACTGCCGAGGCCACATGGTTCAGCTATGGTGTGGTAACCTCTCTAGTTTTTTCTATGGTAGTGAAAATAAGTTCATTTAAATGCACAAGTATGGCACTTTGGCAAAAAAATAATTATTTTCATTATCTGTATATCCTATATTAGAGGTAATCAAACTGACTGTAAATCTTGAGTATGCATGAACATATAAAATGTATGGGTGTAATGGTCCCAACGTGATAGGATATCTTAGTTGTGTTTCACTGCAAAACATTGCTTATTTAAAGAAAAGGAGGGTAACAAGCTTCAAATTAATACACCTATGTGATAACCAAGCCTTGATTGTTGCTGGGTTATTTTTTTATCTCATAGGTGTGTGCTGTATTGCATACCTGAGAATATGATACATCTCGATTTTGGCAAAATAAAATGTCCCTTTTCATCATTTTTTATTATTACAGGCCTTGATGAAGGAGCTTGATGACGTTACAGGGGTAAGTAACATCTACAATGAAAACAGAAAACATGATCATTGCTATTACTCTCACTGGATATGTTAGTTATTACACTATTATAGAGAATATGAGTTAAAAATTAAAATATGCATTAATTAAGCAGGGTGCAGAATTTCCAAAATGTTGACCGCTCCCAAAACTTTTTTTTAATCACTTACATACAAAATGGACTTCTCCTCCTCCCCCAACAGTTGACTTTTTACTTACAGTTGATTTTTTACTTTTAACATAAAAAGTGGTCCTTTTGTTATTTTTTCTTTCTACTTTGGATCTTCATGGCCATTTTACCCGAAAAAGTTGTTTTTTTTTTAGAGACTTTTTACTGTCCTGATTGAATTACTTCATAATAGAATATCCAAGAACTATTCATTCACCTGAACTTGAAACTAGCAAATACAAAATTAAATTATTTTTTCTCTAATTTTGAAGTAACTACACGTTATGCCTGTGTTCAAATGTGGCTTTGATAGGTATTTTAGACCAATAATTACTTCAGGTATTTGATTTCCTGTGAAAACCAGCATTCTGTAGCATAGCACTTGATAATATATTTTTTTTCTTCTTCTTAAATGTACTGGTAAAATCTTCCCTGCTTTATAAAATCCATAATATAATGTTTATGTAGCTGCTTACACATGTTAGAGCACCAGATAGATAATCAAATAATGAATGGTAATCACATTTCAGTTATCTATGAGGGGAATGCTAGTTGAAACTGGCTGATAATCATGACTCACCCACAGGCCACACAGTGTATGTTATTTTCCTGACACTGAAAATGACCATTTGAATTTGTAAGCAATTCTGAACCACTGGGTAAATGACATAGGAATATTTTAACACTCAAATTTGTCACACTAATATTAAATATGGTTAGCTATTAAGTAGGCTACCCAGCTTAAATGGTGGAATACTGTGAACATGGCATGATGAAGGTGGAAAACATCTTTAAAAAAAAAAAAAAAAACCCTACACACAAGTATGTGAAAGCCATCATGGCTTCAAATGTCACTGGACCATTTATAATACAGGCTTTATTAAGTAATATTCATGTATAACAAAATTCAAATGGCTGCATTGGTACTGATGTGACTTATGGGATAATATGGCTGCTTAGAAATGTGAACAGAATTTGTAGAGCCATTTGAAGGTTAAATAACTCATTAAACCAACATTTTGACTGTAGAATCAATATTTCTAATACTCAAAAACTGAAATAAGATAAATCAATAAACAGTACATACGGGTAATTATTTCATTGCTTTTTATTTTATTTCTGTGTTTCTAAACACACATATCACTCTATTTCAGAATGTGAGTACTGTACAATTTTTTGCCGACTATGAGAAGAGTCTTGGCAATTACCTAGTAGATATTGATGATAACATCATGCTGGATGCTCTCACACAAATTTCTTCTGCAGCCTTAGGTGAGTCCCATCCCATGTAAAGGCCATGACACTTTCAATGCTTTTTTTTATCCAAGGATCCCTAGTTCCTGCATAATTGATGTGTGTTCAACCAATTCTCCTTTTTGTCTGCTGAACTGAGATGATTCAATGGTCTGTATACATGTAGTTAATGTTAACCCTTTAATCAACTTCGCTTGAAATCACACCATTGATCTGGCAAAATCATTATTTTGATAACCTTTTCCTTTCTGAAGTAACATTCAATTTCATGACAAAGAGGAATTTTCCAGAATTGGGCAAATTTGCTGCAGTTTTAAACAGAAATAATTGGCAATTAGTATATTTGTGGATATTATATATCTCTTTTTGTCAATTTTCATATATATGGGGGTATGTTTTGAAATCCCAGCTCCACATCTACTCCGAAATCAAGAACCACTGAATCTACTACACACACATAAAATATTACAACATTCTGAATGCAGTTCATTACATTGGTGAAGTGATACAGCTTGATACATAATTATTTTCCAACATGTATATTACTTGAAGCACAAAATTGACCTGACAATAATGATGCGTTTCCTCAAGCACATATTACAAGTATATATTGATTGAATCACACTGTAATAACATTATTGCGTTGTTTGTGTATTTTATTGATTGAATCATGTATTTATACAATATTTTGTTTATTACCAGGTTATAACCATCCAGCAATAATTGAAGCAATACAGAACCCAGCCAACTTGGTAGGTATATTATTCATATCATTTATGTCAAAACATCATACAACATTTTGTATTCTGAAGTGTGCTGGTATGTATTACCAGCAGATTCCAATCATCAGTTATTTATTATGTTTGCTAATTTAAATGTATAACCACATTTTATTTGAATGAAAAAGTGATTGCCACATTTTGCTTATAATTTAACAAAAACCTTGGGAATCTGATTATTTCGGTACAGACTCAATGTGAGGTACAAAACACGAGATGAAAGAAAACCTATTAATATTTGATTAATGGTCCATTATTATGACAATTTTTGCTGTTCTTCCATGCAGCTAAAATAATTAAAGTCAAAATTATAATCAAAACAAATATGAGAAAGTTCATCACACTAAATCACAGCATAATATCAATGTCATGCTTAAGCAGATCAGACAAAATCACAAGTAATGCACAAATGTATAATGTACTTTTTAGTGGCCATTATTAAATTGAATATATGAATACAAAAACCACCTAAGTCCATACTTTGGCCAAATTGAGTTAAGCATGGGAAATTGTTGCTATACATAGGCCTGTCATATGCATGAAAGAACAACTCAAATTCATTCTCTGTGTCTATTGGGCATGTGAAAAATAGCATGTATGAAAGAATCACCCAATTCCATGATTTGAGTCTTGTAACACATTGATTGAAATCCAGTATGTATAAAAGTCCACTTGTAACACATTCATTGCTAGAGAATGACTTTTGAACAAAAATGGGTTTAATAAAGGAAAGTGTGTGGTTTATATTACATGGCAGAATGCTTATCAACATTATACATACCTGTGTGTTTTATTTTGTATTATCTTACTAGTGGTAATCTCATTCTAACATTGTTGTCTTTGTATATGATTCAAAAACCACCTAAGTCCAAAATTTAAAATGAACCCCACGAAGTCCCTGAAATGCTAATCGTCATACCTAATACAGGTTAATCCACTCATTTGCACGTAAAACTTACCATATTGACCAGGTAAATCTAACTGAAGGAATTAAAATGATACACGGGTTTTTGTCTCAAAATAACTTCGCATGGACTTAGGTGGCTTTTGTATTCATGTATTCAATTGTGACAAGATAGAAGCAGCTATTACATAACTACTGTCTGTTCAATTAGCTTAGATTCTTGAATTTTTAAAATATTTGAAAAAATACAAAATTGTGGTGAAAGTCATCAAAGAAAAGTGTTAGCACAGCCTTAGACCTAACGTGATTTATATTTTTCAAATTCTAAAGTTCAATTTAAAACCCCATTTCTTTTCAATTTTGGTCTTTTCCCGCGATATTTTTATAACAAGCCGTAGAACGTCGAGTACCATAAACTTTTTTGAATCAATCCATTTAGAGCAATGGGGACGAATGTCATAATGCGCTGAAATAGTATTTATTCGACCATCCGCATCAAGAAGTATTGTCCAGCAAAATAGCTACGGTATATTTGCCAGTATTTGTGTTGAAATCCTACTGTTGAAACATTACGATATTATTTATGAACTAATAGGCCCAGCTTGTATAAATACATTCCTTGTGTATTTATTTATTTAGTTAGTTAGTTAGTTAGTTAGTTAGTTAGTTAGTTAGTTAGTTAGTTAGTTAGTTAGTTAGTTAGTTAGTTAGTTAGTTAGTTACTTACTTTGCGAATGGGTCTGAGATGGTGTAGGCCTATAGGCCTATAATATAAAACTACACTATAAAAACTATTTATTTTCAATTTGTTATTTCGGTGTTTTTTTTGTTGAAGGACATTTGGAAACAAAAGAACTTTTGTACAAGAAAATGTTATTGAAAACAATCAGGTTACAGAAAACAATTCTTGTAAAGTCACTGTATCTGAAAATGTCAAGCGAATACTGATATTCTTGGGAAAAAATGATGGTATTAAACAAAACTCAATTTACATTGTAAACCAGTTGAAATAAGAACAAAATCCATAATTTTAATGTCCTTATTTAGGAAAAAAATAATGCTCAGAATAATGTTATGCATAAAACGTAATCGCGCCATTTAATTTAATGTAACAAAAACCGGTGGACCATCATCACCTATAGAACCTATCCAATAACCGGAACGGTATAACAATTGAAATGGCAGGACAGATTGGTGGACAGATTCTTTTGCTAAATTGGATAGGGTCTATGCCCTAAGTTGAGAATGGACCGTCCCACTCGATTTGTAAAAAGGTCGCGAACCCTTTTGATGGACCCAAGTAACTGCCTAAAATGAGGCAAAATTGAAAAGAAATGGGGTTTTAAATTGAACTTGGGAATTTGAAAAGTATAAATCACGTTGGGTCTAAGGCTGTACTAACACTTTTCTTTGATGACTTTCGCCACAATTTTTTATTTTTTCAAATATCTTAAAAATTCAAGAATCTAAGCTAATTGAACAGACAGTAGCATAATTGGAGCATTCACATACCAAGGCCATGTTGTTTAAAATAAACACATCGCAAAACATATAATTAGGCCAAACAAAATTAATTCTTTGTCTCACATCGCCTGCGCGCATTGTAAAATCATTGTAAAATTCCTGCGTTGAATTTCCAAAATTTCTTCTTTTTTTAAATATATATTTCGTAAACGGCTGCGTTGGGAGTTTAAAAACCATGATGTATTAAATCATCTCGCTCCAGCTCTTTTCCTCACCGTGCAACGAGACCAAGGGTGAAAATAAGTGGGAGACGGGAGCCGTTTAGCCCCCAGAAACCCTGAAATGGCCCCTGGTTCCATCTAAATTTAAGCTGACCAGGGGACACTTTTCTTCAGAAACTGGCCCCTGGTCATTACCCCCCAAAAAAGGAGCCCCTGGTTCATCATTTCTTATTTTCACCCTTGAACGAGACACTAGCCTGGCTGGTGATCACATTAAACCGGGTCAGAGACTGGATTATTACAGCTGTTATCAGGCAACATAACTATATATTAAGTATAAACTTACCAGTTTACCATCTATTAATGCATGAAGAAAAATTTGTTCTGAAATTCCAAACTTGTTTTTGTAAAATGTTGTAATTTTCCTTTGCATTCTAAATAATATGTGTTTAATAACAACATACTTATGATAATGACATTCTAGAAATATGAATTAAACATCCCAATATGAATTAAACATCCCAATATTAAGCAAACATCCCAATATGAATTAAACATCCACAAAATATTTGAATGTAATATAAGTTGACATGCTTTAATCAACCCTTTTATACCAAAGATTGTTTTCTCATAAATTTGTGGACTATGTAGTTTGACTGTTAGAGATTAAGTGTTGTAGTTGAGGCCGTCTTCATGCTACTTTATGTAGGTAAAGTGCATTAATATACTCATCATGTTTACATTTCTCTTCTTACTGTAGAGTGTGTTTTCCAACAGACCAGCCCTTGGTGTGACACCATCTGCTGACTATCCACTCCGACTGCGGAAATCCCTGCTTGCAGTAAGTGATCCCATCCCATTCCGTTGAATAAATGTCAATATATGACAACCAGTCTATCCCTGTTGAATAAATCAAAAAGATGTGCATTGCAATTATGGGCATGTTTTGAACAGAAATGAGGAAGGCTAAAAAACAAGTTTATTTCCTGCAGGTGGTTTGAAAACCAAAATGTGAAATGGTCTTTTGTTGTCTTTTTTATAGTCAGGATTTATGGTAAAATATGCCTCATATCAAACAATTTTATTGTCAAATCAGCGCAGAGTAGATTACATGTGAACATTATAAATTGTAGGAAAATTTAAAGATTGATGTCATATTGCTAATAAAACTAAATGTATGGGAAAAATTTGTTAAAATTATTTTTTTCATTCATATCTATTTTTTTCATTCATATTTGGCTTGAAAATGTAATTTTCTCTGGATTTCTTGATTAAAAAATAAAGACATGTGTTAAAATTATTCCCCAAAAGGAAATGTGTGCAGCATACATTAAACAAATGTGTTTGTTTTATTATGCCCAATGTATTTGATTTTTTATTTATTAACTGACTAAGTAATTTTTTTTCAACACAAAAGGAAGGTTTACAAAAACAAATGTATTTTTTGTAACACATAGCAGTTGTTTTACAATTGCAATAGTGAACTATATTACAATATTATTACCAGTGTTTTTAGCTGGGAATATTATAAAACGTTCATCTGAAATTATTCAACAGACCAATTAATTTGAGGCACAAAATACCTAAAGTAAATTATAATCTTTTATATATCTAATCTAATAATATCTAATAATATAATCTTATACGCCTATTTAAAGGAGTATTTTGTGATCCTAGCATCCTCTTTTTATGACATATTTCAGTAGATATCCACAAAAAAAGCTTATTCCCAAACTTTTAGTTGATTCCGATTTTACGTTTGTGAGTTATGCATGATTATGTGTATTACACTGTTTCACAGGCCACTGTGTTGTAATTTCGTTCTGGTTAGGGGCGCACCATTAGATTTCCAGGGGGAGGCATGGGAGTTTTTTGAAGAAAAAAAAACTTCGCCTACTAGTGAGACCAAAAAAAAAAACTTTGCCCACTAGTGAGACGAAAAAAAAAATTTTTGCCTCACTGATGAGTAAAAAAAAAAAATTTCCCCCCACCCAACTTTGTATAAAAATTTACATTAAAATTGAAAAAAAAAAAAAAAAATTGGTCCTCTCGGAGGCAAAAAAAAAAAAAAAAAAGCCGCCTTCGGCGGCAAAAAAAAAATTCTGCCTGACCCAAACTCCCATGCCCCCCCCTAAGAATCTAATGGTGCGTCCCTTACCAGAACTTAATACAAATTTGAAGATATTTTTGCTAAACGAATCGGCAAGAAATTTTGTGTACATTTACATTATGTAGCCAAAGGTTTCCAGTGGTATAA
Source organism: Amphiura filiformis (assembly GCF_039555335.1). Taxonomy (NCBI): domain Eukaryota; kingdom Metazoa; phylum Echinodermata; class Ophiuroidea; order Amphilepidida; family Amphiuridae; genus Amphiura; species Amphiura filiformis. The sequence continues at coordinate 5,388,885 of NC_092632.1, read as the reverse complement.
AGTGTGGATGAGGCTATGGATCACAAAATGGGGCATTGTAAAAACAATGATGATATAGCCTACAGGATTTATTATATGTCATTATGCCCTATTTAACAATGATGATACAAGATATACACAGATCTTTTGTTGTTTTTCAATTGAAATGAAATACTCTTGTCATATTTCTAAGTACCGTATTTGATCTAATTAGCGCATCTCCCCTAAAAAGTGCCCCTATGAACTTTTCTAACTTGCATCTGTTTAAGTACCGTATTCATTCCATTTTAACTGCCCAGGGCGCTTAACAAAGTCATTTTGGGTGGGTGCTTATTTTTTTACATTGTATAAGCCGACAGTACGTAAAAAAGGCACAAAATATTCATCTATCATCATCAGTGTGTCACATGTTTCAGACCATGATTGAGATTTGCATGGGCAGTTAATAAACTAATCAGTTTGCTTGTTGAAAAGACACTGGTGGGCACTTACATTACAGGGGCATGGGCAGTTGGTTAATGGACCGAGTACGGTACTATTTTACGTAATTGCATACATAGGGTAACAAAATCATCTTGGCACTGAGTTCCATCAATTGTTCTATAGGCATTTATATTTCTATAGGCATCTATATTTCCTGAAACATTGTTTTGCATGAAATATATTCAGTTTGTTTTTGAAAATATGGCACTTATTTAGCCCCCCCCCCCCTAGGTTTACTTTAATACTTCCCATAAACACACTTGGTTGCTGCTTATTATGTATAATACAGTTGTTTGGGAAAACAAGTCTATATATTGGTTTGAAACTTTTTACTAAAGAACTGAACCTGTTTAAGATAGTAGGTACGTACCTGGATAACCATATTTAACCAGGACGTTTGACTGACCTTTGCAACAATTGTAGTTTTGAGTATGTACAAGGTAATCTGAACTTTTATCTATGTGTGACACGATATTGAATACTTAAACCTGACTTTACCGAAGTGCCATGACCCAAATCCTATAAAACAAACAATTTGAGTATAATCAGTATATCCAGTATCAGTATGATTAGATTTGCACAATTTAATTTGCAAATCCTTTTTGAGATGCTATAAAACCTGTGCAATTAATAATTAGCCAATTCGATATGATAACAATTCTGAGACTAGTATACCTAAAGGTATGGGCACTGGACATAGCCGATACATATGTGCAAGTTACGTAATTGTAGGGTGTAACATGTAGGAGTAGAAGCATTTTGAAGTTTGTTGGCAGAAGAAAGAAGAATCGGAGAGCATTACAGTACCTAGCTGGGGGTGTAAACCCCCCAGCTAGGTAATAATTCCATTTTTTTTTCAAATCTCTGTTTTAAAAGAATGGTTTGATTCTAATACAATACATAGAAAAGCCAATGATGCAGGGGCCCAGGATATAATACTTTAGCAGAAGGAAAAGGGTCATGGTTGTTTGTTCACCTTTCATAGAACATGGACGTATTTAACATGTTAGTCCAACACCTACACACACATACTTTCCTGATCAGAGGGTATATGACTGCATACACCATAACCTGGGAATTATGCCAAAGAAAATGTTTTCTTTTTATTCATCAGTTCAGGGTGCACAACACTTAATCCCCAACCTGCATCCCGGGGAAATACCTCCCATGTTCACATTCACCATTGTTACTTTTGATGTCTCTTTGAGCTAGAGTTGAGATTCATAGTATTTTTGAAATATCTCAAAACAGTTCATTTTGATTAATAGGACAAAGAAAGGAGAACCTCTGCACATAGCTGGGACTGAAAAATAAAAGCAGTCAGTACTATAATAAATACTGTAGTAGAAAGGTGATTTGGGGATGTGAGCCAATTTGGGGTGCACTTGCAGGAATAACTTTGGGTAGCAATTTTCATAAAACTGGTTTAGAGATGGAGTGTTTTCAAAATGTCCTCCAAAAATCTGATCCCTGTCCACAATGGTTTCAATATTATATCAAGCAACAGTGATCATGGATAGATTTGTTTTACCATGCTTATCTTAAAGGGACAAATTTAGTTTAACAGAAACCTCACACATTTGAGGGATAAGGCCAAGTAAAAAATAAAACGTGTTTCACGTCCGGGTTTTCGAAAAAAAGGAGGAAGAGGGGCTTATTATTTTCTATTTTTTATCGCAAAATTGGTGTAAATACCCCTACTTAGAGCCGTTTTAGCGTACAATCTGTACATACAATAATGCCTGGAAAAAGGAGGAGGCCCTTTTTTATTTGTTGTTCTGAGGGTTACACCCCCTCTAATGATCACAAAACCTTCCTAAAATGTTTCTTGTATCTTAACAAGGCTATAGAAAGCATCCCAACTTCCTAGACATATTTTTTGAAAAGTTATAACTGAATTTCAAAAATAAAAATTTATTGAGAAAACCTCAAAAAGGAAGCGGGAGGGGCGTGAAACATGTTTATTTTTTTATTTGGCCTAATGATTTTAGTAGCTTATAAACCTCACATACACATTTAAGGGGAAATTAAGGTATGTTGCATTAACATTCTTTTACATTTTGCCAAAATCATGTAAAATCAGCCATTTTTAGGCCAAAATTTATTGATTTTGACTGAGAACTTAAAAAAAATTCAGCACATTTTCAAAATATGTTTGCAAAAAAATCATTCAATTTCCATGCTTTCAATGATATTTTAGGGTCATTTTAGCCTTCAGAAAAAAAAATTACAAAAAAGAAAAATAAATAAATCCCCACCAACTGACCCTACTTGAAAAGTCCATCCTAAAACAGGGTGCGTTTTTTTCGTCGCCTTATTTACAATTTCGGCAATACATGTTTTTTAAAAAATTAACCAGTTTTTGTGTTTCGGAAATCAAGTTTCATCAGAAATCACACGCCATATTTCACACACAAGCATGCCTACTCACACTCTTGATCCTACACCCAGGATGCAGCATGGAAGAAACAGCAGTGAGAATGCGTTTGAATACACTTGTGTGGATCCGGTTCACATTAGACTTGCTCCAAGTCCTTATAGTATCACAGCACACTCCTAATCCTATAAATGTCGCTCCTATTTTTTTCAATTTATATTGAAAAGAAGCAGTTTTGTGTGGCAGTGCAAGAGCAAATTGTACCAATTTTGAACCTATTTTGTAACTGTTACAATTGCTTAGGCAACATTCTTGACCAAAATCCAGTAGTCTTTTTACTTTTGCATTGTGGATGTATTTTACATGGTTTAGTAGCCAAATTGATGTTTATCAGTGATTTTAATTTTTCACTTATTTCCTTTCTTTTCTAGGTTGCACCAAAAGGCTTAACACAAGTACAGACTATGATGTGTGGTGCGTGTTCCAATGAGCATGCCATGAAACAGACATATATGTGGTACAGGGTAATTATCATTCTATTATGACTTATTTTCTCCCTCCTTTTCCCTCACAATCTTGATAATAAACATTCTCATCTGCAAGGACACCGTTCTATAACACCAGTGTGCTTACATTCATAGCTTGACCCCAACGAATAACAGAAACTCCTAATCCACAACTTGAGGTCAAATTTGGAGCTGTGACTTTTAAATACGGAGTATGAGAGCACTATGGCTCATTTTTCTCGCTCTTTGTCTCCCCATAACACCACTTTAGGCATAGCTTTGTCTTTGAAGCCAAAGCTTTGTTGAAACGGTTGTTAAAACAACTCTTACAACAGCTTCTGGGCATATGCCAAGAGATTCAACTACTGCACTCCCAGTTTTGTCCCATTGAGCTGAAAAAGCATTATTTGAATTTCTTAATTGTTCTAAAATAAGAACAGTGTGTTCAGTGCTATTCATACTTTATGTGAATTTTGTAAAAAGATCCCAAAAAAGTTCTTGATTAGGACCCCCCCCCTAAAAGGTTTTAATTGTAACAAAAATGACAATTTGTTTAAAATTATTGATAAATTTTTATCACAACTACCATATTATGCCAATATATGGCTACATTTTACCACCAAAAGCCAAGTACATGTATAGAAAAATTAATGAGATGTGCACCTTACAACTCTAATTTGTCGTACAAAGTGGACCATTGTGACATTATTTTTCTCTGATAACAACGTTTGCACAGTATTTTTGTGGGACATGAGAGCACATCAGACATATCAAATTACAATCTGAATATGAAGAATGTCCTTCTGATATCAAATAAATTTTGATTTTTTTTTTTAATTTGCAATATAATACAAATTTTATGGCAAATTATTAAAATTTGATATTTTTAAATTTTTTGATATATTTAACAGTCCTCGAAGTAAACTTTATAAATCTAATGATATGAACTTAAAGTGTATGTAGCTGGGTTGAAAAGCCAATGATCAATTAAATTTTGGCCTTTCATATTGAAGATAGGCCTATACATTTTTTCCCAAAAAAGACCTATGATCATTTTGGTGTTTGGGGGAAAAAAACCCATATTTTCAATACCAAAGGTCAAAATTTTCATTTGATTGCCATAAAATGTGTATTATATCGCAAATTTCAAAAAATCAAAATTATTTGACATCAGAATTAAATTCGTACTCGGAATGCAATTGGATATGTCTGACAGAGCTGCCAACTCTCCCTCTTTTCGCAGGAGACTCCCTACTTTTAAACATTAAGATATACACATTTTGACAAATCTCCCTGATTGCAACAGAAAATCTCCCTTTTTTCAAGATTCAAATGTTGGCAGCTCTGGTCTGATGCAGCTCTGGTCTGATGTGCTCTCATGTCCCACAAGAAATATTGTCCAAACATTGCTATCCCAGCCCTTAATCACAGCACATTTCCTGCAATCATTTTCCAGGACTGTGATTTCGGTTATTATTGATACCACACGATATGCATGCTCTACACCAGTGCTGTGCCCATCCAAAACTGTCTGAGCAGACTGTACTCACTGACCAATTTGCAGGATTTTGTAAATGAGATGTTAATATATATGGCACAGAAAAAAAATGAGTCATTCCAATCTTAGAGCACTTTTATTTCTTGCATAGTCCAAAACCCATATTCATATGCAATTGAATACTAGGTATGAATTAAGTATGAAAGACATAATTATAATTTTATTTTTCGATGTAGAATTTCTTTGTATTATGTAGTTTTTTATTATGGAAATAAAGATTCATTCAGATTCATTATCAGGGTCAGCACCAGGCCAGGAAGGCGAAAATAATAGGGGCAAAGTCCATAGCTCCTAAACCTGTTTTTAACATTGAAGAAAAGCTGTTTTTAATGAACAATATAAATGAATGCCAGGTACTTTTAACATGTATAAGTACTCATTAGGGCAAGTGCGTAGACAATCTGTAATGAAATCAGATACTATTGCATACAGAACACTAAGTATTGTTATCATGGTTATACTATTTCTATTCTTTATGGTTTGAATACATTAATTATGCTTGACTAGTTTTTTTCACACAATACACATATACTATGTAAACACACACAATAGCTGTATTTTTAAAAGCAAATCCACCTGTCAGTTATTTTCAAAATAATTTTTTAATGTTTTTTAAAATTTATATTATAATAGAGAACACATTGAACAGACAATCACCCATCCAAAATGCTACACCATGCTTTTCTCATTCATTTTCTCAGATACAACTACTTCAAATCAGATGGAAATATTTTGCACTAGATGAACATTTGATATAAAACATGTAGATAATTAAATGACAGATTTGCTATTTTGTTTCTTAACAGCAAAGGGAACGAGGTGGTCCACCAACACAAGAAGATCTTGACACATGCCTAGTAAACAAGGTAGGTAAAGTAAATATTAATAAATTAATAATATAATTTGCAAATATATTCCAAAATATAAATATTTCAAACTCAATTACATTAAAAAGTTATTTACTTGTACATTATTTGTCTCTTTGTTCTTAGGAACCAGGATGTCCTCCATACAAAATTCTCTCATACGAAGGATCATTTCATGGACGTACTCTGGGTGAGTAAAATGCTGAACAAATATTCTTAACCAATATTTCTCTCCCTCTTCTAACAGCTGAGGGAGATCTGTCCTTATAGTGATTGAATCTTGAACAACAAAAGTTTTGAAGAGCAAAAAATCTAATTCGTACCTTAAAATAATAGAAATTCCAATAGTCAGAGTGATGATACATGGCATTACAGTACAAAATAGTAATATATATATATATATAATATTAAAGTCACTCAAAACAGCTGAAATAGTGCTTGATACTATTGATAGCACCAGTAGAGCATGTATAAAATACACAAACAACGTAATAATGTTATAACAGCATGATTTTATGCCTTGCAACGGCGATCATCAGATAAAATTGCTGCTGAATTCTGAACTGCAAAAAAAATTCATGCGTCTTCGCTAAATATATATCATATCATATGGAAACATGGTCCAATGTCCATGGTGTAATTTTTGATAATAGAAATCAATCTCTGCATGGTTTTTAGTAGAATGAACAATTAAGGGCATCTTAAATGTCACAATTACCTACCAAACAATGGAAAATGGAAATATATATGAGGCAACTTCCTTTCAAAAAAATAAACTTCTGTAGAGTGGCATTAAATTTTTATGGATTGAAACTATCGACATTACAAAATTGATCCTGGGGTGTTCTTCAAAATATTTTGTATGGGATGTGTTACACATTATGGAATGCTGACTCTCCCTTTTACCTATATAGAAATCAATTTCACAGTATATACCTATTTTTCATAAAAAGCAGAAAAACTGTCAAAAATGGGTGGTTTTGAGGGATAAATATTCAAAGTATGCCCAATTCATTTAATTTGGGCCCATTTGTCAAAATTGGGTGCTTTTGAGGGGAAAATGTCCAAATAATGCCAAATTCATCTAATTTGGGCCCATTTTGTCTTGTTGAATGCCACTGAAAAATGGACATGTCAGGAGGAATTGCTATACCAAAGAAGTCCTTAAATGTATCCCCAAAACTGGGGAACATATCTGTATCACATCAAATGGGGGAACAGAGTAAACTCGAAATTTCATACTGACAAAAATGTGAATGTAAATAAAATTTGCACTTTAAGATATCAACATTATAAAATCAGTTACTAATACTCATTTCATCACAGATAGTACACCTGGTTGTTTTTCCCTGAACAAACAAACAATAACTATTGTGAATAGTTTATTGATTATTAGAATTATTAGTCCCTAGATAACCAACAAATAATTATCCTTTATCATAATTGACTGCATTTGGTCAGCATGGTTTGAGTGTCGGAAACTTCTGCAATTTAAACCGGCACACCAAATATTACTCATTATGCATGTATAATGCATGTATGGCAAAAAACCTGCTTCTATTGCTTTGAGACACCTACTTTTTTCTCTTTGTGCGTGTTGTTGTGTGTAAATCTATTGTTTGTTATGTTTGTGCGGTATCTCTTATGTTTTCCTTGTTTTGCAATTAGTAATAAAATACTTGGAAAAGTAAGTAATATGTGCACGCTTGATTTTTAACTACTTCCGTTGTTCTTAAGTTTGTAATTTTTCTATTTCATATATAGACATTTTCATTTTGTGGTAGCTTTGTTAGAGTGAATAGCACGAAAATTATTGATCCACAAAAATGTTCACCTACATTATTAGTTTGGTCAAGGCCAACTTTATCAATATTATTTTTGAAATCAAAATACCTTGTTATGCATAGGTTCTGATTGATGTTTTTTTCTGGGGATGTTTTGAATATGTGCAAATAAAATAAGAGACACCTGGAGGCTTTGAACAGCATATTTTGCTTAGGGTTAGGATTCAGGTTGGCATTAGTGTATTGTTCTAGGGTAAAATAAGAATTGGGATTTACATCCTGATTCACATACCTTCATCAAGATACAAAATATGATTAAAGCCACCATGTTTATTGTTTTCCTCTTTTATAAAGACATTTTTATTTTGTGGTAGCTTTATAAAGAATGTATGAATTCGGTCAAATTTCACTTTGCTAAAAACATTACATAAATAATAACTGTCAAGGTTTCTGATCATTTTTATCACCATGTTATTCTTTGCTAAAAACTATTACATTATATAACTGTCAAGGAGGTTTTCTGATCATTTTAAGTGGAAATATGAGGTAAAATGAAAAAAAATCCAAACACTTGGCCACTTAACTGTAGAACTCTATGAGGAATTGGCCAATAAAACCTCTAAATTTTAGCACCTCAGGCTTTCACATGGTATTTTAGTACAACATTGGGCATTACAATCATGCAAAAAGTAGAAATTCAACAAAAATTGAGGGTGTCTCTGTGGGGCAAAACACACATGGCTTTAAATGTCTACTGTCATGTTCCTGGTTATATCCAATAAGAAAAATGTGATGTACATAATGTAAGAGATCAAACATTGATTAAAATATCCGATGGGACAAAACAAAGGTTTAATAGCATGGTCAAAAATGCTCACAAAGACCGTGGTTCTATTCCAGTTGGGCAATTCACTCTACAATGCATGCATATTTTGACTTCTTCGGTATCACTTTTATTCCGTCTTTTAAGAATATAGTTCCTTACTCTGTGTGAAATTTACAGATAAAAATAAGAGCATTCTTTTCATTTTTCCACAACCTGGTGGTTTTATAAATCACACTTATACATAAGGTATATGTGACACGATCAAGGGAAATGAGTCGGATGTCGCTGATACTGATTTTGAGATATTGGCAAAGAAAATGTTACAATTCTTTTGTTTTATATTGTTTTTAGCGATTGATAAATTGACGTAACTTCACAAAGAAAAGTCGGAACAACATGGGGGTTTCAGTTTCTGAAAGCACTAAATGTCCTCTTTAGAAATATGTGCAAAACTCATTTTCGACCAGGGCCAACATGTGACTCATTCCCCTTGATCATGTCACATATTGCTGATAGCAATGGAAAAGTGATACATGCTGGGAATGAAAAGGACTCACAAGCCTGGGTCACAAGCTATCACTATCAGCAATTAATGACTTGTGAACAAATTTCAAACAATTATTGTCCTATGCAGGCTTTTCCATCTATCTCTGTCTTATGTGTTTTAACATTTGAATTGATTTGAATTGCCAATTATAACATCTGTACTTACTGTTAATAAATCAATTTTATTTAAATCTTGATTTGTTTTCTCAACGCAGCGTTAATGACATGCTCCCACTCCAAAATCAACCACCGCATTGACATGCCTTCCCTGGACTGGCCCATTGCACCATGGCCACAACTCAAGTATCCACTTGATGCATTCCAGCAGGAGAACAGGGAGGAAGAGGACAGGTGTTTGGCAAGGGTGAGTATTGGATTACACATGCATGCAAGCAGCCATTTAATAAACTCAAGTTTCCTTTCATTCACTTGGTATTAATTTATTCATAACTCATTCAGAGATGTAGTAAGTCAGTCTTGCCAAAAAGAAAAAAAAAGAATCCTAACCTGCAAATTTCCTGAAAATGTACTTTTCCTTTTTTTGCAGGATGAATTAAAGCAAAATTGTCCAATATCACGAAATTTTCTGTAAATTGGCCATCTCTGCTAACTCATTCGTTTTGAACACATATTAATGTAAAATCAGCTGCATTTATTTGTAAATTGTATCGGACATGGAAATACATTTACCTGTGCATTTAACATCAAAATACATTGAAAAAAATTATTTAATAAATCAACATCATAAACCTTTGTATACCCCATCCTCAAATATACACCACATATGGCCCAGTCCAGGGCCCGTATGTAGAATTTTTGGGGGGAGGGGTGCAGATGCAGATTTTGAAAAAGTGGACTTTTTTTTCCAGGCAACTGAGGAGTCTGAACTGAAGTCCCTGTTTATAAAAAATGGCCCTAAACTAGCAAAATTATGCTGTTTTTTGTTAGTTAAAACTACCACTAGGGTTTGAACCCATCAAAAACACAATTCAAATTCCCCATGACATGCCTATTCTTTCCTTCATAATTAATTGGCTCCATGAGTAACAGAATAGTGATTTTCAATTTAAGGCCCCTGTGCTGGTTGATTAGATCCAACAATATGGGTATCCCATTGCATACCCATATCATACTACTTTACACATGATATTCCCAAAAGATACTAATATCACTCAGTTCCATTTCAAATTATATATCATAACCGCAGGCCACTATATATCATCTTCATTAACATCCTAGGCACACAATGCTGACTACACTCAAGACACCGATCTGTATTCACACAGTTTGAAAAATGTGCTATAATTATGTGAACATATTGTATTTGATCGCCAAGATTCAAATGAATTTCAAAGTGTGCTATTTTTTCAGGCTGATGTGCATTTTCTGTAATTACTATTTTATGCATGATATAGCCAAGAGATACTATGGTACTGCTTCAGCTAAATAAAATGGTTACGACATTTCAAATTACCTATTATAACCACAAGCCATATAAAATTTTACATATCAATCATCTTTATTTACATCCTACGCTCACAATGCTGCTACAGACCCAAATCTGTATTCACACACTTCCTTTGAAAACATACTATGATCATATATTAATCATAATGAGCATATTTAATGTAATATTTTCAAAGTATTGAAGCAAATAAATACAAATCTGACCAACTGGGTTGCTTTGATCACAATAGCTATATTGCCAAAATATTAAACTGCTGCTCATAAGGTTTTGTGTGTTGTGTTCGTATTTAAGGTGCTGTGCAATTATTATGTGTACCCCGGGTGGTGATTTTTCAATTTGGTCTACCAAAAATTGCTTGTCCCCTGGACATGCCAAAAAAATCTTTGCCCCCCCCCCCCTTTACACATGCCAGATTTTATGGAACCAAAATCTAGAAAGAACCTTAAATTATCTAATCATGTGCTGTGAGCAGAAACTTCTGCACACTTGAACATTTTCCTAACATGTTTCTCATTTTAGGCCATAATATGGCAATGCTGTGCAAATTATCTCTGCCAAAAATTGCTTCCCCTCCTCCCTTTTGACCGGCCAAAAATGCTACCGTCAGCCTGCCAAAAAATCTTTGTCTCTATATAATTCACTAATAATGCATGAAAATAATCAAAATGATGTCACAATGGGAGCATGTATACATGGGCATGGATGTGAGTATTGATTCACACTATCAAAAGAATGAAAAAGGAAATGTCCTCTGGCATCCTACGTGTAGCTTCCTCATAACTGGTTGACCTGATTGTTTTCTCTTCATTCCAGTCCAGAGAATTGATGGTTGAGAATAAAGCAGCAGGGACCCCAATAGTTGGAATTCTGATAGAGCCTGTGCAAGCTGAAGGAGGTGACAATCATGCAACAAAGTATTTCTTCCAAGAACTTAGGAAAATCTGTACAGAGGTAGGTTAAAATGAACCTAAGCGTAAGATCATCAAGGTGCTTGCTTCAGATATCTTGGCCTCTTGAGCATCTGATTCAAATGTGGATTGTGTGGGTGGGGTGTGCTTGAATGAAATAAAAATATGATAATATAATGATGTTATGCAGTACTGTAGACAAGGAGGGGGGGGGGTAACGGGTGTGTTTTCCTTGAGCCCAGTGTCTAAGTTACAGGCTAAGACACAAGGTGTGGGGGCTCGTAAAAAAGTAAAGAAAAAATATCTCATTGTATAATGGCCCATAAAAGCAAAGAAAAAGACATGAGGGGTTGTTTAAAATGCAAAGAAAAGGTAATAGCAATATGGTTCAAACTAGTTATTGATATTTATATTGATATTTATAATAAATATCATTCTGCTCTGAGAACACTGGTATATTAAATCTGCACATCTAACATCACGAGGTCATTCTTCAGCATGTGATATTTAAAACAATTCATCATAATAATACAATCTAAAATGAATGTACAGTATAAATTCATAGGCCTATAAGAAACATGGTGGCAAAATTCAAAATGTTAAATATCAGCAATACTGGTAGATTCATGGAAGTACTAGTACTTCCATGGTAAATTACATTTCATTAACCAAGTGCGACTTCCACATGCTATAAACCACCTGCGCGCACTGAGCAGAGTTAATAATAAAAATAAAAGTTCAGAGGCTGTTATTTATTTTTGTTAACATCTGTTTTGAAGATATTGCAAAATTACCAGCTACTTAATAGTGATAAATAACCATTTTTATTACCTGTCCATTTTTTCAATTACAATGTATTTTATTACATTTATCAGCATTTAGTATGCTGGATGTTAGTTATTTTAACTATGTTGAATATATGCATTAAGTTTTGTTAATTCATTTTAAACATCTGTTTTGATGTTATAGCATTAGTAAAAGTACAAGCAAGCTAGTGTGAAATAACCAATTAACTATGTTGGCTCTTAGTTCATTAAAAATATACTGTGCGCTGCAGATTTTGCACATTTTACAGGGGGGGGGGCTTTCCCCTGGCCCCACTTCCTCAATCCATTACAGTCTATTGCTTCAAGATCAAAGGGATTGTAATGATTGTTGTTACTATATAGTATCAAAATTTTATCAATCTATTTATTTATGTATTTAATTATTTATTCATTCATTAGACTTCACTGGTGTTAAAATACATAAAGCATAATTCAAAATATTACATTGTGTCTTCAATGTTGCTTACTTAAGTTACAGGTGCCATAAGCCACCTGCAATTACAAATCAATTAATTTACAATTGATCAAATTATATGTTAATTTTAAAAACCAACTTTAATTGAAGTTTGTGGCCATTTTCATTCAATTTGATGAAACCCTAGATACTTTATAGTCACACTTTCTCTTTTTGTTCAAGACACAATTTTTAATTAAAAACATACCAAGATCCTTGACTTTATCCAATTTTTCACTTGCACTTTTCCAGTGGCGGCGCCAGTTGTTCTTCGGGTCATATCATCAATATATGATTTAAGATTTTTTTGGCATTTGGATGCATTTGATGCTGATGCTCCAGAGTAACAATGTTGTGTCATGTACCATCATTTAGAGACATTAATCCATTTACAAACTGGTAGTAATATTACAAACACTTCCAGTGTGCTAATGTGTCCATATGATTGTGATCAGAAGTCAACTGTTAAAGAATTAGTAACTGGCATGCTGGCAACTGACATTTTATGAGGGACTGCTGGTTAGTATATATACAACAGCCTACAACCATTAACCCTAACCCTACCCGTGGTTTTTGTGCTATCGGAAGGAAAGAAGGAGCGAAAAAGGAGAGAAGATGAAGAAGAAAGTCACTTGGCACCCCGGGATTGAACCTCGGACCCCTCGCATGCCACGCAGAAGTTCCCCAGCATGTAGCTACACAGGTGGCGTTGGCCCGCCAAGCGATTCCCTGGGTATATATGACTTGGTCTGATTGCGTCATCAAGTCCCGTGGAATCCATGCACGCAGAGTGGTTTTAATAGTGAGCTTTAGTGAGTCCTAGTTGGGTTAGGGTTAAGAAGGCATATAGGGAAAACATGCATATAAGCTTAACCCTAACCCTACCCGTTTTTTTGTGCTATCGGAAGGGAAAGAAGGAGCGAAAAGGAGAGAAGATGAAGAAGAAAGTCACTTGGCACCCCGGGATTGAACCTCGGACCCCTCGCATGCCACGCAGAAGTTCCCCAGCATGTAGCTACACAGGTGACGTTGACCCGGTCAACGATTCCCTGGGTATATATGACTTGGTCTGATTGCGTCATCAAGTCCCGTGGAATCCATGCACGCAGAGTGGTTTTAATAGTGAGCTTTAGTGAGTCCTAGTTGGGTTAGGGTTAAGGCCTGAAAATTATTTTTCCTACCAGCTTGAAAACAGTTACTTTTACACAGTATTTCAATTTGTCTAGAATGGTGCTGCCTTCATTTTAGATGAGGTTCAGACAGGCTGTTTGGCTACAGGGAATTTCTGGGCTCATGAAGCCTGGGATCTGCCTACTCCGCCAGACTTTGTCACATTCAGCAAGAAGATGGTCACAGGAGGCTACTTTTATAGAGAAGAATTTGCTCCCCATGGGGTGAGTAATTTTTCCCCTTCTCTCATTTCCTTCCTCTCCTTCCATTTTTTCTTTCCTCTTCATTCTTTCACTATCTACTATCTATAATGCCAACAATTTTGTTCCTTTTTGGTGAAATTATCAATATTTACGACCTAACAAAATAAATACGGCAGACCGAATCTCACAGAAATTTCAATTTGGTCCAAATATTCCCCACATGCAGAGAGAACATGTAAGTAAACATTGCTTGTAAGGTTCCTGACTTCATGACCCAACTTCATTAATACGATATATTCCACCATATTTCTTTATATTCCAGATGGCTAACCGCATCTTCAACACCTGGATGGGAGATCCATCCAAGGTTCTGTTATTAGAAACCATCATTGACACAATAGCAAAAGACAATCTACAGAAAGTTGTGGAAGATTCTGGCAAAGTTCTCATGGCTGGTCTTTTTGAGCTACAGGTAAATCAAACTGATCACACAGGGTGTTCAAAAATGATTTGTATCAGTAAATACCACAACTCTCTCAAAGACATCTTGTGTCAGTAAACAGATTGGACACCATTTTGCAATTGTAAATTTCGAGCATGAAAGATGGCTCTTTACATGTATGTAATACAATGTTGAAGAAACAATGGTGTCATTCTACAGTATAATCATGCTTTAAAAATGACAAGTAAGATACCATGGAAACTGTCACTTGGATACATACTAATCATTGTAGGAAACCGTGTAGTAGAAATAGAAGTGAACCATTTATCACATATTTAGAGATAAAAAATTTGTTAACAACATGAATGAAGTATAATTATACTTTTCCTAACAAATGAATTTTCCTCATTGGAAAAGCTTAATGTCCATTTACTTCTACTCCTCTCAAGTTAAGACCTATACTTTACAATCTATATTATAAGATTCCTATCAAATGAATGCTTAGAAAGGAAAAGGCTTGATATATCAAGGTTTGAATATTAATAAATGTGTATAACGTTTATGGTTACATAGATCTTAACTGGTTTGTTTACTACTCCTTCCATCAACAGGATAAATATCCACATATGCTCAGAAATGCACGAGGCATGGGAACATTCTGTGCTGTAGATGCAATGGACAACAAAAATTGCCTACAGATAGTACATACTGCAAGAAACAAAGGTAAGTGGACACAATTTCAGTAGTGGTTTTTTTTTCAAAATCAAAATGTAAAAGAACAGAATTAGATTGCAGTTTTACCACTGATTTGTTTAGAATACCCAGAGGGCATATATTTCAAATGGATGACCACTGACCAGATAGCCATGGTACCATTTTGTGTGGGGACAAGTTTAAACATACATTGTACCTACGTTATGGTAGCATTTATGCCACACACACTAAAGAGCATATCTTTTTCTAATCATAGGCAACCGTCTCAGAAGAAATACATCTAACTGCTACATGTATTCTTGTTCTTAAACATTCTCAATTGTCTTCAAACAGGTCTTCAACTGGGCCCTTGTGGTGACCATGGTATTCGATTCAGACCAGCTCTTATCTGCCAGACCCACCATGTTGATATCATACTGGAAATACTTGAGAGTGCCGTGGCTGATGTAGCCAGCAAACAAGCCTCATAGTGGGAGTACAGACAAGTAATATGGACAAACTCATATACCCATAATCACACTCATAACTCGTAATCATGCTGCTTAGCAGTGGTGCACCTGAAATAAAAGGCGGAAATTCCGTACTACTACTACTACTACTACCACTACTATACCTAGCTCTCACTCACACGATCACATTATTGAAGTATACTGTTCAGTAATAGTTGGCTCATTACTCAGTATCACATAAAGAAAACAAGGATGGGAAGAAAACATGACAGTTTGTGGTACTGAAAAATGAAGTTAGTATATGTACCATTTGACTGGACTTCCAATAAGCACTGTCTAAAATTATGTAAAACTATGCTATATGAAATTTTCACTACTTTTGAAATTACATTCCCAGTAAACTATCATTCTCAGTTTACTCTTGAAGCAATACAGTTTGCCAGCCTTCTTATCCTCTCAGCACAAGACTATGTCAAAATGTCACTGTTATTAAATGTTGCCAAGGTGAAGTCATTGTGTCACTGGTCCATCTGGTCTTTTATTTAACAGTACACACTGACAGATGGGTATGTTAGATGGGTATGTTAAGTTCATTGTTCATCAATTTATACAAACAAACCTAACCATAACACCTTTATATACCACAAGAATAACTACTGTGCATGTATAGATCCTATGTGATGCCATGACGCAATCACCCCAATTCCTAAAGTAATAAGCACAGAATTACTGGCCCGGCCAGCGAAACAAAACCCCTGTGGCTAATGGTTGGTGATTGTGTGCTTAGCAAGGGGTCTAAGGTTCAAATCCCAGGGGTACCAAGTGACTTCTTTGTTCATCTTTTCTCCTTTTTTGTTTCTTCTTTAACTTCAGTACTATTCATCAAGATGAAATTTACCATTATGCTGTCCCAGGTTGTCAGGTGTGGCAAAATTGTGTGATTTTTCTATATTACTTTTTCAGTTTTTGTAAAGTACAGGCTTTGTTAAAAAAGCTTGAATATTGCATTTGCATATTGCATTCGCAATTTATGAATAACTATCACAGGGAGTGTCTTGAGCTTTAAAAGGTGAGCTTTAATAGTTCTGCTAAAGTTCATAATGAGAGGATATTAAGTTATTAGAAGAAATCCCAGTAACCACTGGTACATTATCATGGGTAATATGTACAAATCAATTTTCATGAAAATACCTATTTTTCTTATAGTACTAAGGCTTACGAAATGAATGGTTATCATGAACAACAAAGTGGAGTATATTCTGCAGAAGCGTTAAGATGTAACAATAACATCAATTTGAAAGTTAACTATATTAAATTTATCTGCAATAAGTTTCATACAGCAATCCTTACCTAACAATTATTGATGTAAAACAATTTGTGTCGAAAGTAATAGTGTAATAATTGAGTGTAAAATACATGTCAATATTTTCAAATTTCTTTAATAACACAAAATGATAGTTTTATAGAATAATGAGATATTCAAACAATGGATAACTCAATTAATAGTACAATCAGAACAAATATTGCTAGAAATTGTACTATTTTGTAATTTGTATTGGGCATTCAAGACTTTACAAAAGTTTGTAATTAATTGGAATTGATGATATACATAAAACCAACACAAAGCTAATCTATTATGTTTAAATACATGTACAGTAACTATTTTGCCCAGATTACTTGCATATATTCAACAATGGGGGTGACAACTGAATGGGGTAATAATAGAGCTTCCCAAACTGTGGGTCACAACCCAAATGTGGGTCGGGGGATGGGGGGTAAAAGACATTAAAAAAGGAAAGATAACTAAAAAATAAATGGAGGACAATTGGTGTACCATGTAATAATAGAAAAGATTCAAATTTGAGTCAAGTTTCCATGCAGCTTTTCTCACCACATCAACATGAAGGGTACCAAGAAAGGAAGTCAGCTCAAACCTGAGATGCATAGTTTCCACAACACTACCAGACTTTGAGACCGGCTCTGTACAAATAAACAGCCTTATTTTGTATTGAAATAAGCGGACTATAACCAGGAGCAATTTGTTTTTCAACATTGCTCTTGGTTCACTGGGAGCCAGGAGCAATTTCTGAAGAAACAGGAGCAATTTTCAAATAGTAAATCCTTTTACTGCATATACAAGCATACCAGCACTACTGCATCAAATTCAAAACTGGAACCAGGAGCAATTTGTTTCAGAAAATTGCTCCTGGTTCATGTGAATTTTACAAGGACTAGGAGCAATTGGTGGCTTTACGAGAGCAAATTTGCTCCCCGCGCCCGCTTATTTCAAGGCTTGCTGTAGGTCACACCATATTTTTCTCATCAAATGTGGGTCACAGGAAAAACAGTTTGGGAAGCCCCGGGGTACTACTTTGAGGAGTAATATTCTCACTCGTCAAAGTTGGCAAAATGTAGCAGTGTCACTTACGGTATATATTAAAAGATAAAAAATTGCTAAACATCAAGTATATACATGTAAATGAAATGTTATACAAATATACCTCCGTTGTGTTATATAGCAAACCATGCAAATGTTGTTAATTTGGCTTCCATAATATCCCATTTAGTATTCACTAATACCCAGAGCATACCTCAATCTTTTTATTTTATCAATTTTGTTAACTAACTACAATTGTAATTTGTATATAATAGTACACGATTTATGTATATAATATGTGTAAAGTCAGAATGAGACTTGCCATTTCAGATATAATAAGCACTACTCCCAAATATCAAATACAGCAGTAATTTTTTTAAATTGAAAAATGTTCTTGTTTTGCCAGATGAACCATAGCTCAATCATAATCCTTTCGTTCGACCTAACTGGGCATAAAGTTAGAATTCCAAATTCAATATTTTCGAAAAACAGGGCCACAAAGATGCATTTTTCTGTACAAGAAGAGAACAATCAACACCAAAGACTTGTACAAAGACTAATTTCAGTCTATGCATTCCGATTTTTTTTTTGCCAAGGTGCTTCATTCTCCATGGTAATCGTTTATTAAAACATAGTCAAAAGAGTGAAATTGTGATAGTTTAGCCTATATATGCATGATTTTGAATGCATATAGACTTAGGCCATGTCTGTGAATTTAGTGACAGTTTTGAATGAAAATATGCAAAGTAAGTATTTTCTTGCCTTTTTATCCCAAAATTGATTGAATATGGAATCATAACTTTCTTCCCAGTTAGGTTGATCCAAATGATATGGATCGATTAAGTTTCATCTGCCAAGACATTTTATTTTTTACTTCCAAAGTGCTATATTGTTCTGGAATCGGACTAGTCTTCCACCTGCTTCCTTTATAATGATTTGTATGAATCCAATGAGAATCTCTCAAAGCCTTTTTCAGGATGACTGACGAACAGCCAAATCAGACACACCAAAACAAAAATCACTTAATAAAATGTATTTTAAACAATTCATATTAGTGCAATATCTGAAATCAATTTTGAGGGAAATCCAACACTAAAACAAAATATTTTGTTTTTGTTTTTGTATAAAGAACACTATATCGGCTGATATCACATAAACTAAATCAATTCTGATATGGTTTTCTGCAAAGTGTAGTTTATCAGAATAGAAGAAAGCAAACACGTAGAAGTATAAATGTTGATGCAGTTAATCTTCTACTTATGAGAGTAGAATATGGTCAACATCATTTGATGCCATCACATTATTCTATTCCCATACACTGATGTTGTAGTTATCAAAATAAGCATCTGTTTTGACTTCATCTTGATATCTGGATTGTTGTATCATATTAAATAGTATTATGTAATTTTACCAATTATGAGGGCATTATACTGTAATGATATTTTATAAATATATCTATTCTATATATCACCACACATGCACAGGTAGCAAACCAGAGAAGATATCTTATGCTTCCCACAATGCATTTCTTCCATTTCAATTTTCTAATTTACTATCTAGTGCAACATGGGTCGATAGTGACAAAAGGTACTTCAATCAAATTGGGTCATAAGTATGAGAACTAGTCAAAAAATATACAGGTTCACAGGGCCTCAAGTTCATGATTCTCCTTAACTTACTTTGCGAGAATTGGAATTGATTTTTTTTATGTCGAGCATATCTAGACATTAATAGCTGAAATCTAGGAGATAACGCTGACGAATCTTTGGCCAGGCACAAGTGACCTGGTGAACGAAGGGGGTCGCCATAGATGGTCGGGCAATTTTTACAGGACAGTCAAGTGTAGCCAACAATCGGGCTTGTTACCCTGATCGGAACCGACTGTAACGAGGCCTTTTATCATGGGTCATCTGCCCTACCTTTACCAGATGAGCCACGGGGAGAGCGGATAAGATTTTGGGTTTTTTTTGTCCTGTGGGAAATTGAACCCAGGACCTCTTGGGGTTTCTCCCCAAATCATACCCATTCTGCACAATTATTTTTGATCTTCCAAGAAATGTTTTATCGTTCGCGGTGCGTGCATCAATTGACTATCTGCCCACATTTTGCAATCTCAAAACCTGGGGCAAACGATCAAGCACTAATTGCAATTTATGCGGAAACAAACAAACTCTCATGCATGTTCTTAACTCCTGTTCTGTTTCTTTAAACCAAGGCAGATTTACCTGGGCGCCACGATTCCATACTGCACCATATCCTGAGACAACTGAAACTCATCTTGTCCACTTCACCTGATGTTAAAATATTCTCCGACTTGCCTGGGTTCACAACAACAGGAGGGACCCTCCCAGTCAACATTGTCATTTCCAAACTACGTCCCGATATTGTCATGGTCAATGAAAAACAGAAATCTATCCACTTGATTGAGTTAACTGTGCCATTTGAACAAAATATCTCTAGTGCACATGCGCGTAAAACTCTTAAGTATGAGAACTTAGTTTCTGATATTGTTGACAATGGCTATGCATGCAACATCACCTGCATCGAAATCGGATCCCGTGGGTTGGTTACCCCTGAAACCAAAGAGCGTTTGGTTACTATATTTTCTTTTGGTAAGTCAAAACCACCGAGATCTTTGCCAAAAGACCTCAGCAAAATTTCCCTGTTGACCAGCTACACTATTTGGAATGCCACCATGATCCTTCCTGGGGCACTGCTGATCAACCCCACCTCCAGCTTTAATCCTCTTTGGCACTTTTCGTCCAGTTTATAGTTTTTCGTTGCTCGCGTCGTTGCATGCATAGCCCTGCATAGTTGATGACTTTTGTCTACCAACTTGTCCTGGGCGTAAGTCCAGTCTTTGTTTTTCATTACTTTCTTTGTTTGTCTGTTTTGCTGAATAAAGATTGATGATATAAATAATGACGATGAACTGATTCTCACTTAATTCTCACCAGAATCAATAATTTTGATTCACACAAAGTGCAACAAAATTGAGCCCTGGTTCAGATACTTGGTATGAGAATAAGGGTATACCTACCAGTTAGTCAAACTACTAAGACATTTTATTTTTGATATCTTGCTTACAAAATTCTTAGATTGTTAATTATGTTCTACTTCACAATGCAAGTTGGCTTTCCATGGGCACAGAAATTGGCAGATAGAAACTCTACACTGCCAGTCAAATTTTTAGTGGCTTGGAATCTTAATTGCAGATGTGGTTTAACTCTTTTTACTTTGTCTTTCCTTTTTTGTGGAAAGACTAATATGTTTGTGTGTCCTATTATATTCTTGTTTGTATATTTTGGGATGCTATAATTTTTATATTGCTGTCTTTGTTAATGTCTTCATATTTGTTGTCCTGTTAGTCGCTGTATCGCACACAAGTTTAAATAAAAGCACTTAACTTTGAGTGCCAAATGTAAAACAAACACTTGTTTTGTCTTGTTTTTCCCTGAGTAAATGACTCTGACTGGGTTGAGAAATTCAGCAAGCAACTGGCAATATCTTTATTTTTAAATTCACAAAAATCCTCAAAATTATCCACTTGTGATTCACAAATTTGGTCACAAATTCCCGTCAAACAAATCAGTCAATATTGTGTGTGTTTTTCAAAGAAATAAGTGGTCCAAGCACATTTCCAAAGGTAATCTCAGACATCACTCATAATAACTTGTCAATTGTAAAGAACCTAATTATTACAATAAGAAAACATGTACAGTTATTGATCATAGTTTCAAAAATAAATATTGGCTTTTTTTAAAGCAGGATGTCAATTTAAAGCTAGATTTATGGGACAGATGTTGGTGGCCTTAACCAAAAAGTTTGGAAATGGCATACATGTATATCACATTTTGCATCTAAACTCTTCATTTGATTAAATTAAAAAATCTTTGCATTTTCTTAAGGGGATAATGCGCTCTTAGAAATGCATTGCGTAAAAGAGTTGTACCTTACGGGCAGTAAAATCAACAATTTTTGGAGAAAATCACCAAAAAAAGCATTTTTTGTCTAAAATTACTTGAAACACACTACAGAAAAGTAAAAATTCAATACTTGGCAATCTAGACACTCCATTCTAGGAGGATTATTTCATTTCATTGGATTCATTGTTTTTTAATTATTGACCAAATAAGGTCAAAAATATGAATTTTTTACCATTTTTGGCTTTCATAAGTCATTTAAAATTTGTCTCATTTGGTCAATAATTCAAAAAATAGGCCAATTATCCAAAAAATGAAAAAGTGACAGCACTTTTAACTAATGCATTTCTGAGTGTGCACAGTCCTCTTCAAAATTTTTCTGAAGATCACTTTGCCAATGTCAGTGTCACTAAAAAATTTGGACAGTCGGCACATTTACGCTCAGCAAAAACTTACCTGACATGTCAAATTCTATGAGCACACACCACACCTGTGCTGCTCTAATTATATGTCACAGAGGAGGTTCACTCTTCGTCTGCAGTTGGTTGGACTACCTTTCGTAGAAGTACTAGAAACCCTGCAGATAAAAATAGAAAATTTTATAGCAATTTTAATATCACCTGTAACAATAGAGCCATGGTAAATTTACCATTATATTGGATTGTTATGAATGGAGACCAAAACTTCACATCCAGAATATTTCAACAGTGTTGAAGAGTATGCATCACAAAGGTTTTTCCATACAGGGACTTAGCATTCCTCTCTCAACCGCTCGACCACTTATAATTGAAGACCGAATTAAAAAGACTAGTTTGCGTCTGACGTTCTGTCAACCGGACCAAAAATGCCATACTGCGCAGGTCAGCGACCAATCACGTCGCACCTTTGCACTGATGTCAGACGCATACTAGTCTTTTTGATATGGTCTACGATTATAGCGCTGCTCTCGACTGATTAGTATTCCTCTCTCGACTCCTTGGTATTTCTCTCTTGCTTAGCAATCCTGTCTCGCCCACTTATACTTAAGAGGATCAACTCTACATATAGGTGCAAAAAGGCATTCATATGGATGTTTAGTGAGTTGTGATTAAACACTATAGGAAATACATACCAGTATGAGAAAATTGATTATGTTGTGGTCGGCACAAGTACTTTGGTGTTGTTTCAGCTGGATTACCTGTAAAGTAAAAGGAAATGCATATTATTAGCATGTTATGCATTTTAATTTTCCTTTGAGACTTTAATCTGCAGGAACTGATGTTCAGTAAGGCAAGAATCTTAATACATAACCTTTCCTTTAAATCTTACCTTCGTGTATGTTTTCACCCTGTTCAGACTCTGCCATATCCAAATCAGCATCAAAAATATCTGCTTCTTTCACAAGCCAAGACCTATGGCTAACCTCCATCACACTTTCAATGGTTAATGGCACTGAGTGCAAACGTATTGTATCAAGAAGGTCCACTGTTTGAGTTATTCTGCAATAGATCACAAATTGATACACTATTAGACCATAAAAGCAATGCACTATTCCCTAAGGCACTGAATGCTTTCATATAACGTACATAGAGTACACTAAAGATATACCAAAATTGTACATGCAGTAATTTGTCACTGCAAACCTACAAATAACCCACAATCTCTGAGGTTGCATGTTTAGGATAATTTATCGGGATGAGAATTTCTACATATGCACGAGATAGAATCACTTTTGACTCTTGAACAGAATTTTGCAGGAAAAAATCACTACTGAGTAACAAACATTGCACAAATTTAGGAGGATCAACTTTGATCAACTCATCTTTAAATGCCTGGGGTGTGTGGGTGTGTGTATATGTTTACCTACAAACGAGGACACGCACATGACATTTCACATTTACACCATGGACCACTTTGCAAACGGAGACAGTCAGTCTTCAGAGGTCTGCAAACGACCACAATTGCTGGTATAATGGATTTGCGAGATACGTCCTCTATCGTGCATTAAATATAGCGTCTGCGGTTGCTAGGTAAACTTGCATCTTATACACATACACACAAAAAATGGCGAAAAAAGTCCTTGGTATGTCGATTGAATGCAGATTCAGACGTTTGCGTTTACATAGTCCTAAACTATGTCCACGTTTGGAGGCGAACACCCATAGGGAGTGCGTGTGGTGGTGTGGGGTGCGTGTGTGTGTATATAGACTGTGTACAGTAAGCATGCAGTACATTTTTACCATTTAATTTGTACTTACTGTGGTAAATAGACAACTACAGCTTTCCCTGGCTTTAATTTCCTGGAAATGACAGGCATTAGATGACCAGCAGACCCAACATCAAGTATTACCTAAAACACAGAAAACAAGTCACAGACTCACAGGTATATTATATTGCATTATTACCAGGGCCACAGAGAGATGTGGCCAGGCCTGAGGTAGATGAACATTCATGTTCAATAATAGATTGAGTAATCAAAGATAGTCTCTTTAAATAGCCTCTGTTTAAAAAATGAAATTTTTCCACAAAACTGGTCTCCGAAAGGTAACTTGTTTGATATGGCCTTTGTGGGTTCCAGGGCTAGAGCCCACATGTGGAAACCCTGTCAGCAGGCCTGGAAGCATTTGCATACTAATAAGGTTGTCACAAATCTAAACTTTTTAGGTCTATGATGTTCCCATGATTATTACTCTATGATCATTCATCAATTTGAAAAAGACTATGTGAGCAAAGCATTTAAGGGGGTACTACACCCCTTGCCCAATTTTGTGCCAATTTTTGCATTTTTCTCAAAAATTATAGCGCATTGGTGACAAGTAAGATATATGTATATTATAGGGGCAAGGACTACAACTACTGCACTGGAAATTTTATTTCAGCACAGACAACAGTTGTGGAATTACAGTCCAAAATGAGGGAAAACCAATATTTGATTAATAAATCAATAACTACTTGCCTTAAGTTGCTGAATTTTCAGTGCAGTAGTTGTAGTCCGTGTCCCTATAATATACATATCTTACTTGTCACCAATGCGCTATAATTTTTGAGAAAAATGCAAAAATAGGCACAAAATTGGCCAGGGGTGTAGTACCCCCTTAATGAAACTTAATCATACATGTACATGTAGGCTAAAATTGAAATAATGCAATCACACTATCCTCAGATCACCTACCTTATGTCCTCTAATAAACACACACACCCCTCCCCCTCCCCCGGCGTGAAAATTTCGAAAAGGGGGCGTTTATTAGAAGTCATTTTTATGACAATAATTCCCAGAAAATCCTTAAGGTAAGCTTAAAGCTGAATTTATACTACATCACTCAGCGATAGCGATTGGTTTTTAGCCAATGAGGTAGCGTGCCGCTTTTGTTGCGTTAGGAAAAGTGCACTACCTCATAGGTCAATACGAATCACTCATTGCTCATTGATTGAGTATAAATTCAGATCAAGTCATGCCAAAATGTCGAACTATGAACTTAAATTCAATGACTTCTGGTTCGCTTTCGGGTTTACTATGTAATTTTCGCCAATACCAACATCATTACCGATCGTCTGTGGATCATGGTAAGCTTCCTCACACAAGATAGCATGGAACTCAGGGCAGTTAGGGGGCAATTATTTAATTCAATTTTTCAACAAAACTGATTATTAGAGGATACACGGTAAGCATAGTAGGCATTTGGTCTTACCACATCAATTGTGTTATCTTGTACAGTCTCATGGCAATGTTGCAATGCTGTATTATGGAAGCTGACATTATCAGGCCACTTATTATCTGGGTGAGTAATATTCCATGATGCTTTCCACTTCCTCCAATTTCTGAACCCGGTGTCTTGGTGATCCTCACGAGTATCAAAAGTTAAAACATGACCTGTAGATCCAACTAAGGATTATAAAAACAAAACAAACAATTCAGTGAAAGAGCTAACAGATACGGTAGTCAGCGACAACCTGTGAAGTGTGCTGAGGATTGTGGATTAACGTCTAGGCATTGTGCCTGTGCATAGTGCACTATAAATCATTGCACTTTTTTCTTTAATTGTGCATTGGCATACATATTTATTACTACACACAATTGGATACACAAATCTACAAGCACAAATTGAAGCAAAGATGGCAAATTAACTAGTATAAATAATGGTTTGATCACTTACCTGCTTTAGACAGGAATAGTGTCATTGCTCCTGAACCTGTACCTGCTTCTAGTACAACATCACCTGCTGATACATCAGCCATTGTCAGTATGGCACTAGCATCCTATCACATCAAGCACAAGGTGTTTGAAAAGATCAAAACAAAAGTTAGATGTTAAAGAAATTGATCTATATTGAGATATGACCAAAAGGGTCCAGCTTTATTATTTGCCTTTCAACTCTCATCTCATATACATGTATATGTCTTTTGAATGCATTAATCACTGTTTGAACATATTTTTTAAGCTTTTACCTTATAATATGTTATACAAGGAAAACAAGTTACTAACTGGAATAAAAGTTGGTTTCCTTTTATGAAAGAGTGATTTGTACAATGTAGTTTGACAAATCCTGTGAGTGTCAACTAAATGTTGAATTTATAAAATTACTAGAACTCTTTAAAACATCAAATATTTATTGCTTTAGATTCAAGTCTAGAAAATAAATGATATATATTTGAGCTATTATGATTTTAACACGTTTTGCACCTTGTGACATTTTGTTAGTGACATCTGCAAAGTGATCTTCAGAACAATAATTGTGCTAAGTGTAAAACAAAGCTATATTCACAAATCACAATACAGTCCAACCTCTCTTATCCACACCTCTTTTATACAGATCTCTCTGTTACCTGGCTGGAAGAAAAACACGTTTTTCAATGGCACAACACCTGATATGCACATAAGCATCAGAAGGGCAACTATTTGTTGTTAACGGCAGTGTTCACAAATACCAAATTTCCAGTGTTATTGCCTCATATGGAGTAATCTCCTGTATTCCAATTTCAACAATTTAGACAATCATGATCCAATGTAGAATTACACATAATTCACTTACCCAGATTTTTCACTTATCCAATTGATACTTGGTCCCATCATGGCTGGATAAAAGAGGTTGTACTGTATGTGAATTATTGCTTAAACAACAACCTGTATTTACATTTTGCATAGGTATAACAGTTGCTGTGAATTCTAATTACCTTGGGGTATAAGATAGCAGGACTTCTTTTCATCAGCAACACATACTCTTCAAGTGATGGTCTTCTGATCACCAATGGGTACCCAAGATGCGTCTTAAACACTCTACCAGCAGGTCTACCAATTACATCACTATGTGGTATCCTTCCCAACCTGCAGTCAAATGCTGATGCCTTGTGCAACCTTATAAGGACCCGTATACTGCTCTTCTTTGAGGCTTCTCCAAGAACAATGACAAATTCACCATGTGATAAAGGCATGCTGGGCTTACAGTTTGGCAGATGCCTTGAAGCAGTTCTGATAGCAGTAGATTGACAATCTTGTTCAACAGTTGAATTATTTGTATCTTTGATTTTGTCCATAATCTTTTCAACACCTGTTTCTCTTCCTTCATCATCATTTTCAAAGACCAATTTTGAGCTATTTTCAGCAGATTCTCCAAAATCTTGACTGATTTCTTTTGTTGGAAGCTTTTGTTCTTTCATCAAATCTGCTACTCTTTGAAATGGAGAGAGTCTCCTTCTGGCACCCAGGAATCCTCTTTTCTTAGCTTCCAAGAAAGACAACTTGGATGATTCTTCATTGTCTTTTTCCCCTGAACCATTCTTTCTACTCGGGTCAGAATTTGAAATGGTACGACCATTATGTCTTTGACAAACATTCACAATTCTGCACATTTTATTTAACAAATTACCACTGTGTAGATCGCAAGACCACCTAAGTGTAACACATTCCTGCAAACCTCTGCTGTGTAACTTGCAACACAGGTACCATATTAAAGTGTTATTGGTCCTACAAAAGTGATTCATTCTGCTCCAAGCCATTGTTTCTACACAATCCTGTAAAAAAAAAAATTTTTTTAATGCATGATATTCAACTAAACAGCAAATTATTACTGGCTTAAACTTGTCTGTCTACATTTTTACCATAGTTTCTGAATAACTGCTATGAGGCATATAATTTTTTCAAAAGGGATAATTATTAGAGCCAAAATTTAAAGATCTCATCCGGGGGGCCGGCCAAGATCGACTGAATTTTGACGTCGTCATTGGTTTTACACGTAAACACGAAAATGTCTCAATTAATTCCAAAAGTGTATGTATATTATCAAGCAATATTTTATCAGTCTAAATCCGTTGAGGTTCGACAATGAACCTCATTGTAAGTACTGTTTTTTGATTTTTTTGTATGAAGAAAAGCACGACATGTTATGATATATATTAAAATTTCCCCTACGTAAATTATAATACCTCCGTGGTGTAATTAGCAATGGTACCTTTCACGCAGGCGGTCTGGGTTCAATCCCGGTCCCGGCAGAGAAAATATTTTTTTCTTCTGACATTCATTTTGAATCCAAAATTATTTATTTTCATGTGAAAATGAATACATTACACTGGGAAATATATTTTGTGCATTTTTTTTCTGTAACGGGCCAATAACATACCTGCCAACATTGAAAACCCAGAAAACAGAGTACATGGCGAACGTAGGGCGTGAAGCCTCGCGCCCGTAGTATCGCCTCTGACGGCGGGGGGTCCAGGGGTCCACTTAAGGGCCCCTGGTGGGGTCAAGGGGCAAAGCCCCGGTGGGGGTTGAGGGGGCAAAGCCCCTCAAAGGTAGAGGGTTTCTACACTGTAAAAACCCTTATAAGCCCTTCACAGAAGACACATTTTATAGAAAAACAACAATAAAGAACAAGGTGAAAATGAAGCCCTAGGCTTTTATACACTTTGAGGAGGGATTTATACTCCATATCTAGCAACAATTTCAACACATATTCGATGACTACAACCTTTGAAAAAAGTGTGAAAAAACATTCTGGGACCTGGTTTTATAAGTTTGAAAAATATGCTTCCTTCACACAGAAAATGTGCTTTTAAAAATGCAGTTTCCTATACTTTTGTACATAACGATCATTCGTTGAAGCGATTTTTTGGCTTTATAACAAGGCCTACGTGACTGATAGGACATTGATATGATGCACAATACATAGGTGAAAATTATTTTTTTTTAAATTTCTTAATTTTTTCCAAGTTTTTGGCGACTTTAGAGAAACTCTAGACCTATTCTGAAGGTTTGCATTTGAGGAAGGATTTATACTCCATATCTGGCAACAATTTCAACACAATCATTTGATGACTGCAACCTTTGAAAAAAATGTGAAAAAACATTCTGGGACCTGTTTTTACAAGTTTGAAAAATATGCTTCCTTCACATAGAAAATGTGCTTTTAAAAATGCAGTTTCCTATACTTTTGTACATAACGATCATTAGGACACTGATATAATGCACAATACAAAGTTAAAAATTCAGAAAAAAAAATCCATTTAAAAAAAAACATGTCAAAGTTTTTGTTGACTTCGGAGAACCACTAGACGTATTCTGAAGTGCTAGGATCATTCCCAGTTAATTTTAAAAAAAAAAATTGGAAAAAATTACGAAAAAATTACAGTTTGTTATCCTTAATATGGAAACCACTAACTAATATTTACCTCTTCATCTATCACATTATTATACATGCATTGGTTTTCCATGCATTTATAATATGTGCTAGATGAAGAGGTAAACATTAGTTAGTGGTTTCCATATTAAAGATAACAAACTGTAATTTATTTGTAATTTTTTTCCAATTGTTTTCAAATTAACTGTGAATGATCCTAGCATTTCAGAATAATATGTCCAGTGGAAAACATTGGAAAAGAAATAAAAATAAAAATTAAAAAAAAAAATCGGAGTAACTCCGCGAAAATCGGAGTAGTTGGCAGGTATGCAATAAAGCTCAGGGAAAAATAATAATATTGCTTCCATGCAACATCCAGGCAGTGTTGCCGTCATATTGTCTGTTTTGTTTACGCTATTGGCTGTTGCCGGCATTGAATCGATGTCGTCCACCATCGTCTGGGTCTCATCCAAATCAGCTGAGTGCAAGAAGGTCTTAAGTGCACAAAGCACTCAGCTGATGCAAATGTCCTTGTAGTTTTTAAGTAACAGATTCAGTAACACCATAGTAGTGATTAGTTAAGACCTCCTGCAACGGTTCTTACAACCAGGCCGTTGCAACTCTGTGTATTACCCTGCACTGACATGGCGTCCAATGGCGTCGCCGGGGCGGGGCCATATTGGAAAAGTAAAGAAAAATGCTGCTGCCACCACGATAGTACTAAAAGCTACCTAAAAAAATATGCGTAGTGCTGTGGAGACTTATGCTAATTAAAGAAAAATGCTGCTGCCACCTACGTCCACATGTTCCAAATGTGACGTCGTCGCTGACCTCACGTCGACGAACGGAGTTTCAAGTCCATCGCACTACGTGCTCTATATACTTAGTCCATGTTACAACTATGGTTCCAGGTCTTGCATTATATGCAGAAAATGGTACCAACTTAATAATCCACATAAAAACTAGGAAATCATGCTTTCCATGTACAGCAGGTTTTTTTTACAATTGACTTACTCACCAATGTCTTTTGTGACCAAACTTGTTTAAGTCCTTCTGTAAGAATATCCATTCCAAATATGAATTTGTTCCAAGTATGGGTATTTACACCAATTTTGCGATAAAAAATAGAAAATAAAAAGCCCCTCTTCCTCCTTTTTTTTGGAAAACCCGGATGTGCAACATGCTTTTTATTTTACTTGGCCTATAAATAATATCAGGCCCCTGACAGTAAATTTCGCTGATCCCCATGTTCTTTTCCATCCCAGCACGATCTAACCAGCGATTCCCGCTGTTGTTTTGGTTCCACGCCAGCACCCCGGTACACGCATGGAGGCCGCCATCTTGGAAAAAGGGGGTGCTGGCGAACGTCGACTCGACGGTTGCCAGCACCCCTGAACGCACCCAGCACCATGACTACGCGTAACAGTACGCGTTCCCGACTGTCAATCATCGGGGTCAATCAAGCTGACATGGAACTCTCCAGATGGTAAAACAGTGAACCAGATTGACCACACCTTGGTTAACAGAAAATGGAGAAACTCATTGAAAGATGTTAAAGTATACAGAGGGGCTGATGTTGGAGGTGACCACAACCTTGCTATCACAACCGTCCGCTTATCTCTGGCAGTCCTGAAACAACAGAAGAAGCAGCTGAAGTTCAACTCCTCAAACCTGTCAAACAGAGACATACTTGCAAGCTTCAATGCTACAATTGGCGGCAAATTCATCATCCTTGCTGAATTGGAAGATACATCCGATATTAACGAAGAGTGGGCCAACTTCACTGATACTGTGAACTCAGCAGCAAGAGAACATCTCGGATACAGGAAAGGGAAGCAAGAAGAGTGGATTTCCTCTGAATCTAGGGATTTGATATCAAGGAGAGAGCCAAACCATCACTTGGCAGTGACTAACGGGAGCTCAATAGGCAGACAAGAGCAAGCCTAAGGAATGATAAGAAAGCATGGTACAGTAAGATTGCTGATGATCTTGAGTCTGCTGCCAGAAGTAACAACAAGAGAGAAGTATACCAAATGAAAAACATCTTAATTGGAAAAACCTCCAGGAGAGCATCTCAGATAAGAGATGTCAATGGCAACATCATCAAGGATGAAGCTGCACGACTTCAGAGATGCTGAGTACTTCAAAGGTCTTCTCAATGCTGATGAACCTGAGGAAACCATAGATTTCTCTGTCTTCACCCAAGCAGAAGAACTAAACATCAATATGGATCCACCAGTTAGGGAAGAGGTTGATAAAGCCCTTGGTCTTTTAAAACGAAACAAAGCCCCAGGAGTAGACAATATCACTCCCGAAATCCTAAAGGATGGCGGAGATGTCATCAGAGAATGGTTGCTCCGTATTTGCCAGCATGTATATAAGAACGAGGTTACACCAGCATAATACTACCCTTGCCAAAGAAGGGAGACCTCTCCTACTGTAGTAACAACCGAGGCATCACCCTCATTGACATCGCCGGAAAAGTGTTTTGAACCATTCTACTCCAGAGAAAGATGAAGTGGACCTGAGCAAATCAATCTTTATTGCTCTTCCCAAGAAACCTGGCGCTGTGGATTGTGAACAACACCGTACAATTAGCTTTATGAGCCATGTTACAAAGATAATTCTAAGAATCCTGTTACTGCGTGCAAGAAGTAGAATAAAACCTGAGATTGGTAAAGAGCAGTTCGGCTTTGTAGAAGATGCTGGTACCAGGAATGCGATTTATGTCTTGAGAATGATAACAGAGAGAGCGGTAGAGATGCAGAAGGATGTTTTCATGTGTTTCATTGACTACTCAAAAGCCTTTGACAAGGTGAGACATGATCAGCTTTTTGAAGATCTTGGCAGGCTAGACCTGCATGGAAAGGATCTACGACTGTTGCAGAACCTTTATTGGAACCAAACAGCGTGCATAAGGGTGGATGGAGATTGTAGTGAATATACAAGCATTAAGAGAGGAGTCAGACAGAGATGTGTGATGTCACCAGATCTCTTTAATTATTACAGTGAGCTGATTCTAAGGGAGCTAGAAAAGGAAAATGGTCTCAGTATAGGTGGACATAACATCACGAACATAAGATATGCAGATGACACTGTCCTATTAGATGAGACTGAGGAGGATCTGCAAAGGCTTCTTGATGTGGTGGTTCAGGAAAGTGAGAGGAAAGGTTTATCGTTAAATTGCAAGAAGACAGAATGTATGGTGGTATCAAAGACTGAAAGCCCAACATGCATATTGAAGGTGAAAGATCAAAGAATTAAGCAAGTTTCCTCCTTCAACTACCTTGGCAGTCTAATCACAGAAGATGCCAGATGTATTAAGGAGATTAAGAGAAGGATTGCACTGGCTAAGTCTGCGTTCTCAAAATTAGACAAGATCCTAAAAACAGTGCCCTCAGTATAGAGACCAGAATTCGGGTACTCAACTGCTATGTCGTCCCTGTATTAATGTATGGAAGTGAAGCATGGTCAATAACAACAGACATTAAAAGAAGATTGGAGAGCTGCGAGATGTGGTTCCTTAGAAGAATGATGAAGATCCCGTGGACTGATAAAGTGTCTAATGACGATGTCCTAAGTAGAGCAAATGTGAACAGGAAGCTGTTACTTGAAATCAGAGTTAAGCAGCTCAAATTCCTTGGTCATATCCTCAGAAAGGATGGTTTCGAGAACCTAGTATTGACAGGAAGAATAGAAGGAACAAGGAGCAGAGGCAGGAAGAGAGTGATGTGGTTATCAAATCTGAAAGACTGGCTAAAAGAAAGGGGAGCTGAACATAAAGCGACAGAGCTTCTGGAGATGGCTTATAACAGAGAATTGTGGCACGACTTGTTCGAGCATATCTCTAACACGCAATGCATCAGCATGCGAGGGCATCCGTGAGCAAATTTGTGGCTAGTGTTTCTCGAGCAAGGCACGACATGATCGCCAACGTCTTAGGATATGGCACCTAGAGAGAGAGAGAGAGAGGACCTGAAAATGAGAGACAACCAAGCAGGCTTCAGAAAGGGCCGTTCTTGTCAAGACCAAATTTTCAGCCTAAACTAGATCATTGAGAAGTGTTTGGACCAACAGCTACCCTGCCTCATTAATTTCATTGACTTCAAGGCTGCGTTTGACTCAGTGCACAGGCCCTCCCTGTGGCAAATTCTCCGCATCTATGGAATACCTCCCAAGATAATTAACATCATAAGGAGTTCATATCGGGATGTCCACAACATGTGCAGTGAAAGCAGAAGGAACCCTTTCTAGCTGGTTCAAGATCATCACCGGAGTCAAACAGGGTGACATCTGGTCTCCATTACTCTTTGGCTTAGCCATTGACTTCATCATGAAGAGGGCTGTTGACGAAAACAACAGAGGATTAATCCTATTGCCAAGGAGGAGTTCAAGATATCCAGAAGAAAAGTTAAAAATTAGCTGATCTGGATTATGCTGATGATATAGCTCTCCTTGAAGAGACTGATGTCAAGATGGCAGAGACAACAGAAGCCATCCGTGTTACTGCCGGTAAACTAGGACTCCAGATGAGCTATAAGAAGACAGAGATCATGTTCATCAGCCGATCCAATGTTACAAAACCAGCTGTCCACCTAGGCAATGAAGGTCTCATCAAAGTAGTTGACCATTTCAAGTACCTTGGTGCCTACTACAGTGCTGACGGGTCTAATGTCAAAGAACTGAACAACAGAATTGGTTAAGCCACAGGAGCCTTCAGAGAGCTGGACAAGGTGTGGAAGGATCGTAACATCAACCTGGAGACCAAGCTGAAGTTCTACAATGCTTGTGTACTCTCCACACTCCTTTATGCCGCTGAGTGCTGGACACTCAGAGAGAGGGACGAGGCTAGACTTGATGCCTTTGACATGCGCTGCCAATGCAAAATTCTTTGAGTGATATGGTCACAACATATCAAATAGCTGTATTCGATCCAAGACCAAACAGCCCCAACTCACATCAATTATCAGAAAGCGCCGCCTACAGTGGTTTGGCCATCTACAACGAATGGATGAAGACCGCACCCCCAAGAGGCTCTATCTTTGGAAGCCAACCCATGGGAAACGCAAACCTGGTCGTCCAAAGACATCATGGAGAGACGTCATGCCCACAGAGACATCTCAAGGCTGGACCTAGGGTGGACTGTAAAGGAGGCTGAGGTTGCAGCTTTGGACTGTAGGACTTGGAAGCATCTCTTGAGCCAGGCAGCATGTGCAGAAATGCACGAAGCTGACTGGTAGGTAGGTAGTCTCATTATGATAGCAGCTTTTTTTAATGGAACTGCTATCAAAATCCCTCTAAAATTCCATGTGCGATTGTCTTATCACCATAAAAAATCATATATTTGGGTCAAGTGAAGTATAGAAAACATATTTATGTAGGTTTCCTTGACCAGCCTGTTCTTTTAAATTTCTATGTAAAATATGTATTGAGTTCTAGGCGAATTTGGTTGACTAGCAAATGTGTTAACTAAGGTTTGCCTGGCATACCTAAATATTGGCCTGGATAGCGGGATTGTTGGTCGATTTGATGTATTGAATAAATTAAGTTCATGGATGCGCTAAAAATATTATTAAAAGTATTAAAAACAGCTGTTCCACATTTGATAAAAAAATGCACTGTAGCAGGCTTGGAATTTAAGTCTAACTTTGGATGCAGCAAGCTGTGATTTTTACGGGAAAATTTATTACTTGAACGCAGAGGGCGCGATGCAGGGCCCGGTAGAAGTCGTGGTAGTGTTCCAGGCCTACGCGATGGCAGGGCATGGCGGCTTCCATAGTTTTATTACTTTTATCATAGAGTGACACTTCCCAATCTATTCTTCCCTGATATAAATATAAATCCACAAACATGACAAAGTATTGAAAGTAAACATGACAAAATTAAACATTGTACATGTCTTCTTCTTCTTCTTCCAAATTAGTGTCAACTTCATAGATGAAGGCTCAGACACGGAGAGTGTGCGGCGTGCTTATTTAGTCTAACTTGTTTAGAGCTTCCTTAAATGGTGATGGTGCTTTGACGACTGCTTCGGGTAGAAAATTCCATTCCCGGATCATGGTAAGCATGTAAGACTGATAATAATATTTATTTAGTATGAGTGTTTCGGGCTAGATGACCATCAGCATTACTGAGTCAATAAACTCTAAAGGAACCATTATTTAAACGCACAGAAAGAAACTGGAGTGTATCAACACCATCCGTGAATACCACCTGGGAGGAAACCATGCAGCTCTCATCAGTCAATGAATATCCTTACCTGGGCCTCACATTAACATCAAACCTTTCCTGGCAAGCGCATATATATCGAACGCCACCAAAAAGGCAAATAAGATCTTAGGCCTGCTCAGACGCAACCTCAGAGGCTGTCCACAAAAACTCCGGCAGCAAGCCTACATCTCTCTCGTCCGCCCTCATCTAGAGTACACCAGCACAGTATGGAATCCTCACACCAAAAAAGACACCGACAGACTTGAAATGGTTCAACGCCGTGCTGCAAGATTCGTCCTTTCAAGATGCCATCATCGGGACAGCGTGTCATCTATGCTCCACGAACTGCAGTGGGATTCCCTTGAGAACCGGCGCAAATCAGCATGCCTTATTCTGATGTTCAAAATCGTCACCAAGTCTGTGGCCATCAATGCAGATCACATCCTTATCCAGATGCCATCATCAAACACCAGGTACTACCACCCTAACAAATTCCAGATCATTCCTGCTCGTATTCAACTCTACCAGTACGCCTTCTTCCCCAGAACAATCACCTGGTGGAATGCCCTCCCCGCTTCAATTCTGACCTCTCCGTCAGTAGAGGCCTTCAGGGGAGCTGTCTCAAATGCCATGTACAGGCATGTTCACTTTTTACTCGCACGACCACGACGACTGTCAACTTCAACTTGTAAATAAAGCACCTAGCACATTGGACTTTGCACCGTGCATGAGCATGACCAGTTTCCTTGACACTACATCCTTACTTATGGATCCTGTCGAGTATCGTCGTAGAAGTAGAAGTATGTACCTTCTGAATATAAAAAGGAAACATTTAAAAAGTTTTACCTTGCTGCACTAAACATGCTGAACTTCTGTGGATTTGTGGAGCCAGCTGTTTTAATGTCAGCCGTGTGTAAAATCACTTCCACTATCTATGACCTTACTTATATTTTACATTTTTTGGAGAACATTAAAACTTTTAAACTCAAAGAATTGGTTTATTTTACAACTTAAATATATAATAGGAAGTTAAATTATTATTTTTAAAAATGAAAGGGATATAATATTCTTAAACATTGAATTCCATATCTATAAAAATTAAAAATAAACCGAAAGAGGTAATAACAAAGTGAAGGAATGTCAACCCAATGTAAAATCCAGCGAATTACTGGTGAAAGAAGTAGGTAAGCTTAAACTTCTTCTTCTTCTTAATGCTTGTGCAGTCCTCGTATAGATGAGTAAACGCGCTGCGCGGCTGGTCATACGTGGTACAACTCTCAACTCTGATAAATCTTATGTTTTTGTTTCAAGCAAATGTAGCAAACTCATTTGTATCAATATCTTGATCCTGTCCAATGTGTTCAATACATGATATCATGATGATAGAAAGCCTGAAACTTCTTCTTCTTCTTCTTCCTTATAAGTGCCTCCCTCATATGTATGAGTATTGTCGCACTGCGTACAGACAAGCTGTACTTATTTTTTACTCTGGAACCTAGAGTAGATGAGTGTATTTTGAAGTACAGTCAACATGACGGGATGATCCCCTGCTCTTTTCGAATAGCCTCAGACGTTCTTTAACGTGCACACTACATTAATGTGAGAAAATATGCATGTACACGGGACCGACAGCTTAAAGTGCCCTCCGAAGCACTAAGCAAGTAGAGTGAAGTGTCTTGCTCAAGGACACAAAGAGCCAGACCTGGGATTCGAACCCTTGACCCTTGGGTTCACAGTCCTATGCCTTAACCGCTAGGCCACGCTCTCCTCTAAAAGGTCTAAAGTTTTTTTTTTTAAACTTCCGTGGTCCGGGTACGCGCTGGTGAATTGCGATCGCGTAGAAGTGACAAGGTCGCCTACTACGCGCCGCGCCGAAGACCAATGGGTCAGCCGGCTTGTTGTCAAGTGCACAGTCAGTCAGCGTGATTGTTTATTGCTTTTGCGTTTACGCTCGTGTACGCGATACGCACAGGCACGACCACGGAAGTTTTAAAAAAATTTTTATAAATTATAAAATTCTGTCATATCCCATATTAGAATTAGACATCGTGTCACAAAAAGAGCAATTGATGGAGTTTTCTTTCGAATGTTTCCTGAGTGAGTTGTCTTTAGAACTAAGTAGCTTCAAATTTGCCAGGCCATGATAGTTAGGCTAATGAAAGTTGATCCCCAGTTTCCCGTTACATAGTTTTTCATGACTGGGTAGGTGACTGTTTCATTATTCATTATTCATTATTTTCAAACTTTCGTTATCGGTGCAAAGTTAATTACGGAATGCTATGTTTTGAGGCCCAAATAAAATAATAAAGTATAGTTAGTAATGACCATGCTTCACTTCAAAACAAATTTTAATTAAGCACATCTTCTTTGGAATCTTCAAATTAACCTATAGGTTGTGCAACATATGAAAGCACCAGAAGTCCATGATAGTCTTTGGAGAACCACTTTTCCATATAAATACACGGTGTCTGTGTGTTCTATTGCACACTACTTTTTACAAACCAAACTTACTCTCCACTAGCACATCTTTGGAAGCAATATTTATACGGAAATTAGTTTGTCTACTTGCACAAACTGGAGGTTGCTGGTAAAAATCATCACAGGGTGCACGTGTTAATAATAAAACAACCATGCAAGAAATTGACAAATAAATCATTTTATTTATAAGTTTATTTTATTAAATACATAAATATTTGTAAGAAAAGCAGAATAAATTTGACTTCAAATTTTGTTTATTTTATTTATTTTGATGTTGTCTATATATAGCGCGCTACATAGTGCACGGTAGAAATGCTTTCATATTTGTTCATACGCTGGTTCCCGCGAACTTTGTGTTCGGTCTATCCATTTAGTGGTAGGAGAAACTTAGATGCAGGTGTGATGTGCCCTGAATAATTTAATTTGATTATTTATCTTTGTTTACAAAGTTACATGAGTGATGACATTTTGGGGGAATTCCCCTCTCAAATTGAGCAAAACAAGTTGAATCATATCTAATTTGGAATATTTGGAAACCCCCCTTCAGATTGTAAAGAGATGACATCATATATGGGATTCCCCTCAGGAAGTGATGTAATGGGATTTCCCCTCAGGAAGTGATGTCATGTGAAAGGTTTATGTTATAATTAAGACTTTGGAATTTCCCAGATTGAGCATAATGTGAAGGTAGTAAATGGCCCATAATAGAATGGGGTTTTTCCCTTGCTTGATATATAAGAAAATGTAAACACAATTATTGTCACAGTTGATAGTGTTGATCTGGGCTAGCTAGCTAATATGCTTACAGTCCAATTCCTTCAAAGAAAGGAAATTGCAAACCAGAAATATTTTATGTAGTCAAAGCACTACTATTTGCCAGTGTTGTCGGAGAAGATCTAGAATGCGTCAAAGAACGTACTTCTTCCAAGAAAGGAAATATATTCTTCTGTCGACTTGCTGAAGTCTGGTATTCTGATTCAACGCAACTGTCAAAATAAGTGGGGACAACTGCATCGCAGTCCTGCTTCCTGAAGATATTGTGTGAAAGGTGGAAATAGCACCAAGTTTGGAGAAAGCAGCGCAAGGAGTTTAATATTGGAGAACGGCGCAAGGAGTAAAGTGATTTGGAGAACTGCGCAAAGAGTTACGAATGTGTTTGGAGAACACGCTTAATGATTTATCAATGCAAGTGTACAAAGGACGTCGCTGATTTTCTTAGGACAAGTGAATAAGGATATATTACAACAGTCGTCCAGAACATTGCAAGAACTTTATGATCACCAAGAAGAAGAATGCTGGCTAAGTACTAATTAGTTAAAGAGTGATTATATTTGATTATTGTGTATGTGTATTTGTTGTCATTATATTGTACCAAACAAAACTTGCTTTCAATTAAAGACTTAGATTTTGTTAGCTTAAACAGTGTATTTGTGTTGTGCATTCGTGTGAGTTCGGGTAAAAGGTGATTTTGGCCTTGAGTCAAATACGACTCGTAACACAGGGAATTCCTAGTCTCCAGTAAATGCGCCCTACGATATCGCCATTTTACCACGTAGTTTAACCCAGCGTTTGCAAAGACTATTCGGGCCGGTCAGGGTCGGCGTAAAAGTGCTTAAAATACGTGTCGGACGTGAAAGATGACATTAAAACTATCCTTTTTTCTTAAAAACTTGAAAAATGTGAAATAATGAAATAATGGAAAATAATGAAATATTTGATCGGCATTTTTTTCTGACCGGAGTCGGGTAACGGGAAACTGGGAGTCAACTTTCATTAGCCTTATAGTACATTTAGCTGTAGTGTAGTGGATCAAAGCTATCATTTTTACACTTACACTTACACTTAAGGTATGATGGGAATAATTTAGGCATCAGCCTTTTTGACCCCATATCCATTTTCGCTCTTGCACCAAAACTTATCAAGCTGAGTCTTGAATTGGTTTGTTGTCTTGGCTTCTACTACTGTTTCTGGGAGGTTGTTCCACTCTGAAATTGCTCGGATTGAGAAGAAATTCTTCCTGCAGTTGAGGCCCTTCTTAAGTGCTGATGACTTGTACAACTTGTAATTGTGTCCTCTTCCTCTATGCCTCTGGGTATTCAAGGTGAAGAGCTTCGTTGATGTAATCCCTTCCAGTCCTTTCATGATCTTGAATGTTTCAATTAGATCTCCTCTTAATCTCCTTTGCTCCAAACTGTACAGCTTCATCTCCTGTAGTCTTTCTGGGTAGCTCAGATGTCTAATACTAGGGATGAGTTTTGTGGCTCTCCTTTTGAGTTCCAGCAGGTGCTGTCTATGTGTACCGTACATATGTGTTTAATGTGCATTCACATACATGCATAGACGTCGGTGTACGAAGAAATCTTTGCTCCATAAATGATTGCAAATTACACAAATTTGTAATCATTTTTCACCACAAAATTGGCGCCTGGGGTATATATCAAATTACATTTATTTTTAAAATTATTATTATGTTGCGTAAATTTTACCCACCCTGAATATTGTCTTTGACACATCCTTGTAGACTTCCTTAAAAGTTACCGTGTCCCATTTGCCAATCATTTTGCCATACTGTGAGTGTATCCAGGTCAGCTTGCAGTTTGCTAGCATCCTCTGGTCCAGCTACTGACCTATACAGTATACAATCATCAGCAAAGAGGCGCACTTGCGATGATAGGTTGGTTGGCAAATCGTTTTCATGAACATCAGAAACATTAACGGCCCAGTAAATGTGCCTTGAGACATGCTCAAATCCACATTCACCCAGTCTGAAATGACTACTCTCTGTTTCCTTTTTGTGAGGAATGACTTAATCCATTTGTGAGTAAAACCCCTAATGCCATATATATCTGTTTAATTTCATGAGAAGCCTGTTATGCGGGACCTTATCAAAGGCCTTTGTGAAGTCCATTATCACCATATCTGTCTGAGTTCTATTATCCAGCTCTAAAGCGACATCTTGGATTGTTCTTATCAATTGGGTTTCACATGAGTGTCCTCTGCAAAACCCATGCTGTTGTGGACATAATATGTTGAAGCTGTCTACGTCTTACGTCTATCCTTGTCGGTAGGAATCTCTTCATCAGAAGCAACATCACCAACTTTGATA
Source organism: Amphiura filiformis (assembly GCF_039555335.1). NCBI lineage: Eukaryota > Metazoa > Echinodermata > Ophiuroidea > Amphilepidida > Amphiuridae > Amphiura > Amphiura filiformis. The sequence goes on along the minus strand of NC_092632.1, from coordinate 5,347,642 downwards.
AGCGTGCTTGAGTGGACGGGCTGCATTACTAAGTGAGATATTATGTTAGAGTGGAGTATGTGTTCCAAGGTCTTACTACAGACCATAGTTAAGTTTACTGAGCGATAATTCTCTGCCTTGGTACGGTTACCTTTTTTAAATATAGGTGTAATATTATTGGCACAAAGCCAGTCCTGTGGTACAATGCCAGTATCCAAAGATTTTTGGAAAACAATTGAGAGTGCTGGTGCTATTTCATTGACAGCTACCTTAACCCTAACCCAACTAGGTCTCACTAAAGCTCACTATTAAAACCACTCTGCGTGCATGCATTCCACGTGACTTGATGACGCAATCAGCACAAGTCATTTATACCCAGGGAATCGTTGGCCGGGCCAACGCCACCTGTGTGGCTACATGCTGGGGATCTTCTGCGTGGCATGCGAGGGGTCCCAGGCTCGAATCCCGGGGTGCCAAGTGACTTTTCTCCTCATCTTCCCTCCTTTTTCGTTTCTTCTTTCCCTTCCGATAGCAAAAAAACCACGGGTAGGGTTAGGGTTAATATGCATGTTTTTCCTAGATTTAGGTCTCCTTAACCCTAACCCAACTAGGTCTCACTAAAGCTCACTATTAAAACCACTCTGCGTGCATGCATTCCACGGGGTGCCAAGTGACTTTTCTCCTCATCTTCCCTCCTTTTTCGTTTCTTCTTTCCCTTCCGATAGCAAAAAAAACACGGGTAGGGTTAGGGTTTAGCACCCGGGTGAGATATCATCTGGTCCTGATGCTTTGTTGGGATTCAACTGCGAGGGCAACTTAATCACTCCTTCAACGTGTTTATTTATTTATTTATTTATAACATTTGGCAAAAAGCACAGGCAATACCCAATAGTGCTCAAAGAGCACTAAATTAAAGGGAAGCCCTACATACAAAGCGAACAAAAATAAACTGAAAAGCAAAAACAAGATAAAAAAGACAACTATTGGAGGGCTTTAACTGCAGCCTTGAAAGCGGACAAGGTGGGACAACAGACAACATTTTCTGGTAGCTCATTCCATAATTATTCCACATGTATTTGGATGTTAGGCATGGAGGGTATATCACTCTCTGGTTCAACCTGCATTTCAACTCTTTCTTGAGTACATGTAAATTGTGACTGGTATTGCATAATAACTCTGCTTTTTGTACATTGTCAGTGACCATCTCACCATTGTGTTTCAAGGCAGGGATCCAGGATGATTCTTTTTTCAGAGATTTTATGAAGCTCCAGAATTGTTTGGTGGATTCTAAACATTTGTCTCTTATATAACTCCGGTATGCAGTTCTTGTTATGTGATTGATTTTCTTTCTTAGATTGCAGAAATTTTCCCAATCTTCTTTATTACTTTTCTTTGTTTTGTTGAATGCTCTCTGTTTTTGCCCAGGTGTAGGTGTTTAATGTTGTGGTTGTGTGTTGTTCCTTTTTCGCACAAACTTAGATGGAACATGGGTATTAACTGCTTTGTGCACTCTATCTTTAAGCTCGTTCCACAAGTCCTCCGCAGATACGCTCTTCAGGTCTTTGATCCCGAAGTCTTTGCTGATATCCTGGATATCTGCTTTCCAGACTTGTTTCATTCGCCTTGTGAAAGAGGTATACTTTCCTTGGTTTCTGTTTTGTGTTCACTGGTTTTGTGTTTACTGTGAGAGATGGAATACCATCATGGTCACTCATACCTGGGATGGTGCTTGACTTAGTAACCAAGGAGGGATTGCTGGTGAAAAACAGGTCTAATGTGTTTTCACCTCTTGTTTTTTCCCTTACAATCTGTTCTAAACCAAAGTCATTTGCAATCCCTACTAAATCTCTACATAACGAGGCCTTCGGACTTCCAGGTTTAATTGATTGGGAGTCCCAAATAATATAACCCAAGTTGAAGTACCCTGCCAGCCAGATGTTACTATGCTTGGCAGGGTCTTAGGGCAGGATTTTAAGGTTTGGGTGTGGTGTGTAAATTAAAAAAAACTGGGTGTGTAAATTTAAGATTTGTGTAGGCCATGTGGGCAAAAACTGAGTGTGTATTTACAAATTTGGGTACACGTGTAAAACACTCCCTACACGGCTGGCTGCCTAAGCCCTATTGATTTTAACTAATGAGTCTTCGAGTTTACTCAGGTATTCATGCTCAGAGTCAGGTGTGCAGTAGAAAGCACCTATTGGCATGGATTGGGCATCAACAATTATAATTTCAATCCATCTCACTGTCATTGTCCAACGCAAATCTCTGGGCACATATTGTGTCTTTCTTAGCAGCTATTAATACTCCCCCGTATGCTTTACTTTTCTTATTTAGTGGTCTATCTTTGCAACAGACTATGTAGTCACTGGGGAAAATTTCACTGTTACCAACTGAGTTATCTATCCAAGTCTCGGTGCCGATAACAATGTCTGGTTCATTCATTTCAATGCATGTGGCAAGCTCCGTTTTACCTCTGATGCTTTGAAAGTTAATGTCCAGACACTTCATACCGTCACCGAAACTTCCACCAATAGATTGTTTATTCAAAATTGTGTGTGTCTCTTCTGCACCTTCTCCTTCCCAGGCTTGGATGTTACTCTCCCAGTTGTGTTTCCTTTTGGAATGCTTACACTTGGGGACTTGGTTACCTTGTCAAGCTTACACTCATTACTAGGTTTTATATCAGAACCCCTTTTTTTTTTGGGGTGGGGGGGGTGGGGTAGCTATTGGAGAATTTGGTGGTTTGTCATCAATGTCAACTGAGCTTAGGCTATTAAAGCTATTCATAAGATCAATAGAACCAGATATAAAAAGGCTTGTTGCAAAACTTGGCAACCCACACCGATAACATATCCATGATACCCCACTATTCTGCTCAATAACATCAAAAACGGTGGTGCTCATGCACATACAATCAGTGTGGTACCAGTTGTCGCACTGATCGCAGCAAATGGTGCGTTCACCCCAAAGACATGCGAAGTTGCAAATTTGACACAGGATTTTCGGTTCTGAGAAGTTACCTGACACAGGGCCTGGGTTGGGTTGGCAATTGCCAGCTGAACCACTACAAGTACACATACAATAGTACCATTTTGTTTCCACTATTATTACTATACATTACATGCAAATATATTTTTCTTTCTATGTAAGAATTTTAAGAGTTGAGTCCCTGATGGGTATGAAATTCAGTTCTTTTTTGCATTTTTAATTCCCATATGACATATGGGGTTATTTGGGACACCTTTGATGACTAGACACAAGCATAGAAACCCCCCAACCAAGACCCTGATATTTACTTGTAACACTGTTTTATACACTGACCTCTTGTTTCTGACAATTTTATTTTCTGCAGGAGAACAAAGCTTGCAAATTGATCATCAGTCAACATGGAGTCATCATAGATAAAATGGCATGGACAGCAGACATTATGAGAGGTCAAAATACCCTGTGCCAAAGACAGATTAGAACTGGAATGGCTCTCTTGTATCAAGGGATCCAAATTATGATAATAGTATTAACAAGTGTGTGTCTTCTAAGTCCTCTCTGTGTCCATGCTGGTGACGTCAATCCTCGTCAAGAGCTGTACACTCCAAACTATCAAATATATCACAATGTCTCCTACATTGGTCAACATCTAAGATATATTGCTGCAAAATTTCCAAGCTATATACGTCTAGATGAAGCATATTATTCCCGAAATAAAATCCCACAGTACCTTATACAAGTGACTAATTTTACTAATTATCCACCAAGTGGCAGCTTCAAAACATCTGATACAAAAGCAAAAGTACTACTATCGTTTGGTGAACATGCGCGGGAGTTCTTCCCAGTTGAGAGTGTATTTCACTTACTGAACAACATCACTAGTGGGTTACATAGTCCCAAGGATAGTTATTCGAGAGCTTTCACAAAGAGAGTGCTGTCAAGATTAGATTTATATATTATTGTGTTAGCTAATCCAGATGGGAGGCTACACATAGAGAAGACCAAGAATTACTGCTGGAGAGGCACAAGTGTAGGAGTGGATTTAGATAGGAACTTTGACTGGAATTTTGGAGGACCTGGAAGCAAAGCAGATCCTAATGATGAAGAATACAGAGGGCCATACCCTCATTCAGGTGAGTTATGGTGATATTGTATTATTTAGTCCAGATTTGCATTTGTTGAAATGTTTCAGGGCTACATGATTTTGATAGACAAAGTATTCAATGATTGGATTCATCAGATATATCACATCAATGATTACATCATAGATCAAAACTATTAGGACAGTCATCAAGAACTGGGGCAGCCAAATCAGGTTTTGTGTCTAAATTGATATGATGTTACAAAGTCATGCAACCCACTTTAATTGATACTTTGAGTACCACACAGTGACCAATATACTGTTTAAACTTTGTTGTTTGTTTTTTATTACAGAGCCTGAATGCCTTCTGTATCTAGACTTAACGAGTAGACAACATTTTGATGCATTTGTGTCATTTCATTCTGGAATCAGACAGATTTATGTACCTTTTGCAGGTATGTCAAACAAACTCCCTTCCTGATCTGAGTAGTACAAAGAGATTAGAATCAAAGAGTACCAACTCAAAATTACCCTGTATGTAATGCTATGGTATACCATACTACCTGCAAGATTGCCACCTCAGATCCAGGTATGGGATATGTATAATGCTCTGAAAAAACTGAATGTTAAAAAAGCAGCAGGACCTGACGGTCTTCCTGGGAGGTTGATTAGAGAGTTTGCCTGTGAGTTTAGCATCCCAGTAACAGATATATTCAACTCATCTTTAAAAGATGGAATGCGCCCCCAAGTTTGGAAAGATGCCACAATTGCCCCAATTCCAAAGGAAACCACTGCTACAATCTCAAAACTAAGGCCAATCTCATTGACTTCCCTTCTGGCAAAAGTATGTGAGGGGTTTGTTGCAAATTGGGTGCTTGATGATATTTCTAGTGCAATTGACCGCAACCAATATGGTAGTATCAAAGGGTCGTCTACTTCTCATTGTCTAATTGAAATTCTTGATGTTTTCTTCAAAGGTACAGACAAAGGAGGAACTGTAGGAACCCTAGTTGTGACGGACTTCTCCAAGGCATTTGATTGCATCGACCATACTTTAGCTATTCAGAGACTCTACGAGCTTGGTGTCAGAAGCGAGTTACTGCCGTGGATTATAAACTTCCTCACAGCTCGTCGTCAACGGGTGCAGTACCACTCTGCCCTGTCAGAATGGGAAACTCTCTCATGTGGTGTCCCACAGGGCACTAAGCTGGGCCCCATCACATTTCTTGGTGTGATCAACAATGCTTCTGAGGAGTCTCTGACTAAAAGCTTTAAGTATGTCGATGATCTCACCCTTGGAGAGGTCCGTCCTGCTAAACAAGTCAGCCAGATTGGACCCGATGTTCAGGACTTGGATGCTTGGGCAAAAGACCATCATCTCAAGCTCAATCCGAGTAAGTGCAAGGTGATGCAGGTTTGTTTCATGAGGGAACCACCTGTCCCTCCTAGTCTTCACATTGCTGGGATTGAGCTTGAGGTGGTGTCTGAGACTAAGCTCCTGGGACTGACTGTCCAGTCCAATCTTGGCTGGCAGTCTCAGGTTAACAATATGGTATCAAAAAGCAGTCGAAGGTTGTACATGCTCTCACGTCTCAAACGCTTTGGTGTTCCAACTGGTGACCTAGTCTCTGTTTATATTGGTTATGTTCGCCCAACATGTGAGTATGCAGCCCCTGTCTGGCATGGTAGTATTACCAACGACCAGGCACATCAATTAGAGCGCATCCAAAAGAGGGCTTGCCGCATTATCCTTGGTGCTAATTACTCATCCTACACAGATTCCCTTGACCAATTGGAACTCCAAACCTTGAATGATAGAAGACTACATCTCTGTACACAGTTTGCTCAAAAATGTGTCGAATCTGATAGGTACTCAGAATGGTTTCCACACAATATGAGGACCCACAATATGACCCTTAGACAGTGCAATAAGTATCAGGTCCCCAGAACCAAAACAAAAGATATGGGAACAGCTCAATACCCTATCTCACTCATCTACTTAATTAGTGCATCTCATTATGTTCATATTCAGCTGGTGTGTTTTAATGATTTATGACAGCATTTTTATCTTGATGTATTCAATTTGTTCCTTATAATTTGGCTGGTCCAGTTTAAATATGTGCAATATTTTGTTATGTTATTTATTAATTACTACTTTATAAAATTAAATTCTTTTGAGCATCTGTGGTGTGTGGGGTGTGTGTATATGGAGGGCTGATAGTTTGGATGTGGGTGTATGTAAAGTGTGTGTGGAGATATAGGGGTGTGTGAGCTGTATGAGTGTGAGTGTGAGATTTTGCCTCAACAAGTGCAATTAATTTCTTTGAGTAATTTTTGGTGTTTTTATGTATATTTTATATGTGTTTTTTATGTCTTTTAATGTAAACAATGCAAATGTAATATTTCATGTAATTTGGCCTACGGGCCACGAATTTGAAATAAATTTAATCTGAATCTCGGAAAATATCCGCCAGTTTGGTGTGTCGCTAATGGAGGGCAAATATTGTACGCCGGCATTTTTCGGCAAGAGCCTAAAATCGAACAATTATCTACTCATAATATTAAATTACATGCTGGCCAAATGGCTGCTGGTGGTCTTGTAGGTATTAGGTAACTAACAGATCATAGATTCTGGTATAAAGTAACAAACAGGGACTTGCTGTAAAAAGTGACCAAGATCATGCTCACACTCAATACTGGAGTACATCTTTTTTAACCTGTATAGATTTTCAAATTATTGATCATGAGAATAAATGTCCAGTCATAACTCCTACTCCAATATTATGATTGCAATTTAGCTGGATTTCATTATAGTAAGCCTACAAAATGCAATCTAGATGGGATTTACCAAAGTCAATGAAATGTCACTCTGCCTAACTTCAAATTACTTGATTTGAGACCTTAATTTACATAAGGAAACTTGAATTGTGTTTGTATTATTTGTTTATGATTTTAGATTCAAGATCCAAGGAATCTCAAGTAGTACCAGATAATATAGCAGACCAATTGCAGCTAGCAAAGCGTATGGCCAAATCAACACACCAGTCTTTCACATATGGAGTAGGCTATAACCTGAATGACTACCCTGCAGATGGCACCATATATGACTATATGGCTGGGGTTAGGCAGGTAAGAGGGGTTGGTTTGCAGCAGTCTGTCACACTTTATTGCTGATGTAGTATGTGAACCACATAAATAGAATGTTTGAAGGATAAAATGCAAAGGGAAATTGTGAAAACAAAGAAATAAAAGCAACTATCATCTTTAGGCCGCATTGAACTAATTTTTTGGTTTATTAATGAAGTTTTCATAAATTGATAAGAGCATGAGGTTTATTGTCTTTTTGCAATGCAAAATTGACATTGTTAGCAGTTGTAATCATTTTTCAGTGCACTTTTGGATAATGATGAGATGCTTTTGAAGGTTTGGGTAGAATACTATAAAAGCTTGTTTCAAGTGATTTATGTTGCTTAAAATTAACTTTTTATTATCATCATAAACTGCTGTGAGCTTTAAAACCAAAAAGATGTAGTTGAAAATTGAAGATGTGGGTGGGAACAAGACCAACAAATTTGTTTTATACAACCTTTTTATAATTTATCATCATTTAATACATGTTCTTTGAAAATACACACAAGTCTTCCACATATTTCATTAGAAATTGTACCAATGGAAATAACTTATCTTACCACTACTGATGGCATTTTGGAATAAAAATCAATCAAATATTCTTTTTTCTTAGGGAAATTGTGAATTATAATTGAATAACAAATGTGCAATTTCTCAAGATTTACAGTGAAAATTTGTTAGCCAAGTCCTGTAATAGATATTTAATGTGTTTTTCTGTTTACAGATTCCTTATTGCCTAGCAATTGAGATGTGGGGTATTGGTGATGTAGATGGTGCTCAATGCTTTGATCTTTTTAATCCTCCAAATGAACAGTTGCATGTAAGTTTAATACCATTTTGCTACCTTTTTTTCCACAACATGTAATATTTGATGACTTCCGGTAGTGCTTTGGTTTGGGTACAACACAAAGAACTTTGTATAAGCCCTAGAAATGCATGGACCATGCTGACTAGCCCTAAAAATGCATGAAGCACTATCAGTATTTCTGTGAAGAAGAAACCTGTGTTTTTGATTCCCTCTCCAACTGAGATGGAGGGGGAAGGATAAGATAGTTGTGTGCATCTGTGTTTAGGGTGTGTGTTAAACTCTTATATTACTTGCTGAAATCTACATGTATACATGTGCTGAATTCCATGCGGCTGCATCATATTGTACTCTCCTTTCCTATACCAAGCTTAGCTTAGCTTGACAACATTTTGGGCAAATTACATGCTACTATTGAGTGCTCAGCTGTGAACCCAACTACTTATTAAAGGTGCCTGTCATTTTGTATTGAATTACAGATAGCTTTAAAGGAGGTGATGCCATTGTATGAAACTCTTTTTGATAATATCATTCGGTGGAAAGAAAGTGAAGTGCACAAATATTTTCATGAAGTTGAGGTATGTATGCATTACAATTCAAAATTCAAATGTTTCTTGTCCATAAGTTGTTATCCCAAGATGCTTCTCAAATTATTGTAAATGAACAAATAAGGTGAGATGGCCATGCGGTTCAAGTGTTGCACTGTCGGCCGGGAGAATACGATCAGCGCAAGTTTGAGCCTTGGGCTTGCCTTAGGTGAGAATTCTATTCCTCTCCCAAAATGTTCCTATAATATAATATAAGGTTGGGAATCCCGCAATTGTGTTCTGTTCTCTACTCCATACACTGCTTAGCATGTACAGATGTCGGAAGTCACAGAGCTTCAGGAAGAGTCAAACCCTGTGTATGCTAAGTGTCAAAGCTAATTGAGAAAAGAGAAGGGGACCATCCCCAGATTTGATATCTACAATCGATCCTAGGTTCCAGGATCGTGCATAGGTAAACTCTTCGCATAAAGCCTATGTGATAGTACTCAAAATTGAGGTATAGCAATTTTAAGGAAGGTCAGATCAAATTTACATGTTCAGATGTTAAACACATTGCAAGTAGAAGCTCATTTTGAGATGACTTTGCAAATGAATACAAGGTATTGTAAGTGTTCATTTGTAATCTTAGTGCCTTTGTAAAGCTGAACCATTAATAAACAAATTCTTATTAATTTCTTTTCCTTGATCTGTTTTGCTCCTCACAGGAACCAGTATCTGGCCTTTCCTTTGGCTACTTCTTACTCTTCTTAACCTTTGCCCTCTTCATGCTGTTCTTATTTCAACACAAGCTGCCTTACAGTCTGAGACCATACCCAAGGAAACGGGTCGTTAGTCTTCGCTCACTTAGCTCAACATTCACAACGCTTGGTGGAATCAAGATGACATGACAGGAAAAGAACCGGCCACTAGTCCATATCTCATAGTATGCATATGCTAACTATGTCACAATTTAGGATATGTCACAATTTAGGTTTATATAAAACCTAAATTGTGACATATCCTATGTCACAATTTAGGTTTTATATATTGAATGTCCTTAAGTATCAATGCTGGGTACTTACATACATTGTAATATGGCATGGTTGCTGTTGTGATACTATAATGGGCTATTCCAGAAATTAAAGGCACACCCCCTAAAGAAGACATGGGATTCCCAAAAATTTTCACCAAATTTTGCTCTGGGAATTCCCAAAAAAAAAATGACCTTTATGCTCACAACACTAAAGAAGACATGGGAATTCCCAAGAAAAAGACGAATTTTTAGGCTTGGGAATTCCCAAAATTTTTGGCAAAAATTTGCCTGTCTTCTTTAGGGACATTGGGAATTCCCATTTTTTTAAGCATTTTTTTTTTCAAAATGGGAATTCCCATTTGTTTTTGATAAAATTTTGGTTTGGGAATTCCCAAAATTTATGGTAAAATTTACATGTCTTCTTTAGTCCCATTTTTCCCATTTTAGAAGTACAAATTTTCCTCTCAAAGGGGTTGTCATTATTCTGGAAACACTAAAGAAGACATGGGAATTCCCAAGAAAAGGACACCTTTTTAGGAGTGAAAATTTCACCACATCGGCCATTGTTTTATTATTTTCAAAACCCTAAAGAAGACATGGGAATTCCCAAGAAAAATGTCCCCTTTTTAGGAGTGGGAATTACCCCCCCCCCCCCCCCGGTAATTATTCTTAAAATCATAAAGAACTAAAAAGAAGACACATGAATTCACAAGAAAAAGACCCCTAATTTCTTTTTTAGGAGTGGACATTTCGAAAAGGGGATTCTCTAGAATTCCCGAGAAAAAGACCTTTTTCAGGAGTGGGAATTCCCAAGAAACTATTCTTCCACATATCATATAGGGTGGAAAAGTTTGGTTCAAAAAGTACACAGTTTTGTTCTTCTCTGATTTACCACCATCAAAACATCTTGAAACCAATGTGCTAAGAACATTGTAGGCTTTCAAAAAAATCAAACTTGTAATAATGAGTTATGTTGCCTTGCTGCTGAGATACAGCACAGATCCTAGAAATCAGGATCTGTGGATACAGTGTGTTCAAAAATCATACATAATTTTAAAATATTTTATGACTTTCTCAATCAAAACTATGAGCCATTTCCTAATCAAACCTTCTTCATACAAATGGCCATTAAAAGGTATGTAAGATTTGGAATTCCAACCAAATTTAACATGACGTGAGCTCGGTGGGGGGGCACTTCAATTTGAAATGGATATAGGTGTAGGGCTGGCACTTTCGCACTAAGGGGCATTTGGTGAGAGCAAAATGTAAAAAAATATGGGGTCAATGGGTGAGAGCATGATTTTGGGCATTCGGTGAAAGCAAAATTTAAAAAATATGGAGTCATTGGGTGAGAACATGACCTTTTTTTTAAATGGATCTTTGGGTGAGAGCCGAAACAGTGCCACAAAAACCTCAAAATCAAATTTCTAGTTCTAAATGGCTTCAAATCAGTGATAAATGAAAGTTGCTGTTAAAATTGAACTTTGGGTGACAGAACATGTGTTAAGTAAAAAATATGGGGTCTTTGGCTGACAGCGACACTGAAAAAGGGGGTCTTAACAGCTCTACATACGCGTCACCTCCAAAGTTGGAGTGCCCCCGCCCCCCGGGACGTGAGCACATCCCCAACTAGACAGATATCCACATTGACATCAAAATTGCTGGTGTAGACATGATTAGCCTACATAAAATTATCTCATACTATGCAAAAAAAATAGTAATGTGTAGCGTAGGTCATCTCGAGACAATTCTATGTATTATGTAGGCCTAATCCAAAAACAGCCTAATATTTCATGACCATGATGACTAGTTATATTAAATTGCTGGTGAAATCTTACAACGGAACCTCATTATGTAGTTGAAAATTTGATTTTAATAGCTAGTCAGTAAGTATTTTGCAGTATCTCAGTACCAATGAACAGCTTTTTAGTTGTGACTGTCCTTTTTTTAAATAATATCACCATTCACCAATATACTAACCCTAACAACGGCCCTAATCCTAAACATAATCCTAACCGTAACACTGATGCCTAACTCTAACTAAACCATAGACCTAATCCTAAAAACATACTAAATAAACTTTAAAAAAAGTATAGCATAAATAAATAAATTTTGAATTTATAGCATGCCCATGTAACAGTGACATTACCATTATTTTTGAGGCGTGTAAAGGCGGTTAATTTTCAAGTGGGAGTAAAATAGTCCAAAAACTTTAAAGAAATCTTTAAACAATGTGGGACCATATTTCAAAACATTTTGCTGGTTTTTGTAGTAAAATTACCCCTAGAAATGGAGTAAAAATAACCCCTATGATATGTGGTAAAAAATTACACCTATAGAAGCTTATAAAATGATGTAGGGTTTGAAGTTCCCCCACTCTTGGCCTCTCCTGCCCCTCCTGCCATGCAATGAATAAGTTTGATCATGTTAATAGTTGCGGAAGAGCAAACTAATTGGTATCATTTAGAGGCCTGCCACCAATGTCAGACAAATTTAAGCAGTTGCTACTTTCTTGTTTCCAAGCAAGGCAATTAAATAATATTAAGAGGGAGCATGCTCATCTCTTATACTTTCACTTGCCTGATCCTGAGCCTGGTCCCCTCGCTCCCTTTCCAGTCATTTTCTCCATTCCTGCATGCGTAACAACTGGACTTTTGGCCACCTATAGACATTCCTGAATTGTTCAACACATGGTCTTTCTGTCTTGTTGGTGGTCGTCCTAATTGTCTCAAGACATTGAAGTCATTCTATAGGCTTGGAATGGGAGTTGTTCTACGAAGTAGGGGCAATCTAACAATCAAACCATATCAATTGAAACGGAGAAACCTTTTCAACAACAGATTTTTAAACATGTTAAAGGTAAATCACAACAACAACAAAATGGGATGTTTTATTTCAGGCTGATATTTTTTATAATATAAGTGAATAAAAAAATCTTCACCGTCTCATCTTGACACATGTGCTGGGAATTTAATAGAAATCATCTTTATTCAAACAATTCAAATAAATATCATATGGGGTACTGATCATGCGCAAATCGTGAAAAAGTGCAGAATAGAAACTCTGTGGCAGGCTCTGTGGTATCTCATATCGTGTAAATGGTATGCTTAGCCTGAGTCATTTCGGCCTATCTCGAACAAAATCGTGAGTCATATTTTCACATCATTCTGATTGGATTTTGAAAGATCTATAATGGTACAGGGTGTCCCAAAAATAAACAGAACCCTCATTGCGCTCTCTTTTTCCTCCTATTTCTGAAATGTTGATCACAATGATCAAATATATTTTGGTATGTAAAGAAACCTTTAATCGTTAGCTTTAATAAACCAAAAGAATTATGAAGATATGCTCTTTTAAAGAAATGTACCCGGTTTTCACTCGGTACACAGATGAGGTTTGGCTTTGGAGTGGTCTGCAAGATCACCAGACCTCACATATGGAAAGGTTTATCTACCAAAACAATTTTCTTATAGACCATCATGCGCACACTTTCCACCCTGAGCACACATTTTCGTCCAAAAGCTCTCAAGCTAGCAGTGATTGTCTCCACTGCAGTCTTTGATTACACTGCACGGTTGAGTGCATAGCATCGAAGAGCTGTGGAGCTTCTAGCTGAAAAATAGGCCTCTTTGATTTGTTTTTGTCGAAACCTTCAAGTATTCCCTTCATCCAATCAGAATTTTTTTATATCAAACGAAAGCTAACACTTCCCTTCCCCCTTTAAAACACTTTTCATCACTAGGTCAACAGATAGCAAGGCGAATGTGGTAAATCTGTTGAAAACTTCCTATCCAAGCACATTTTTTTACCAAAATGTAGGTTTTAAAAGTCAAAACCTCAAGTGTTTCTTACAATATTTTTCAAATTTTGTGTGTCATTAAAAAAAAAAGCACACTTATTATTGTCCATATACTAGCATCACTAGAATGAGTAATGGCCAATTCTCTTTAAATTGCAAATCTTGTGCAAAAAGTCAAAATTTTTGCCTGGTTTGTCATATGGTTGTAAATTCAATGAACTGTGAATTTGCTAAAAGAGCGCTTACAAATTGATATGCACTGCTTGATTTCTTCCATTGGGGCAGCATCCAAAGCGAGGATCAGTTAGCCTCCAACTCCAAGATCTTCGCAACCATATTACTGCTGCATTCACAAGTATTGGTATGCAATGCAATTGATGTAATGAGGACCAGGGCTGAAACAGGTATTTGTCAAGGAGGCAACCAGGTAGAAGGCAACCAGGTAGAAGGCAGAGTAGACTACTCCGTAGTCCACTTGCCCATTGTGCATACTCTGGATATTGTATTTAAGCTTAAAACTCTGATTTAATTAATGTGTGCACAATTGATAGATTTTCACAACTGATCTTTTCAGTCACCGTACTCCCCTAGACTACCCCGTAGTCCACTTGCCCATTGTGCATACTCTGGATATTGTATTTAAGCTTAAAACTCATTTAATTAATGTGTGCACAATTGATAGATTTTCACATCTGATCAGTCACCCTACTCCCTCTGTTTGTTAGCTTCCCAAGTGGACTACTGACATTGCCTTGCGGTTAAGATTTTTAACACGGGACTCTATGGAGAGTTAGGCCAATTTCTGGCCTAACTAAAAATTGGCCATGCTGTAATGCATCTTTAAATGGATCTGCCTTGTGATTGGTCGCCCATACCTCGCTATGGTTTAAATCGTCTGGGCCCGCGCCATTACCATTAACTACACCGTAATCAACTGTCTGTGGTATTTTTGGCGCTTTTTGTGTTGACGCGAAAGTTAATCTCTCATCAAACATCTAGCGCGTACTTGTGGTTAATGGACTGATAAACAAGTATGCTTGACAGTGTGTTTTAGAGAGCAAAGTCCAGGGGTAAAGTTCTGCTTACAATTCAAAGTTCATAGTCGAAATTTCGGGGTTCGCTATCAATAAACTGGTAGATTCCAAAATCAGAATTGTTCAGTATTAAAGTGAGCCGTTATAATTATGCAAGATAATGTTGCATTCAATTACTTTTATTGTCACTAATCGTCTGATATTTTTAACTCTTTATGACCATTTTACTATTGAATACTTTAATTTTAATAAACATCAGTATAATTTTGAGTTCAACGAAATGGGTTCATCATGACTAATAATAACATATTTTAAATAAAATTCGACTATGGCATAGTCTACGTACTCCCCCTGTCTGCTTCCCAAGTGGACTTTGGATTGCGGTTTACATGCTTAACACGGCTGTCTATGGATGAGATTGTCGGATGTAATGCATCTTTAAATGGATCTGGCTTGTGATTGGTCGCCCAGATCTTGTTATGGTTTAAATCCTCCGGACACCACCAACACAAAGGGCGGTATAGTTGTGTACCATGTAATTATTAAAATAACTATGGTCCACAACTATACCGCCCTTTGTGTTGGCGGGAACATTAAACTCTCAGTAGGTGCATGAGCGCGTCTTGTAATTGCTTACGGTTTAATTGGATTGATAAACAAGTATGATTGACAGTGTGTGGGTTAGGGACTTTACCCGTTCAAAGTCCCGTTTAAAATTCAAAGTACATAGTCGATTTTTAACTTTCGGACTTTCGCGATTAATAAACTGGTAGATTCTAAAATCAGAATTGTTCAGTATTGAAGTGCCAATATAATTATGACATTATGATATGTTACACTTTACTTTTACTGTCACTAATAAATTTATATAAACTTTTTCATAACAATTTTATACTAGTATTTGATGTAATAAATATCAGTATAATTTCGAGTTCAGCTGAATGATTTCATCATGATTAATAATGTGCTTTTATTTATCAAAAATCGACTGTGGCATAGTCTAAGGGCAGAGCAGCACAGTAAACTCACTTCAGAAGAACCAAAGACAACCCAAACAGCCCTTTTCAGAGCTACCTTTTAATCCCAAAAAGAGAAATGACTTATGTTGTAAATAAAAAGAAAGCAATAAACAACAAAAGAAAACAATAAGAAACATAATAAACAAAAGGCATAAATAAACAAAAAAATAAGTAACTGCAAGTATAGCAAAAGAAGTGCTACTCCACATCCATTTTGCCCACAATTCCATAGCCCATAAGCCCACCGGTAAAGCCCATTCCCCAAATAAAGTTGTTATTTTATAAAGTTATCATTGAGTAATGTTTGATATTCATGCATGATACGTGTGCTTCTTTTTAATCTTTGAAGTAGCCAAACCTCCTCCGTGGACAGAGGGGAAAAGGGGTACATTTCTAAAAAAAACAGCATATCTTCAAAAGTTGTGAGCTGATTGATTTTTTTTCAATCTATTAAAGCTAATGATTAAAGGTTTCTTTACAAAAATTTTATTTTTGGGACACCCTGTGCTATAGGTTTTTATTAAAGTGACACCAATTTTTTCACCCCAAAACAATCCCCTTTACTGTGTAAAATGGCTTCGATAAATGACATTTTCTCAGCTCGACTACATTTCCTTAAATGACTGAGATGTAGGTGTAGTCATAGAATATGAGATAAAGTGTGCCTATACATGGACAATATTAACATTTTTAGGTACAATAAATTGCCATTTGTTCTAAATTCTTAAAATTTATATTAATTATATTATTGACCAATTTGGTATTTCTACAAAGCCATATAATTGTTTTCAAAGTGACTCAAAGAAGGCATTTTCACTCTAAGTGTCCACCTAATTACCCATGAATTATGCTATGATGAGAACAAAATATTTTAGAATTTTCAGGCAGGTACATTTTTTCAATTATTTTCTGAAATTCGAAGAACTGAAAAAGGCCACTGCTGTCATTTCAACAGGACTTGCATCATCAGCCATATCCTTTATTTTACGCGTAATATGGCTCTGAAGGGCCAAGACAAATATTGGAAACTTGAAAAACTAATTTTCCATGATCTTTGGGACTCTTGACATTTTGTGGAAAATTGTTTAAGCTTTAGCATCCGCAGCACTGGGACAGGCATCTGCTATCTACTGAAGATAGCAAAAATTGCAACATTCACATATTAGTCAATTCTGATTGGTTTGTCTGCTTATGTGCACAAACAGTGATTTTCTTCACTTATTTCACTGTTCCATTGTACTTTTTTATTGTTTACCTGGCACTGTTGTGGGTTCTGGAATTGATCATATTTGGCCATTGAACTTTACCTATTTTTATTTTGTTGCTCAGTTTAGCGTGTCTGCATGCTAATGTACTCGCAAGGCGCATTTTGATACCCAATTTGTCCAATTTTGTTCAATATTAACAATACAGCAGTGTTTTGAAAGAAAAATATTTGAATTTAAAAATTGCAGCGATTTGTATTGATTTGAAGAAAACGTGAAGATGATGGCGAGCTTTACGTGCTACAGAGCTGGCATAATAACCATTGATCGCTCTAAACGGCAACTTTTAAATTCGGATATTTTTCTTTAAAACACTACTGTGTTGTTAATATTGAACAACATTTGACAAATGGGGCATCAAAATGCGCGTAAATAATTCATCCTTTCCTCAGTGTTAAAATATTTTGAAAACAGTTATTGGTTCTGAAGCTACAGGCGTATTTGTAACAGCTGTGTTACTTTTTGTGCAGACTTTATTTTGTTTCTTTTTGTTAGGTAAGAGGAAATAATAATGGCATTATGTGGAACCTCATAATACTAATGTACATTATGTATGTCATGCAAATGTTAACTGCGGAAAAATATTGTGGATGGGGAGCATGACCTAGTGTTTCCATTCAAATACTCAGCTCAGACAAATAAAGATTACACTCAAGCAAGAGAAAATGTATAGGTTCTATAAAAGATATCCCAAGACTTTTTATAAGGAAACTGCATAAACTTCACAACAATAAAGAAAAATGAGTAAATTAAATTAAAATACTAATAGTCGCCTGAGTTAGTATTTACAAAAGGGATGGGGAAAGTTCTTGATTTTGATTTGGGTTGGGGTATGCGGCTGGGATTTTAAAAAAAAACATACACACAAAATAAACCAAATTTGATGAGGTGACCAACATTTTTTCTGTTAAAATTATGGTAAATTTGCCCAACTATTTATAGTAGTATGGACAAAATTAAGCCCAGAGTAATTCGAAAAACCTGAAATCCACCCTAAATCGGGGTGTCTTGCTTGCAGGACTACATTGAGCCCCATTTTTCAACTCCCTCTCACCCACATGACCCCCTTATTTGTTTAACTGAACTAATTCTCACCCAATTACCCCTTTTTTGGGTATGCGGCTGGGATTTTAAAAAAAAACATACACACAAAATAAACCAAATTTGATGAGGTGACCAACATTTTTTCTGTTAAAATTATGGTAAATTTGCCCAACTATTTATAGTAGTATGGACAAAATTGCGCCCAGAGTAATTCCGAAAAACCTGAAATCCACCCTAAATCGGGGGGGGGGGGTGTCTTGCTTGCAGGACTACATTGAGCCCCATTTTTCAACTCCCTCTCACCCACATGACCCCCTTATTTGTTTAACTGAACTAATTCTCACCCAATTACCCCTTTTTGTTTGCCTGTCACCAAAAGATTCCCTTTTTTCATGAATTTTGGACACATTTTGATAATCTCTCACCGAATGCCAGACTCCTGCGTTTGTTTTTGGTATGATTTTCCCCAGTCTCATGGAATGATCCCTTTTTTTTGGACCTTCTCTCTGAATTAAGACCCCTAGTGGAAAGGTGGGTACCGAGATGTGCAGCAGATTTGCATTTCAGCTATTTTAACTTTGGGTATGTTTCAGTAGATATTCACAAAAAATAATTCCCCAAATTCTAGTTGATTCAATTTTTAGTTAGTGATATGCATGATTTATATTTATTATAGGCTCAGTTTTGTAAACAAATACAAATTTGAAATGTCATATGAGGGAAAATGTTGACACATGTTGACAAAATTTGTAAAATTGTGCAAAGTATTGGTAAAAAACTATTTTGAAATTTAACAGTCCTGGATGTAAATGGTATAAATTTAATGATATGTACTCAAAGTGTATGTAGCTGTGATGAAAAGCCGTCCATCATATGAAAATTTTGCCCTTTCATACTAAAATAATAGATTTTTTTTCCCAAAAGCACCTAAATAAATATTGGCAAAAAATAATCACAAGAAAAAATTTAAAATCACATGAAAAAATATGAAATCACAAGAAAAAATATATAATCGCAGGATATAATGTGAAATAATAGGAAAAATCATTGTAAAAATTAGCCAAAATTTCTAAATCACTGAAAAGTATATAAAAATTAAAAATAATGTAAAATCGCATGAAAAAAAAATGTACACATTTTTTAAACGCCTTTAATAATATCGTTTTCCTTGGGACAATGACATGTGGTTCAAAATAAAAAAAACCCCAAAATATAATAGACTTATTTGGTCAATTTTAGTGACCATTTTATGTAGACCTACATACATGTATTCACCTGAATGTAATCACCCTATCT
This sequence comes from Amphiura filiformis, assembly GCF_039555335.1. Lineage (NCBI taxonomy): Eukaryota > Metazoa > Echinodermata > Ophiuroidea > Amphilepidida > Amphiuridae > Amphiura > Amphiura filiformis. The sequence goes on along the minus strand of NC_092632.1, from coordinate 5,328,646 downwards.
GGAAATAAATGATTACATTTCGTAATTTTGAGAAAAGGCCCACAAATTATTTCACCATATAGGCCCTTGTGTGGAATTTTGAAATGTTCGTTTTTTTTCATATTTCAACAATTGGTTTACATTTGAGTCTTTTAGATTGAGGCTTTTGCTTTAGGTAGAACTCAATTCAAAAGTATAATTATTTTAATATTCAGCCCAGATCTTCAATTTGTCCATCAAGTGTTCTTGACATTTCACCTATATATCTGATATAGCCAAACCATCTCCATAAAATGTTGGTTGATAAAGGTCTAAATTTAGTAACGTATGGAAACGCATGGAAATGGATGGAAATGGATGGGGAAAGGATAGGAACGGATCGAAAAGGATGAAAATGGGTCGTAATGAATCAAAATATGACTCAAATATCTCGAAAGGAGTACAATAAGAGCTAAAATTCGTCAAAATGTGTTTCACCCGTCGGTCAAAATGCTCAAATCACAGGACAGTGTGGCCAGTATAAAAAGCCGCCACAGCATGAAACCACAGATAGTACTGGATAGTGCCTATAGATCTGTGATGAAACATTGGCAGATCTCAATAGGTCAAGGCCATAATGTAATATTACTACATAATACAAATTTTCAACATAATTTGTGTAATTAAATGTTCATGGCATCATACATACACCAGTTGCAAACTTTTCAAGAAATATAAATCTTTTAAAATCCTTTTTTGAAGTAGTTCATCAGCTATTATAAAGTACTATATTTAGAAAGTAACAATCCTGGAGAAGAACTGCATCATAAAAAAGTTTGGTGAAAATTGTCTTGAGTAAAAATTGTGTATTTTTCCACAATTCATTCACCAAATTGGTCTATAGATATGATATCTAAATCATATTAAATCAAATTTTAGAATTTTATGCTCAGATTAAATTTAACCACATTTTAAGGTCTATTTGATAGGGGAATTGGAAACTCATACCAGCGATATCCTCCTACATGCAGGAATAGGCCTATAAAATGTATATAAATCAAAAGTTAAAGCCATGTACGATCTTTTAAATTGAGTTTGGTCAATTTTTTTCAAACCTGTTTTTTTGGCATATTAATTTTTGTAATGCATGTCAAGTCATATGTCCCAACTTACACCTAATTGGGATCATGGAGTTTTTATTTAATGCTAATAAATAATGTCATTGAGAAAAATAAAGTACAACTATTTTAATTAATATCTTTTAATATTAATCTAAAATTAAAGAAGAATTGTGCTTTCTTTCTTTCCTTCTTGGGTTAATTGATTAATTAAAAGAAAATCAAGGCCTAATTGTTCTTTCTTCCTTCCATTACCATGATTACTAGTATTTGAATTTTAAAAGCAAGAAAGAAAGAAATGCAAAAATAGGGAAGACAGGAAAACAAATGAAGACACAGGATAAGAAAACACATTTTGATGAATTTTAGCTCTTATTGTACTCATTTCGAGATGTTCGATTCATATTTTGATTCATTCCGACCCATTTTCAATTTTTCATCCTTTTCGATCTGTTCCTATCCTTTTCCCATCCATTTCCATCCATTTCCATCCTTTTCCATCCATTTCCATACGTTTCAATACGTTACTAAATTTACAAATACCCATAGGTTTATAATGACAAATTTACCAAGTAGACTAACACTTCAATTAATTATCAATATGAAGAGAAATAAAACCAGCAAACCACGCGCCGTGACTATTTTTCAAATTCAAATACTCAAGAAAGTATCCATGCAAAGCTGCACTGAATGTTTTGGTTTTATCAAACTTTGAAACTAGTATTTACTAGTAAATGCTGCAGGCATCAGGCATATGATCATGATGATAGACCACAGATATTGGAACATGCACTATGCATTGAGTCTTATAGCTGCAGGTCAAGGCCATATTATGTAATAGTTTCTAGCAAGGGTTTCTGGTTTCTACAGTCTAGCACTAGTGTTTTGAACATGTTGACTGCTATTATCAGAATACCAGTACTATATGGTTAAATTTATGTAGCATTTATATTTTTGCAAAAGTCTGTTTTTGCAGACAAATATAATTTCCTTGTCCCTTGAAGTCTTTTTAAATGTTGGGCAATGGACACAAAGTCATACTTGATATTTTAATATCACAAAATAAAGAGTTGAAGTTTCAGGAACTATAAAACTAAACATTTATATTTTGGTGAAAAAAAAAGAATCTAAAATACATTTTGTTTTGTTCTGTGTGTCTTCTATGGGGTAAATTTGTAGTGATTGAGTTTACACAACAAGTTTATATTAAAGAGCAGGCAATAATTGAAACTGCCCCCAAAATTAAACAATTGTAAGATTTTTTTTAATCCAAAAAAAGGTGTGGTTAAATCGCATGAGGTATTTATAAAAATGGTAAAATACAAGGAATATTTTAAAACTTCCCAAATAGCTATACAATATAGAAATTTACAAAAAAAAAGCCAAAAAAGTTGTTAAATCGCATGAAATATTTAAAAATTGCAAACAATTGCAAAATCACAGGAAATAATATAATAACATCCCCAAACATTTGTAGAATTTTTAAAATGTCCCAAAAATTGTGAAAACACAAAGTTAGTAAAATCACAGGAAATCTTCACAAATCGCTTCAACAATTTTTTTTTTTTTATAGAGTGACATCGCAGGAAATATTCAAAAATCGCCTAAACAATATTTACAGTAAAATCACAGGAAAAAATCTAAAATCGCAACACATTTAGAAAAATAAAAGTGGAAATATGTCAAATATGTGACACCAAAGGAGCCTCCGGGCATTTTTGAAAATAGAGTTACTGTAATTATTATTACATTACACATACATTAATACGCTATCAAAACACCAAAGCTCTAGCATACTTGGTTTTAAAGTTATGAAGTTTTTTGATGTCTATTTCTTATGTATTCTCTTGTTTTTTACTGCATATTTTTGCCGTTATCTCAGTTTCAAATTTGCCGCCTTTGGCCCCCATGGACCAGATCATGTCACATATGTTAACAAAATGATTTCCCATTTCCCCCCATGAAACACTGCCCGGTCGTTACATCTCTGAATAAAGAGGCAAGGCAGAACAAATTTTTTGTCTAAATTTTTAGACTTGGGAATTCCCAAAAATATTGGCAAAAATGTGCCTGTCTTCTTTAGGGACACTGGGAATCCTCAATTATTTTTAAGCATTTTTTTCTGGCTGTGGGAATTCCCAAAAAAAAGGGCAGCATATTGATGAAACCCTAAAGAAGACATGGGAATTCCCAAGAAAAATACCCTTTTTTAGGCTTGGGAATTCCCAAAAATTTTGACAAAAATTTGCTTGTCTTCTCTTTAGGGTCACTGGGAATTCCCAAGTTTTTAAAGCATTTTTTTATCAAAATGGGAATTCCCAATTTTTTTGGATAAAATTTTGGTATGGGAATTCCCAAACATTTTGGCAAAAATTTGCATGTCTTCTTTAGGGTCATTGGGAATTCCCAATATTTTTAAGCATTTTTTTATCAAAATGGGAATTCCCAATTTTTTTGGATAAAATTTTGGTCTGGGAATTCCCAAAAATTTATGGTACAAATTCACTTGTCTTCTTTAGGGGGGGTGCCATTAATTTCTGGAATAGCCCAATATGGGAAATGTATCAATGGTGGTAAAGTTTTAAAATGTAACTAGTAGAGTTTTCAGGGGATATATTTAGTGCTGAATGGCATTTGATGAAGATCTTGCATATTTAGCAAATTTTTTGCCAAAATGGACCAACTTCTTGACTACTTAAATAAAATTGTACAATTTTGGCCGCTAAGTGGTGGGCTCCAGTGCTGCTGAGTGGTATTTTAGTGTGAAAATGTGCCCATGCATCTCCTGTGGCTCTTAAGAAATGAGGGAAAAATTGGAATAACATAAATTTTGATTTGAAGTTTGAGAGGATACAACATATTATTCAGTTCTATAATATATGCTGGCTTGCTGGGTCTTAAATATTGAAACCATATCCATCTAGTCTTCAGAATGAGCATAAACAAGATGGAAAGTTAGAGAATTCTTGATTTGAGATTTCAAAGAAAACAAGATGTATGCAAATTAAAATCTCTTTCAACACTACCTGTATATTTCGCTTACCCGCAGCACTTTCAAAGCAAAATAAACAAGTAGTGTGATATTTTAAATTATTCTCATTTTACTACCACTACATAATTATGAATCTGCAATTCTATTCAAGGGGGCATGCAGGATCACTCTAAGTCGGAAATTTTAAACATTATTTTGTATTGTATCTCTAAAAGTAATGATGATAAGTACATAAAAGTATACATTTTCAGAAAGGAAATGACACAAGGAATGCAACTAGCACGGCAGATTTCTGCAAAAATTAGCAGTTTTTGAGAAAAGCGCCAAAATTTATTTTCCATACCAATTTTTTTTCGGTGCGCCATAACAACTTACCCAAAATATCAAAACGGATGAAAATTGCATATTTGTGTTCTAAAGACACGCATCTAGAAACTGTTTTCTTAAATTTTTGAATTTTTTCTTCGTTTAAAAAATATGGGTAAAAAAATATCAAGGTAATTAAGGTAATATACGCGAAGCCTGTGATCCAATCAAAGGAAATTGATTGCCTGACTCACAATAATAATAATTTAATTAATAACTCACAATGACTCCTGGAACACACCGCAACGTGCTACAATGACTTCTGCGTGCGCGTGGGTGTATACGCTAAGCGTTATGGCAACGCCCACGCGATGCCCTCGGTATTTTTCAGCTCGGCCCTCTGATTTTACACAATGACCTTAAAATAGATGGTACGCAGTTGTTATTGTCTTTAATCAAATGATATCAATTCTGTTTCTTCTCAAGTATTTCATGGGTCACAAATATATGCACATGGGTCACTCTTTTGACACATCTGTGTACTACACCTAAAGTGCATTCTGAACAGAATACCCTTAAATTTTCTTCCATTACTAAAAAAAAAGAAGAATAGATTGTGTGATTCTCCTTCATTTATGTGTGTGTGTAAAGTAACTAATCCTGATGTCAGTAGAATGTAGTGCTTATGATGCATGAGTTTACATAGGAACTGTGTTTAATTATGTTTGATGGTTACATGACTTGTACAGAATATTTTAAATCATGATGAAAAAATCTTTTAAGAGTCTGGAGAAAATAACTTTGCAAATACAGGTCATGTTCTTACTGAAATTTAAGGGCATATACTGTAAATTTCTTGATTAATCTATTGTATTATGATTGGGTATGTTTTGTATATTTCAGGTTTATTACTCATGTAAAGGTTGATGAATTTGTAAGTGTTCTTTATTTTTGAGTTGTTAAACTGCTTGTCAATAGCCAAAATTCAGATTGGATTGTAAAATTTGTTGTTGGGCAGGAAAACCTGTGTCATTGGCCCCTGAACATGTTTAAAGCAAAACCTGTGTAACGTCATGGGACTCATGGCAGTTTTGTTTTAAACATGTTGAAGTACAAGAGTTTTTTCCTGCTCAACAATAAAAAGAAAAATGTAAGTGAGAACAATTGACATTATAAAAGCTCATAGCTTTGCAGCTAAGTACTCTATGCTCAGAGTGCAAGGGTGTCGACATTAGTACGGTTGGCTATTGGAAGAGTTGCTCAAATTTGTTTCACCTCAAGTTTGTTAGTGCTGTCAATGCTTTTACGTATTTGCACCCCATGCATGCCAACAAACTGCCCTTGTACACATGCGAGTATTCTCTGGGCAATTAATTACATGCGCATGGTAACCAGCCAAATACGCACCTATGTCACTACCAAACTTGAGGTGAACCAAAGCATAGTGACTTAACTCAAGGTCCTGTGTGGATCAAATTAGTATCATTTGTCAACCTGCATGTTTTATATTGTATAAAGCTCTGGTAAATCTCTATACTGAAGTCAACAGGTCTTACTTGAAAATCATAATTTTTGTTCATAATTTAGTCTTTACCCTTCAACACAGCTCTTTGGCAGGCTTAGTTTTACAAGGTGGTTCTTATATCAATGTGTGCTAACTTTAAATTTGGCCAGCTTATTTGTTGTTTTTGTAATTCAGTTATCATAAACATCTATTAATCCATCTGTGAAGTAAAAAGTTCTTTTGGGCATTTTTCAGACATGTACATTTGGTGGAGGTACATTAGTATTATGGTCCCATGCATGACAATTTGCCTTATGGTAAATTTCCTGTAGCCTTAGTATGGCATATGTGAAGTCCATACTCTCCTACTCTAACCCCCGGGGGGGGGGGGGTACTCAAGTTTGGTTTTGATAGGGGTGTGCTGCTGAGAATTTTAAAGTGGACCGATAACTATACCAATTTTTCAAGAAATTTGGACCCATTGATATACCAAAATTCAATATTTTTGGCCAAATTTAACCAAAATTGTCTTAGTTTTTACAAATTTTCCCCAAAATTTCAAAAATGTTGGCTAGATTGAGGCAAAATTGGGCTATTTTCTGAACAAATTGAGAAAATTTTGAAAAAAGGACCCATTCATATACCAAAATTGGCCTAGAAAAAGGGGTCATTGATATACCAAAAGGCTGAAAATGCTACCCATATTTGCGGCACGTCCCCGTATGGTCGTTTGCATGTTTCCCTGGACTCTAACCACTTCAATCACAACAGGTAAAACTTTGTGTAGGTGTATTGAATTCTATGGATTATTATTTTTGTAGTGCACATTGAATTACATCATGATGCTGCAAATTGTGTGGTTTTAGTAAGTTCCTGCCACGTTGGCTCTCATCGGCTGATCAAATTTTTTGGACTAATTTTGATCAGCTTAATTTGATCAGCCTATGCCTGCACCATACGCCAATATATCAATGAAGACCAAATTGTAGTGAATTGTTGTACATGTAGATAACCCTTTATTTATAGGTTAATAAATGTGCATCACTTTTTGCAAGTAAAATTGTTACAAAATAATGCACATGTACTGAGATGTTGAAGCGTCTAATGTACGAGCCCTGAAGGGGGTAGTGCATTAGACGCATCAACATCCAAGTACAAGTGCATTATTTTATACAATTTCTCGAACAAGGGTGATACGCATTTATTAACCTATTCATACACAAGAAAATAATTCTATAATTTTTGCTATTTTTATAACAAAATTGTCAGTAAAGTGTTGGAAAATACAAGCAAATATAAATACATGAACCTGCATGAAAAATGAATGTGTCCAAAAGCACTGCGTGCAGTTTGTGAAGTGCGCGCCTGTGTACTTACACAATCAATGCATGGTTTGCATTTTTCTAACGCTTGCTCTGATTGGTTCTCGCTAAGAGTGTATGAAAGAGTGTCAGATACAGTTGTGCTTCTAAAACTATCGCAGTAACTGTTACTGAAAAAATATATCATTTGAAATGTTTATTTTCATCATTATTTGTATAATATTTGTTTTATCATTACTGCTGAAATGTACTAATTTTTTTTAAAAATTATGGGGAAATTAGAATATAAGAATGTGTGTGATTTTAGTTTTGAGTTTAGTTTAGCTTAAAGTAGTTTTTTAACTTTGGGGTGAATGCAATATATGGGAATTGTAACAGAGTTTAGATGTTCTTGTTGCGTAAAGTGACTAAAGTCTACACTTGTCTAATAGGTTGTTATGTTTTACATGGTCCACTTCAAACTGAAATGAACATGGAAGAATTATGATTAACCTTTGCTCCAAACACAAGTAATTATTCCTACATTGGAATTATCAGATGGCTCTCTATCTTTCATCAGCAAGAGTGGGACTGTGATGTGTATCATCAGGTCATGACTTTTTACCTTACGACTTGTTCACAGTCTCATAGACTCCTGAAAATTTGAACCTGTCCTTGTCTTTGTTGAGAGGTGGCTGGTTAACTATGAAGTGCAATGCCTCCTTGATGACGCCCCGTTCAAGATCTTGACCTGGTGTAAGTTCACACCAGGTGACTCAATGTGAATGTGGTTTGAGGTTTCCAAGTTCTGAAGGTTAGGTTAAAACTTCCATGAGTCTACAAGATTGGCAGCAAGTCTAAGGTCAAAAAGGATACACATCAGTCTCAGTCTCGCTGATGAAAGATACAGTCATCTGAAACTTCCGAGGTAGGAATAATTTCTTGTGTTTGGATCAAAATTTAGATGGATTTGAAATTGCTGCAAATCAAAAAGCTGCAAATTAAACGAATGTGAATACTGTGTATAAAGTTAAGCCATAAACATTTAAATCTCTATGCTCCAAGGCCGGGTCTTGGCTGTCAATGATACGCACTGACAGCCACTCAATTCAGGCAAATGAAACATTCCACACATGGCTGTTGTAAACTGTCATTTTTTTTAAAATTCAAGTACCCGGTAAATGTAGAAAATAAAGAAAACTTGAGTACAGTTTTGGTTGTACAAGTAAATGTATCTTGAATCACACATTTCAGGTGAGCAACTTTATGTGCAATGACAAAAGTTCAATCTGTCATTTATTCTCAATTTTAAATGTGTTACATTTAAAAAATCTAAATGGGTAGATTTGATGTGTCAAAGTGATTGTATCCCACCAATAAAAATAGTTTACATCAAAAGAAATTAACAGCACATGCAGTTGGCAATTCTTAAATTACTTAAATGGTCTGTAATTTGTGAAAGTTTCATGAATAGTTTGATACCAATCAAAATAGAAATCCACATCACATTTATAATAATCGTAATAATTAGAGGTTAATGACTATGCTTCAGTTATTTTGAGGGTGTTGTGAAAATTTGAACATTTCACTTTTGGAATCAATTAAGGAATCTCCTTAGGGGCACAAGCAAAATGTTTAGATTTTTCACAATACCTGAAAAATAACTGATGCAAAGTCATTAACCTCATTCATCAATGTCACTTTTCAATTTGTTTCATTCCATCTGTATAATATTATCATTGTTTTAAACAAAATACAATTTTAACTTTACCACTTCAGTGATTTACAGTTGTGGGAGGACAAGATATTGATTCAGCTATAAACTAGAGCATTTTGATCAAGCACCTCATACTTTTTAATCTAGGTCCATATTTTAAGTTGTTCACTTTATTTTGATGTGCACTATACAAAGTGCACTCCATTCCACCATATTCTAAATTCTAACCTGCAGAAAAATGAATGGTTGAAGTTGGGTACACAGCATTTTGAATGGCTTGTATGACAGCACTTTGGTCTTGTTAGTGATAAATGTTTGCTTTGGATTGATTTGAATTAGCGTAATGGCAAAGGGTATCTATACAATGTTTCTGTGCTGCGATATGTAATAATAGTTGATATATATCAGGAATCATGCCTCTTGCTGTAGTGAACAGATTTATGTCTTTCTGATTTGCCAAGCCAGTTCAGCTTTATTCAGTGTATACTTCAATAATGTGATTTTGTCTCTTTTGTACAATTAATCATGTGATGCTCATTAACAATTATAGATGTCATTTTTGATAGACTTGGCAAAAGAATCTGAAACATTTGCATATTTCTGTTGATATTAGTATGAAATGGAAAATAGGCGAAATTGATGAAGAGTTCAGTACAAATTTCAATTAAAACACTATAATGAATTTGTCATTAAGAGGAAGATGGGGGAGTTATACTGCTTGGAAGTCTGGCAGCCAGCCATATATACCTTGTTTTGACACCTTTGTGTTTTGATGGCTACTGCATGCTTGTCAAGATCCCCTATTTGAAAGATAATTTTAATGGCCCTCTGTCAGAATTTGGCATTTTGAGATACAGAGCTCAAAATTCAAAACTGCTTAAATGTTTATTTGAAATTGTTTATAGAAGACCAACAATTGTAAAGTTTGTTTGGCTTATAATTGGCAAAAATTATTCACTTTTTGTTACTTTACACATCAATAAAGTCCCAACTTAGCTTGCATAAATTCACATGAGCATGCGCCAGCCAGGCATTATACAACATGCAACTAGCGTAAGTACTGCACCCAACTTTGTGCACGCAATTCTGTATCAATATACAACATATTTATGAATCTCATTTTTTTTCACCAATTATAAGCTGATCAACTAACTTTAGTTTGATGAAAATCTCAGCAGGTTTTAGGTTAACCAAATTATGACTCTCGCCCTTTCTGCTTATATATGGTAATACTATACTTTTTTGAATCCTTATGGCCAGAGAAATAACTTAATCGTCTTACAGAGGATGATTTAAGGAAGCCCCATCATGTACTGTAAAAGTGTTATCACGAGAGTTTCAACTGCCACTTTACTTTTCAAATCCCATTGAATTCTGTGCAAAGATGTTGTTTTAGAATTGTGTGTGTGTCATTATTACTTGGTCGATTTCAGAACAAAAGTGATGTATGCATGAAGTAGATAACATAAAATGTGAAATCGACCAACATTTTGAATGTGTTTTGATTGTAAATATATCAGTCCAAATTCAAATTTAACCATGCACGTCTATGCAGTGGGCAAGCAGTGGTGTCATGTTCACTCACACAGCTGTGCTAACCGCAAGTTGAGTGCTGGTTAGTGCTTAAATCATCCTCTGATCGTCTTATGACCACGTTTGAGTTTTGGCCTTTGTACAATGTATGAGCCTCAGCAGTACACATCTGAAAATGTCCAATGCTGACTGAGAGCCAGGAAACATATGTTTGAAATTGGTGGTCTTTACATGTAGAAGCAAATTACATCAAATACAAAACAACTTATGTTTAGCATCCCCACCTGCTTCCTTTTTTAGGGATTCTGGAATGTTCTTCTTTTTTTTTCAAGAATAACTTTTTTACAAAGCAGGTTTTGTGTTGTGTTGTTCAACCCCTCAGAACGATAAGATAAAAAGAGAATTTTCAACAAACTCCTCTACTACAAGTTCCACAACTGATAGTGATAAAATGGGCAAATTTGCTTTGTAAGATCCTCCTTCCTTCTTTCAAAAAGGGCTCAGCATGTTTTTAACTTGGCCTAATACAGTTACTTGGTCAAAGGACCATCATAAATGGACTGGATATTTAAATGTGTGTCATAAAAGTAATTGCAAACATTGATGCTTCTTTAGTTTGCATGTTGACATTGTCTTATGTTCACTAATTTGCCAAAGCAAATCAAAAGTTGAATTCACTACTTACATGTAAGTGTTCTTTATAATTTGTCAAATAAAAAGAAACAATACAAAATGTTCTATTCACTTTCATAACGGCTTTAGACGGAAGTCGCCTTTTAATTTAATTTCAATTTTTCATAGAAAATGAAATAGGTCATCTCTATCAAGCTGATTGTACTCACTAGCAGTAGTTGCTGTGCAGTTTGATTTGTTGACAATCCTAATTCATTTCTTTTGAACAAAATACATGTAGAGTCAAGCACTGGGTCAAGCACTGAATTGTGTGTCCTTGTTTTCATACAGGTAAACTTGAAAAGAACAACTAAAGATAGAAAAATGTGTACAAATAAACATCTTTTTTCTGGAAAGAAAAAGAGCAAGGTACACCAACTTGATGTGAGGAAACAAGTAAAAAACAGACTAGACGGTACCCAGAGTTGGACAAAAACAGCAAATGTAGGCATTAGAAGTAGGTTAAGTTTGATCGCCAAAAATTACCAGTTCCAAGGCTCTAAGTGCTAAACATACAAAAACAATGTGGATCAATGGGAATACAAAAGTGCACATAAGCAGGCACGATAAACCAAATAACCAATGTAAGCACAAGCACAGGCAAAGTTCAATGGCAAAAAATTGCCAATTCCAGAGCTCACAGAAGTGTCAGAAAAACAGTACAAAAGTACACTAGAAGTTTTCCTGACACTTTTGGGAGCTCTGGCCGGGGGGCTCTGGAATTGGCAAGTTTTGGCCATCAAACTTTGTCTGTTTTTGTACCCGCATTGGTTAGTTGGTTTATCATGTCTGCTTATGTGCACAGTGGTTTTCATCACTTGCTCTAGTGCACTTTTGTATTCCCATTGATCCACATTGTTTTTGCAGGTTTAGCACTTCTGTGAGCCTTGGAACTGGTAATTTTTGGCTAATGAACTTAACCTACTTCTAATGCCTACATTTGCTGTTTTTGTCCAACTCTGTGTACCGTCTAGTCTGTATTTCTACTTGTTTCCTCACGTCAAGTTGGTGTACCTTGCTCTGTCGATGTCCCTTTCCCGGTTATTTGTATTATTCAAGGTATCCTCTTATATCATTTATTGATCTTTGATGTGTTTCAGTGTGTCTTTGTCCGCTGGATTCACCATTACCCACTTTGTTTTGGGTTTTGGATTTTTTTTCATTAGAAAAGGAAAAAATAAGTTTATGGACCAATTAACACGAAATCTTCATGACTTAACTCCCACAGAAAGGGTATCCATAGAAATATAATAGGTCGCCGTTTTCCGCAGAAGTTGTTGCAACTACATTTTATCAACATCTTTTGAAAGCCCAAGTTCAGCAGCTGCTATGTACTTCCGATTTATTTGTAAATCACTATAGAACTCTCAGACAGGTAGTCAGCGATGTGTGTTTTAAAAGCCCCTGGGTAAAATGTGCACATGCCAAACCACATTTGGTGTGAACCCTTAAAAAACCTTTGAACATAATACAATGGTCAAAACAGAATTGTTTTTGTGCCCAAAGCTACAATTTGTTTTTCGTAATAAGCTCAAGTTTCTGATATTGCTCAAATCTAATTCAATATATCATTTTGTTCAAAACGCTAACTCTTATTTTTAATGTGATCAAAATAACGACATTTGGATATCTGTTTTTTGTTGATCAGATTTGAACTTCACCTGGGACTTTTCCACGTAACTTCAAACTTGTAGCATTTTGCACCTGGTAGAAACATGCTATTGTACCTCAATTTTTGGAGGTGTGAAATCGGCTCCGACTGTCACTTCGAGCTTTGTAAGGTAATTGAAAACACAAAAGGTCATGCCATTGAACATGTTGAATGGAAAATTCAGTCAGATAATACTGAGTCTAGAAAACACAAATTGAATTGAATTTTAAGATACGAAATTATCGTCAGTGACAGAAAATAGTTGAACAATGCTATAAATAACTCAGTTATGGTAGACCCTATAATTCTTGTCTCGAGTTAGAACATGGTTAGAACGACCTAGTTTTGAGTGCATGATGTATTTGGGTTCCTTTGTGCAAATCGTCATCTCAGTTTGTAAGCCAGAACTATTCTTAAACATCAACATACTTTTTACCTACACACTTAAAAATAGGTAGTAAAAAATGACCCTATAAAGTAGTCATTTTTGACCCCATGGCAGGGTCAACTATGCACCAAACCCATTGAAGTCATTTTTGACCCGGTACATGAAGTCAAATGATTTGACCCAAATTGTAGTTAAAAATGACTACATTTAGGGTCAAAAAATTATTTGACCCCTAACAGAGTCAGTTGAATAATAACCCTATTAGTGTCAAAAAATGACTATATCCGGGGGTCATTATTAGAAAATTACCCCTAATGTAGTTGAAATGACTACATTCGGGGTCCCGGTTTGAAAATGACCCCGGAACGTGGGTCAAAAATGACTATTTGGGGTCGTTTAAATATGACCCTTTTAGGGGTCAATTTAATATGATGTCAACAACTGAAAATGACCCCTATGGTGGTCAAATCTGACTTCATCAGGGTTATTTCGAATTGACCCCCTAAATTAGTCAAAATTTTGACTACCTATTTTTAAGTGTGTACTTTTTTTGTACACCCTGTATTCTTTGGTTGCTACACAGTACACATTACTGAAAGTTTACATAACAATTAGGCCTAAGCCAAAACGATTCTTGAAAATCAACATACTTAATAGGCCTACATAATACACAGTTTTTGGTACACCCTATATACTTTGGTTGTTCTAAATACCAGAGATAAGAATTACTTAGTTTACATAACGGATACCCTGTTTTACACTGAGGGGCCAATACACCCCCTCCTCGACCTGTAAAACCCCCTGGTGGTTGCATGCGGTCTTATTGTGGCTCCAACCAAAAGCTCAACTCAATATTTCAAATAAGCCAATAATTCTATGTGTTCTTCATTATTTAGCTGTCAGACTTGTTCATCATAAATCAATGATTTCACAATTGCATTATACTTGTAAACTAGCCCATCTTGTTCGATAAAACCAATAATTCGTGAGGACCAGTGCATGTTTCAGTTATTATCAATAGATTTATTACAAGTTTTTCTATCATACAGTTTTTGAACAACACAAAAAGGATATCACAATCCCGGGATCATATATTATCAGACACTTTCATTTCCATACTTTACATAAAGCTAATGATATGCAAAATACACCAACTTTTAATAGATAACGGCCGGCAGACGCCACCAAATGTGCTATCTTGGTTGACGATAATTCTCTTTTAATAACAACCCTTCTGCCCGGCACTTCAGTTCAATTTATGTGATGCATTTTTATTGCCTTGTCGCGGACAATAACACTTGAATATTAAACGAAATTATAGCAATATCGGTAACGGTCCAAATAAATTTTATGACGATTGCATTAAATTATCATCCTGTTATGTTCGATTTTATATCAAATCAAATCAACACACAAAATCAAATGTCGCATTACTTGCAGCCATATCTTCTTTGGCATGTTTGGGGATATCACTGATATTATAGGCCAACCATGGTCCTGAGGCTTGTAACGTTTAATATTAAAGTATGTGGAGTTACCAAAAAAAATAAAATAAAGAAATCAAAAGCGCGCTAGTGATGAGTAAACAGCTAGAAGTTCTAGAACCAAAAAGTGGATGGCTGTCAACTCTTTCGCGTACATGATGACTTACGGTATATTTCAACCAGTAATACTACACCCAGCCGATATTTTGAATAAATTGCAAAAAGCCTATTCCATGTGATTTGACGAGATTTTGCATCATGCCTTCCTACTTTAGTATAGCCTACACTCAAAATATTCAACATGTTCAAAGGATCAGACTTATTGACCAACAATTTTCAAAAACAGTTTCAATTAATATTGCAAATTATGTGTAATTTCATTAAAGTAATGTCTAAGCAACATACTTTACCACCGACACTAAAGAACACTGCACTGGTCAGCCAGCACCCACAGAATTAAAATGGATTTAATTATGTGTCAGCACCATGAGAAAAGAACGATTGCAATTCGGTATTGTCACATTTGATCCTTACATTTTTTTTATAGTGTACATGATATAGGCCCATAAACAATTGCACTTCTCTAATGATTTCACACATATAACTTATTGCCATCTATTAATTACATACAACTTGCAAGGCGAAATTTTAGGCACTATAATTATTCTACCATTCTTTTAGCATCCCCTTTCTGGCCATGCTGGCTGAAAGGTTCACCCGCATGATGAGCTCAATGATAATGTTTATTGCAATCAGAATATACAGTTTTCCAATACGTATTACTTTTTCAACCCACTAAGGCTATCTTATTCCAATTTCGATTCTGCAAGCATCTCAACCTGAACGGTTCCATTTCCAGTAAAATTCCATAATTGGATTAACTCAAGAGTAGCAAATCATCCATCAAAATCCGAATGGCTTCAATGAGTTCTGAAAAAGAAAATTACTTTTAAATAGTCGCGTTGTCTTTCATGGTATGCCTAATCATGGAAATAGTATTACTACTAGTATTTCCATGGCCTAATCATGCTAATAGTTTCCGTTTCCTCTGCCAATTTATATTACTTTATATGTATGTTTACTTCTTCCCTAAACATTCCTGGGGAGAGTACATGTACCCAAATATTTTCCGAGACATCTTAAAACTGAATTACCACGATTTTCATCGCCCAATAACTAAATATTAAATTAATGCATTTATGTTGCGGTTGTTTTCACCTGATGATACTATTGCAGCAAAATTTTAAAATTACAAATTACAGAAAATGCATGTAAATAATATCCAGCATTATTCTAACCTCTTCTGGCAACCATATTCTGATAATTTTTGGTACGTACATTTAAACATGCTCAATTGTCTTATATCATGTTTATTCAGAAAACTTATTCAGAAGCCGCTGATCCCAACCTTAAATCCTAGCTCAAACCCTACAATCATTAAAAAAAAAGGTTCATGAACGAAAACCCCCGGTTAGGTTTATCAAGTTCACTTTAAACATGTTAAAAGAAGACCGGAAGAAACCATTCTGTCTGCACATCAAGGAACGCACTTTCTTCCACTTCCGATGACGACGATTTCTTGCTTTTTCCCTTCTTTGTTTTCTTCTGAGCTGGACAAATTTTCTTCTCTAGTTCCAACACGAGTAGATTCTCTGGCTTAATCTGCAGTATATCCGCTACACTTGTCAACAAACTGGATTGTCTATCCCTCAGTAAAACTGATGCATCATAAGAAAGAACCAAACAAACTTTGGCATTGTTCTTTAGAATGTCCTTATTGTCATCATCTGGACACGAGAATTTTATCTTGGTGTCACTTCTTTGCATGAGTTGATAAATTTTATAATGCAGTGATTTCACCCATCTTACTTGAATACCTTCATTACAGGTGAAGAAAGCTCTCATTGCGCAAAGCAACAGATGCGTCTGAATCTTACACAGATTGACCTTCTCAGGGATGCGAATGTAAAGTTTGGCACTGATTTTGACATCCTCTTGGCTCGCAACCCTCATGTACTCAATCTTCTCTCTTATGTCCTTTATTTGTTGCGGGTCTACATCCACACTGACTCCATCATCAGCATCTTTCCTGGGGCTTCGTCGGCCTGTATCTGTTAGTCGACGTTGTCGACTGCTCATTCGTCGCAAACTGTCACGACGCTTTAGACTACCACCTTTGGTCTTTGAATTGCTTCTATCAACATTGTCAATATTCTCATCCAACTCGGTCACTTCCAGCGTTTTAGGCTGACTGATATTTGGTTCTTTGTTTTCAATATCTTCCAATGTTTTCAAGTATGGGAATTCATCATGAAAATTACGAGCATACTTGATACACTCACAGCTCACATGTTCTGTTTCCAAGCGAAAACTTTCTTCATACAATTCTTCCTCATCTTCCGAATCATCCTCATCAGAATATACTGTATTGCCGATAAAAAATGTTGCACTTGATTCACTTCTTTCAGAATCTAATCTAGAATCTCCTTCACTCATAGATCGTATTGGGGATAATGTACATGTATAACTCCGTCCGTCATCACTATAATTAAAAAACACCATAGACTCATCTAACTCATCAGGGAAAACATCAGGCAACTCAGCAGAAGAACTTCTTTCTGATTCAATCGAGTCCAAATCTTGTGAATTTCCGAGTTGTCTTCGTCTTGGCATAACAGGCGTTGAGTCGTATTTGTCCAACTCTTCAGTGTGATCTGCATTCAAGTCTTTTTCTTTTGGTTCGACGTATTTGATCCTAGATTTTCTCCACGGTCCTCGCCATGTTAATTTCTCCGCCATGGTTTTTCCTGAGTGTGCTGACTCGTTCTGTCTCTTATTTGATTGTTTGTGATCAGCTTTCTCTCCCCCTCGTAAATGTTTGACTTTGGCTCGATGATGATTATTGCTTTTTCTCCTATTCCTTTGTTGTTGATCATACAACGGGTCATCGCTTTGTCTTGTAAGTGTTCCTGTGAATGGCCAATTTGATATCAAGTCCTTCTTCAACAACAAACCAATATTTTGCTTTACAATATCACTACTTTTGTCTCCCGCTGGTAAATCTCCCGTGCTTTCATCGGTGAATCGTTTCGCTAAGGATGCCATGATGTTGGGCACCCAAAGGGCAAGAGCAGTGCCTGGTGCTTTTGCTTTAAACCGTGGTTGTAATATTGTAGGCAAAGAGCTGTCAGTGTAGGTATCCAATACGGCTGCCTTTACCGATTCTGTTAACGCTTCGGTTGTGGGAATAACAGACCATAGATAATCGATATCCCCGAAACTTGTATACCACCCGGAGGTCACACCGGATGATGAGTCAGTGTAATCGATATGATAAGAGGACTGTCCTCGTTGAAGTTCGGGAATAATATGAAAAACGGATGGACTGACGACGGATGAAAAACTATCAATACTATCACGGGCAATTGCAACTGAAGAAACTTTTATTTGAAGAATACTGTTTGTTGGCGCGTAAAACTCGCGTCCATCCGCGTACGCACCAATATTATCTGGCGTCGCAAACGCAGCTTCATTTTTGTTTCTGATACTCCCACTTTCATCTGGGCGGTGAAGCTGGTTGGTGTTAACAGCAATAAAAGACGGCTGCGATCTTTCTACTTTGGAAGTCAAATTATGTGGTACTGAGATGCCTTTGTGCTGAGAAAGAGCAATAAGTGAAAGTCGTGAATTTTGCAGATGAGGATGACGCGGGTTTTGTTTCACTTCTTTAGACGAATGCATAGATGTCTCCACATGGATCCCTAGAAAAAGCAAAACAAAATAATGCACATTCTAAATAAATATTTCGTTTCAATAATGAAAATCACTAAATGACACCTCGCGAACAAATAATTAGGCCCTACATCAAGCAATTATGTTGTGATTTGTGAAAAAACAATTTTGTGCAATTTTGCATCATAACCAAGGACTCTTCATCATCAGATTTTATCATGTTTATTTGCCATCAAAGTTAATCAAAAATGAGAATACAGAACTTTTCTAGTAAAGTTACGTTACTATTAATTATCTTATAATTTTACATTCATTAAACCATTTAACTAATTGTGGGTAACCATTTATATGGAGATCAAACACCAAATACTTATTTGTATTATTTTTTATATTGCCTGCATATAATGTGTGCATATTTTGATATAGGCTAAATAAACTGAAACTGAAACGAAATGGTGCATAAATAATGCAGCTCATAACTCAAAACATTCAGGTGATTGTTCTCAGTTTGCTTGATCGCCTCGCACATTTTATGCACGAATGTGCCAATTGCCTGATATTAAAAGACGGCAGTGGCTCGTGCTAAATGCTCTTTTATTACAATTTCCAACCAAACGTTTCAATCATTCTCAAAAATAGATAGGGGTTTGGTGAAAATTGCACGTGGAAAAGGGAAAAGAAATTGTTATTAAGCCAAAAGGGAAAGCAATTTTTGTCAGGTCGAAAGAGCCGGGCCTAGCTTAGGGCTGAGGCTTAGGGGGCAGCAATTTTGGCATACATTCAATATGAAAAAGGTATCAAGCGATATTGCACAGTCTAGTAGGCCCTATACACAATCATAATGCTATTGACACATGCAAGTTCCTTTTCGCTGAGATAGAAAAAAAAAAAACAAGCGCAAATAATTTAGGGCCTACCAGTACCATAAAACAAACTAATGATATAGAAGTTAGATCAACAAACCTTGGTCAACTTTTCTATACATTGTCATTTTGTGTAGTACTGCACAGACATATAGAATACCAGAACCATCTTATTATCCAATAAATGCTAAGCATGATAAAGTAACTCTGGTGTATTAGCGTTGGAGAATATAATCATGTAATAGTTACCTATAAATATCCGACTCTGTAAAAAAACCGACAATCACATCATCATACTATTCTTCTACTCAAAAACATGGAAATAATAGTTGTTAGATACTGTAGCCAAATAACTCAGCAAATTATGCATGTCGTGCGAACTGGTAGTAGTAGTAGTAGAGTTAGACACCTTTCCACCCCAGTAACCTTGCCTTGACATTGGTAAACAAAGCAACAAAAACCACTATTGTGATTTGACAAAAGTTTTTGTGACGTCACAGACACGACTCCAGGCTCGGTATACTCCGACTCTAGATCGTCGTTTGCGGCGCTCTTCTCGTACCGTTAACAATATCTATGTACCGTTAATATATTCCGCAGACCAGCCCTACCGCAGACCCTGACATTCCGATTTCAATGTACTGTCTCTCCATAGACAAATCGGTTAATTTTTCATAAAATCTTTTTTTTTGGCGGGGGGGGGGGGATTTTGCCTTATTCCATGTTAGATTAAGAAAACGAAAAAAAAAAATCAAAATTTACAAAATTTAATATTTTTTATGATTTACGAAAACAATGTCTTCATATATTAAACTAGATTTCGCGGTTCTCGGGTTGGGTGGTTCTCGTGATAGGCCTATCTACCCAACACCCGTTACCCATAATACTTGTCCTGACCTTTCAAACTACTACGATATACGTCTCTCAATGATTAAGACACAACTATCAACTTTGTTTTGTAGCTGTGACGCTTACTTCGGAACCCATAATCTGAAAACCCATCGTTCGCCTCTTCCAAGCCCTGTCCTGCTACCACATCGGAGGACCCAAATTTTGAAAAATACCTCGAAATTCTAGTAGTGTCTGGATGTAGGCCGTCAATTCAATCGGGAGAAATGTGAACGCAAACGGGTTACATAGGCCTTACCATAACTGATGATTTTTATGTTAATCATGTCTTTAAAATAGGCCTATTGGTCCGATGAGATGCACCTGTTAGTCACTGTAATGCTTTCCGATGCTCGCACTGCGCCCGTCGGTACTCCGCACACTACGCGATAGCGCACCGCACGCACGCGATACGCACCGCGAGCACGCGTTATACGCACGCGTTATCTTGCCACTCGCACGCGATAGCGCGCGGACAGAGGCAAGATAACGCGTTATACGCACGCGTTATCTTGCCACTCGCACGCGATAGCGCGCGGACAGAGGACGGACGGACGGACACGCCATAATTAGTATTAAGATGGGATGCGTTGCCGTAAAATGGGGTAACTTTGGGCAATTTTCAGAGTTTTTAAACCACTGCTTCCAAACAAAACCAATTATGTTTCTAATTAACTCTTTTTTGTGACATTAGGGTTCCCTTCTACACCTTGAAGTTGAAAAAGATTTTTTTTAATAATTTTGTAAGGGTGCCCTAGGGGTTCAAAATAACCTGACCAAAGTTACCCCGCCTTTGGGGCAACTTTGGTCACAGTATTACATTCCATGAAGGAAAAAAAATCAAAAAAATTTATCTTCGCTGTATATGGGCAAGTTGTTGTTTTTTTGTGACATTTGACCCCTTGCAAAATTAATCAAGCACACATCCTTGCAAATATCGATTTTTATTTTTTCGGAAAAAAATGTAAAAAAATGCCATTTTTGGTCCAAAATCCCGCTTTTTTCGTAAATTTCAAGGAAATTACACATGAGCGACTATTATTTCTTCCAAACATATTTCTTAACAAATTGACACCAAATATGAATAAAAACAATATTGCTGTACGAAATTATGACCATTTAAAAAAATATATTTGACCGACCAAAGTTACCCCGCTGACCGAAGTTACCCCATTTTACGGTGTTTTAGGGAACACTTTAAAAGCTAAAGAAAGCATTGTTAACATAAAATTTAGACCGTTCACAAACACTTGTAACGGGGTGCAAAAGGGGAACTGAAAATGTTGATCCCACTGAAGGGGGTCCGGGGAAGGGGCCATTAATAATGACCTCATTTACTAGGACCGCGCCGGTTCGCTCCCTAAGGACCGCTATCTCTAAGGTTCGCTCTCTCAAGGTTCAATATCACTAATTACAAAAGGTCCACTATACCTAAGGTTCGATATCACTATAATTCGGAATAATTTCTAAGGCTCGATATCACTAATTTTAAATAAGGTTCGCTATAGACTATGCCATAGTCGAATTTTATTTAAAATATGTTATTATTAGTCACTAGCGGGATACCCGCGCTTCGCGCGGGTCCCCGCTAGATGAGTAAATGGGAGCGTTCACTAAAACAGGAAGAATTACTGGACAGGTAGAATCATCGAAAAGATACATTTTGATTTTCCGTTTCCATGTTATTTATTTATTTAAACCCGTTCCCATTTTTTTCTAAATCTGTTATTTGTTACATTTCCTTTTAGCTTCATTTTTTATTTGCTGCTTGTGATTTCCCGTTTCCATGTTTTTTATTTAATTCTGTTATCATTATTATAGCTTTTTTTTTTTTTTTCTTACATTTCCTGATTAGTTTCTTTCCTTCTTTGTTTCGTTCCCGTTTCATTTAGTTAATTTAACCCGTTGGCCTAATTACTCGTACCTCTTTTGTCATTTTAATTTCATTTTTCTTTATAGTATAGGTCTACCGCTTCATTTTGTTTATACAACACACATATTTTTCCCGTATACGTCCTCTCAGAGCGTGTATGGGGACGTGTTCATCTTTATCATAATCCCGTGACCCGTCCATGTACCTTTTTGTCCTTTAATTTTTATTTATTTTTCCTTCTTTCTGTATTATCATGTCTACTGGTCTCTGGCTCGCAAGTCGCGTGGCTCTGCGCCGTTTACGCGCGCATTGGCGTAGTGCGCATTACGCTCGCGCGCCGACGCGCTGCCTGCCAGCTGCAGTGACGCGCAGGCTGGTAACTGATTTTCATAACAAAAGCCCCGTTTTTACCCATATTTTCACTGTTTTTGCAGCCAATTCTTGACCGATTTCAACCAAATAAAGTCGAGGCAATTTCCCGTATATTCCTCGATCTCCCGTATGAATTTGGCGACATTTGGATCGAAACTGACGGAGCCTTTTACATAAACCACATACATACATACATACATACACACATACATGCATACAACATTCCCTATTTATAGTAAGATGATGAACCCATTTCGTTGAACTCAAAATTATACTGATGTTTATTAAAATTAAAGTATTCAATAGTAAAATGGTCATAAAAAATTAAGAATATCAGATGATTAGTGACAATAAAAGTAATTGAATGCAACATTATCTTGCATAATTATAATGGCTCACTTTAATACTGAACAATTCTGATTTTGGAATCTATACCAGTTTATTGATAGCGAACCACGAAAATCCCACTTGGGAAGCTAACAAACAGAGGGAGTGCGGTGACTGAAAAGATCAGATACAGATGTGAAAATCTATCAGTTGCACACAAATCAATATAAATCAGAGTTTTATGCTTAAATGTAATAGCCATCAGAGTATGCAAAATGGGCAAGTGGACTACTAAAAGGGGTCATTGATATACCAAAAGGGTGAAAATGCTACCCATAATTGCGGCACGTCCCCGTATGGTCATTTGTACTGAGTACCCCCCGGTTTTGAATGGGGCTTCAGCTTCGTTAATACTGCTGTTTTCTTCGTTTTTGCCAAGTTTTTCATTAAAAAAATATCAAATGACAAAGTGAATGACGTATCCTTCACTTTTAAAGGAGTATTTCGTGATCATATTCATAGCACCCTCTTTTTATGACATTTTTCAGTAGATATCCACGAAAAAAGCTTATTTCCAAAATTTCAATTGATTCCGATTTGACTTTTGCGAGTTATGCATTATTATGTGTATTACACTGCTCAATGCTGCTTCATAGACAATGCGTTGTAATTTCATTCTGGTATACCAGAACGAAATTCAAATTTCTCGATATCTTTGCTTGCTAAACGAATTAATCTGCAAGATATTTTATTTTACATAAACATTATGTAGCCAGAGGTTTCCAGTGATATAAAAATCTCAACTTTTTTTGAGAAAAGTGGGGATGCTGTGGATCACGAAATTACGGTGGCTGATATGTGACATATTTAATTTTTTTAAAAGATTCATCAAAAAAATAAAATAATAATATTAACAAAGTAACGAATTTAATGTTTTATTCACGAATTAAACTATTTTATTCGCGAATTAAATGTTTTTTTCGCGAATTAAATGTTTTATTCGCGAATTAAACTATTTTATTCGCGAATTAAATGTTTTATTCGCGAATTAAATGTTTTATTCGCGAATTAAATTATTTTATTCGCGAATTAAATGTTTTATTCGCGAATTAAATGTTTTATTCGCGAATTAAATTATTTTATTCGCGAATTAAATTATTTTATTCGCGAATTAAATGTTTAATTCGCGAATTAAAATTCGCAAATTAAATGTTTTATTCGCGAATTAAATTATTTTTATTCGCGAATTAAATGCTTTATTCGCGAATTAAACTATTTAATTCTCAAATTAAATGTTTTATTCGCGAATTAAATGTTTTATTCGCGAATTAAATGTTTTATTCGCGAATTAAATGTTTTAATTCGCGAATTAAATGTTTTATTCGCGAATTAAATGTTTTATTCGCGAATTAATGTTTTATTCGCGAATTAAATTATTTTATTCGCGAATTAATGTTTTATTCGCGAATTAAACTATTTTATTCGCGAATTAAATGTTTTATTCGCGAATTAAATTTTTTATTCGCGAATTAAATGTTTTATTCGCGAATTAAACTATTTAATTCGCGAATTAAATGTTTTATTCGCGAATTAAATGTTTTATTCGCGAATTAAATTATTTTATTCGCGAATTAAATGTTTTATTCGCGAATTAAATGTTTTATTCGCGAATTAAATTATTTTATTCGCGAATTAAATGTTTTATTCGCGAATTAAACTATTTAACTCGCGAATTAAATGTTTTATTCGCGAATTAAATGTTTTATTCGCGAATTAAATGTTTTATTCGCGAATTAAAATTTTAAATTATTTTATTCGCGAATTAAATGTTTTATTCGCGAATTAAATTATTTTATTCGCGAATTAAATGTTTTATTCGCAAATTAAATGTTTTATTCGCGAATTAAATTATTTTATTCGCGAATTAAATGTTTTATTCGCGAATTAAACTATTTAATTCGCGAATTAAATGTTTTATTCGCGAATTAAATGTTTTATTCGCGAATTAAATGTTTTATTCGCGAATTAAACTATTTAATTCGCGAATTAAATGTTTTATTCGCGAATTAAATGTTTTATTCGCGAATTAAATGTTTTATTCGCGAATTAAATTATTTTATTCGCGAATTAAATGTTTTATTCGCGAATTAAATTATTTTATTCGCGAATTAAATGTTTTATTCGCGAATTAAACTATTTTATTCGCGAATTAAATGTTTTATTCGCGAATTAAATGTTTTATTCGCGAATTAAACTATTTAATTCGCGAATTAAATGTTTTATTCGCGAATTAAATGTTTTATTCGCGAATTAAATGTTTTATTCGCGAATTAAATGTTTTATTCGCGAATTAAATGTTTTATTCGCGAATTAAATGTTTTATTCGCGAATTAAATGTTTATTTCGCCAATAAAACATTTAATTCGCGAATAAAACATTTAATTCGCGAATAAAACATTTAATTCGGGAATAAAATAGTTTAATTCGAGAATAAAACATTTAATTCGCGAATAAAACATTTAATTCGCGAATAAAACATTTAATTCGCGAATTAAATAGTTTAATTCGCGAATAAATAGTTTATTTGGCGAATAAAACATTTAATTCGTGAATAAAACAATTCAATTCGCGAATAAAACATTTAATTCGCGAATTAAATAGTTTAATTCGCGTATAAAACATTTTATTCGCGAATAAAACATTTAATTCGCGAATTAAATAATTTAATTCGCGAATAAAACATTTAATTCGCGAATAAAACATTTAATTCGCGAATAAAACATTTAATTCGCGAACAAAATAGTTTAATTCGTGAATAAAACATTTAATTCGGGAATAAAATAGTTTAATTTGCGAATAAAACATTTAATTCGCGAATAAAACATTTAATTCGCGAATAAAACATTTAATTCGTGAATAAAACATTTAATTCGCGAATAAAATAGTTTAATTCGCGAATAAAACATTTAATTCGCGAATAAAACATTTAATTCGCGAATTAAATAGTTTAATTCGCGAATAAAACATTTAATTCGCGAATAAAACATTTAATTCGCGAATAAAACATTTAATTCGCGAATAAAACATTTAATTCGCGAATTAAATAGTTTAATTCGCGAATAAAACATTTAATGCGTGAATAAAACATTCAATTCGCGAATAAAACATTTAATTCGCGAATTAAATAGTTTAATTCGCGTATAAAACATTTAATTCGCGAATAAAACATTTATTTCGCCAATAAAACATTTAATTCGCGAATAAAACATTTAATTCGCGAATTAAATAATTTAATTCGCGAATAAAACATTAATTCGCGAATAAAACATTTAATTCGGGAATAAAATAGTTTAATTCGCGAATAAAACATTTAATTCGCGAATAAAACATTTAATTCGCGAATAAAACATTTAATTCGCGAATTAAATAGTTTAATTCGCGAATAAAACATTTAATTCGTGAATAAAACATTCAATTCGCGAATAAAACATTTAATTCGCGAATTAAATAGTTTAATTCGCGTATAAAACATTTTATTCGCGAATAAAACATTTAATTCGAGAATTAAATAGTTTAATTCGCGAATAAAACATTTAATTCGCGAATAAAACATTTAATTCGCGAATTAAATAGTTTAATTCGCGAATAAAACATTTAATTCGCGAATTAAATAGTTAAATTCGCGAATAAAACATTTAATTCGCGAATAAAACATTTAATTCGCGAATTAAATAGTTTAATTCATGAATAAAACATTTAATTCGCGAATAAAACATTAAATTCTTGAATAAAATAGTTTAATTCGCGAATAAAACATTAAATTCGTTACTTTGTTAATATTATTATTTTATTTTTTTGATGAATCTAAAAAAAATTAAATACATGTATGTCACATATCAGCCACCGTAGCACGTAGGCCTATATATGCCTGATTATTCGGAATTCCATTTCCAATCTATAAAACCGTGGGGGAACACTCGACTCCCTTTTAAAGAAATATTTATTTAACGTTACTTTATTAAGTGCAGCAAATTCGTCCAAAAGGTTTGTATATCAAAACAGGATATACATCCCGAATAGGTGCTCATGCACAAGTAGGCCGTTCCCCAGGGGCCGGACGAACAGCGCAGGTGTGTTGCTTATCTTCGAGTTTCGAGTCTCGAGTCAAATTTTCGAGTCTCGAGTTTCGAGTCTCACATTTCGAGTTTCGAGTTTTATACTTCGAGTTTCGGAAAATGTCATAAAAATACGATGCTAGGATCACGAAACACTCTGGAATTCGATGTCTGCGGGATGTCTGATCTGATGTGCTCTCAAAATTACTGTGCATTAAACGTTGTTACCAGAGCGTTTTTGGTTCTACAAAACCATTTTCTTGAAAGAATCTTTTTCTTCTTTTCTACAAAGAACCCTTCAGGCTTCTTTATTATGTTCCTTAAAGGTTCTTCAACGTTAAGATCCTACCATTTTCTTGGCTAAAGAAGCTTTTTTTTTTTTTCTTTTTTTTTTTGGGGGGGGGGGGGTCAAAGAACCCAGTGGAAAACCAATAATAGGGTTCAATGGTTCTTTGTAGAACTTTAAGTTGAAGAACCTTTAATAAGAACCCTTACAGGGTAGAACAGAAAAAAGTTTTCTTTAGCCAAGAAAACGATTTTTTTAGACCGTGCCAAAAAGGGTTACAACACTCTTTTTCACTTTTCTTAACTTTGCAATGAGTCCTTGAATTAATTAGGCTAATTAGAAAGTCCCTAGGCCTTGAATCTGTAATGTTCTTTATAGGCCCTATAGGAAGTTGCACTTAGGCCTATATCTAAGAAGCTAGACTAAGTAAAGAGTGTTGGGCCCCAAATTTGAAACAGATAGTTTTCTTTAATCTTTTTAAAATTTATTTATTTATATTTGTTTTTGTTTTGCTTTTGTTTTGTTTTTAATTTTGGTGCCTCCAGAATTTGGGGGTCCTGGGGTCCGGGCACACACAGGGGCGGCGGAACGATTTTGAAAGGGGGGGGGGGGCAGTAATCAAAATAACGTCCGCGCGAAGCGGCCATCGCATCGCGCTTGCGTGACGACGGCTAGGGGGGTGTCTGAGCCCCCTCAGAAGTGAAAAACTTTTGCAAAATGAAGGCCCAATTGAAGCCATTTGGTGGACCATTCTGGCACTATTATTATGTACAATTTTAGTTTGAAAAATCCGAAAATGGGTTAAATGAAGGTCCAAATTGAAGCCATTCATGGATAAGCTTTTACTATAATTGTATAAATTATTGCTTTTAGTGTTGGATGCCCTAATACAGGGGAGTTGGAAAATTTTGCAAAATGAAGGTCCAATTGAAGCCATTTAGTGCATCATTTTTACACTTTCTTGGTCTTTATTTATGTTCACCCCGACATGTTACACACAGCACTTTATGGGTTAAAAGTGGGGGGCAGGCCCCCGGTCAAAAAAGTGGAGGGGCCACTGGCCCCCACGGTTCCGCCGCCTATGGCACACACAGGAGCAAACCCAGACCTGAGCAAACCCCCAACAGCCCATGTACGTCCCGTTTGGGGTGAACACTCTAATCGGGGTATACACCTCGTTTTGACGGTTAGCTGCACTGACCTTGGAAGAAGTCGCGTGTCAGCTGCATGCATGCTGTACGTGCCAGTATATATGTGACCTTTCCTATCCTTTTCCTGTCTTTTCAGTAGTGTGTGTTGAGCTGGGAAAGCATCGTCCAACGGTTTTAACGGCAGAAAGAAGTAAAATATCCTCAAATAAAACATGGTATGTGCAAAAAAATAAAATAAACACAGTCTTACTACTTATTTCAATTTTATGGAGTGGAGTGAGATTTGTATGAATGTATTTTACCCATGATATAAACATATTATGTAAACCTTGGTATTTTGAAACGTACATCAATGTTAGTAGGCGTACATTATACATACACACATGTACAGGATCATGTTTCGAGTCTTGAGTTCGTTCACTCCTTAGCCATGTTGGACTTGTCCCTAGGTACAGTACCAGTTCTGTATTTGTACCATGCATGCATGGCATGATGTGCACTGCAGGATCTCATTCACGATGTCATCTGTCAAAATCATGAATGATATTTCGATCATCATCGACGTTGTTACATATCATCAGTTCATACATACACGCTATATAACGGCGCGCGTGATTGGTCGAGAGCCGGGCATAAACAGCGTTTATGCCCGGTGTCCCGGATGTGCGATCGCGGGTAGGAAAATGAAGGAAAATCATGATTTTTAATAATGTTACTTGTAATTTTTTGTTATTATTTTGATGAAATAAGAATCACAAAATGTTCTGGTATGTATGAGCAGGGTTCATTCATATATTTTCATGACTAAGCGGTTGTTTTATGCCCTCGGGCATAGCGGCCCTCGGGCATAAACAACCGCTTAGTCATGAAAATATATGAATGAACCCCTAAATATCAGCAGTAGATCGGGCATGGATAAAGCCGGGCATAAACAGCGTTTATGCCCGGTGTCCCGGATGTGCGATCACCGGGTAGGGAAAATGAAGGGAAATCACGTCTTTTAATAATGTTACTTGTAATTTTTTGTTACTATTTGGATGAAATAAGAATCACAAAATGTTCTGGTATGTATGAGCGGGGTTCATTCATATATTTTCATGACTAAGCGGTTGTTTATGCCCTCGGGCGCAAGCGGCCCTCGGGCATAAACAACCGCTTAATCATGAAAATATATGAATGAACCCTAAATCATACACAACATGCACAAGCGGTTGCCAATGGTTGCTCGAGAAGTCTAGCCAAGAATTTGCTCACCGATAGCTTCACATTCTAGCTAGGCTAGAGACCATTGCATTCAAAATCTAGAGTCGGATTTACTGGAGCATGAGTACACTGTGTAGGTATGCCAGGTGAATTCAAATTTGCCATCAAACTGCATCATACAATGCATATCAAATTAAAGCCCTTGAGTAAAGAAAGCCAACACTGAAAACCTTTTTGTCATAGCACTTTCCGTAGCAAAGTTACATCTAGTCAAAGATTGACTTTCATCAAAAAGATTCTGCTAGCAAAATTCCCCAAAACAGCTCTTGGGGTGTTTCTAGATCTTAGTCTCATGACGATAGCAGCTTTTTTTAATGTTACTGCTATCAAAATCCCTCAGAAATTCCATGTGCGAGTCTCTCATCACCAAAAAAAAAATCATATATTTGGGTCAAGTGAAGTATAGACAACATATTTATGAATGTTTCCTTGAGCAAGCGGTTCTTTTAAATTTCAATGTAAATTTGTATTGCCGGTTTAGGCCATTTTGGCCGACTAGCAAATGTGTCAACTGAGGTTTCCCTGTCATACCTACACTGTGTTTAAGCAACATGAGGAATGGAAGTTCAGAAGTAAACACACATGACGTCACAGCCGATCACGACAGGCGATCACATCAAAAATGTTGCTAAAATTCATACACTTCAGCAAAATTTTAGACTGTCTTAACCTTGCTGGAAAGGTACAATGTACAGTTGACTCATCGAAATAACTTTCATCTAGTCCGAATAATCAGACCCAGAACAAAATATTAATTTCTGACATGATCCTGATGGATTTTCATATCAGATCTTTTCAGTCACCACACTCCCTCTGTTTGTTAGCTTCCGAAGTGGACTACTTACTTTGGATTGCGGCTAACATGCTTAACATGGTTGTCTATGGATGAGATTGTCAGATTTCTGGCCCACTAAAATTGGCCATGATGTAATGCAAATTTAAATGGATCTGGCTTGTGATTGGTGTCTCGAACATATTACATCGTCACCCTATCACAGCAGAGCAAATGGGAAAGTAGAATCTGCAGTGAAGATTGCGAAGAAGATAAAGAAGACACAAGCAAAAGGACAAGATCTATACCTTGCAATGTTGAACTGGCGCAACACACCCAGTGCCGGAGAAACGCATAGCAGGCTTTTAGCAGCCCAGTGCAAAAGCTCATGTCGCGAAGGACAAACTATACCTTACTTCCAACACCACAAGGATTACTCTACCCACAGGTTATAAAAGGAGTTCCGACAGAGATCAGACTCAGAAAGCAACTTGTAGCGAAAGTCCAGTATGACAAAGGAAAGCAACTGTTACCCGAACTAGAAATAGGTAAAACAAGTCAGAATGCAACCAAACAAGCACCACAGTGAATGGAGTTTAGCAAAATGCATAGCAAAAGTTGCCAAGATCCTACCTCATAGAAAACGAAGAAGAGCAAAGGTATCGACGAAACAGCACCAACTCCAATCAAGTTACCAGAGAAACCAGCATCACCAAGAAAATCAACCAGAACCAGAAGAGACATTAAACCACCTACATGATACAAGGACTTTGTGAACTAGTATGTGAAGAAAGAAGACAATTGATTTATGACCACAAGTTATATTTAGCATGTTTCAAGCTAGTTGAGAATTCAGAGTTTTGCATGTGTTTTGGCATTACTTTTATAGTTTGTTGTTAAGCATGCAAATCAAGGAAGTTTTCCAAACTGCCTAGTTATGTTCATGCTCAAAAGTTAAAGTTTTGCACAATTCCATTATTTGAATGTTTTCAGAGCATTAACTTGCAGTTCGCAAGAAACCAAAACAAACCAAAAGTTCCAAAATTAATGTTTGGCTTAAGAAAATGGCAACATTTATTGTTTTAATTACATCACAACATATTCCGGGTGAATTTGAACCATAACTTCACTTCCAGATGTCCGATAAAGCTGATTGAGGTGTCATTTTAAAGCTGACATTGCATTCTTTCAAAATCTGCAATAAACAGAAAATGATGTAGAGCCGACTTTACTACCATTTCGTGGTGGATGGTCACATATTGGCCTTAGACTTCTCCGTAGTCCACTTGCCCATTGTGCATACTCGGGCTATTGCATTTTAAAGCTTAAAACTCTGATTTGATTAATTTGTGCACAATTGATAGATTTTCATATCAGATCTTTTCAGTCACCACACACCCTCTGTTTGTTAGCTTCCCAAGTGGACTACTTACTTTGGATTGCGGTTAACATGCTTAACATGGTTGTCTATGGATGAGATTGTCAGATTTCTGGCCCACTAAAATTGGCCATGATGTAATGCAAATTTAAATGGATCGGGCTTGTGATTAACCGCACATGCTATTACCAACTACATCGTACACAACTATGCGGCCCTTTGTGTTGGCGCGAATGTTAAACTCTCACTAGGTGCATGAGCGTGTCTTGTACTTCCAGGATTTGTGCTTGTGGTTAAATTGGATTGATAAACAAGTATGATTGACAGTGTGTGTTAGTGACAAATTCCCCGTTAAAAGTCCTGTTAAAAATGCAAAGTACATAGTCAATATCAAAAAAGCTTAATTTCTCGAAAGAAACAACGTAGCAGTACACAGCCGTGTTAAGTATCATACGAGGGCTGAAAACTGCACCTGGATTTACCCCCTATGCAAAAGCATATGTCGATCCGGTCTTGCCTTGAAAATTTTTTCAGATTTCATACATATATTTTAAATATGACTTTTTCAGGCTCTGAGAGTTCTTGTAACTGGTGCTGCTGGGCAGATTGCCTACTCTCTACTCTATTCCATCGCCAAAGGAGATGTGTTTGGTAAAGATCAGGTAAGTAAACATTACAATTGGCTCCAAACTCAAACTTTTTTTAAATATTTTTTAGTCATCTTCTGATGAATTTTATAGTAGAACTAGAGGGAGAAGCTAGTAACCTGCCCACCTACCAACATGTCTTGCAGATGGACTATTTTGAAACTGCAGCCCCTATAAGGCCCCTATAAGGTTTGTCGGAAAGCTCGCGCGCGCATTTGTAAAATCACGAAATTTGACAAAAAAGAAATGCAGACATTTTTTTATTTCAAATTTTTTTTTTTTTTTTTTAGTTTTTCCGGAAAAATTAGCGAAAATCAGACTTTTTCTCAAAATACCATAAAAAAAAGTCGGGAATAAAAAAAAAATCACATTTCGCATTTGTTTTCAAACCACTCGTGAACTTTGAGACAAACCTTTTTTTTGGCCTAAGCAAAGACCATTCATTTACATGTAAGGTTGTCCAATATGAAATGCTAATTATATATATATATGTTGCCAACATCAATTCAAAATTTGATAAAGAAAAAAACCCCAATAATTTACATCAAAATACATGTGCAAACAAGCAATTGATCATTGTAAAATTTCAATAAACATATGAATAGCAAACAAAAAATTCTCCTTTATGCCTAGTCAAATGAGACTTACATTTTTTGTTTTCTGACTAATACATACACATTATTTTGCTTTTGCAGCCAATTAGCCTGGTAATGCTGGACATCCCACCAATGCTGGGAGTGGTGGAAGGAGTAGTCATGGAGCTTCAAGATTGCTCTCTTCCATTGCTGAAAGGTAACCCTAACTTAAGACTTGTAGAACAGAAAATAGTACCGACTTCAGTTACTTTGTTTGTTTGTCACTCATGAGGTTCAAAATAGTGCACCTCCGGAATATTTGCATGGCGCATAGCAAAATAATCCAGTGGTACAGTATTTTGCTCTCTGTAAGTGACAATCAAGCATAGCGAAGTTGGTACTATTTGTTGTACCTCGTTGTTTAGACTGGGTTTATAGTTCGACCTGGTCTAACTTGTTTTGTGCATATGGGCGTATGGGTTTACTCATGATGACAAGAAGCTGTAGGCATGTGCAGAGCCTTTACATGCAACAGATTCACCATTTATACTCCCATTCAAAATGTAACTAAAGAAAAACTACTAATTATTCACTACACTCAGTATCAGAGAAGAACGGCAGTGCCTTGCTCAAATTGACGTGAGCGTCCTGTTAAGGAGCGACATGATATGCAGAGCTTTGTGTTCCCTTCAAGAACGCCAATCTGCGCTGACCAATGTTTTGACTCATAATTGGCCAATCTGATTATCGGTCTGTTATGATTGTCAGATGATTGAATCGGCCAATCAGAACCCCACTTCCATGTTTATGCTGTGCACGTTCAATGTAAACAACTGCCATTCTTCTCTGCCAGAAACTGTAATATAGTCGCTGGCAGAGATTAACTGGAAATTATGCAGCTGAAGTCATCCTGGAAGGCTTGGCAAGTTTTTGCACTCTCTCTAAGGATGTCCCACGTATAGTTACCCATGAAAGCAAGACAGCCAATCATAGCAAGTTTCAACTTTGAGTGACAGGTCTAACATTTGGTGTTTATCTCTTACCAACAACTATAATTTATAATTGCCCTTTAAGATCAGACTCACAGCTTGAGTAACCTCTATCACATTTATAGCCAATAAATTGAATTAATCACAGCTAACTATTACTTTGAATATCACTGAGACTGTTACTTGGTCAGTGTCTGGGATTTGTGGTTGGGCATTTACACAACTATTGATCAGGCAAAATATAGAGCAGCCAGAGTATACCTTGACATGGGTGTTGGAAAGATATGGACATGGACTGTCTCCATTTGTAGTTTTAAGGAAATTAATAAATGAAAATCATGAAGATATTGTGCCATTACATTTAGTTTAATATCAATGCCTTGTTGACCAAATATTTTGGCCCTTGGACATGATTTTGCACATTTAAGTTAATTGAAATCCATTGAAAAAAGGGAAAGAAAATTGCGTATTCCCTCATCATCATCTGATATCCCAGTGATATGAGAGATTTGGGTGCATGCAATTTGAGCAAAATTGCAGGTCCTCCATCAATGTTGGGGTTAGTCCTTAAGTTAGGGCTGTCTTGTTTTAAGGATATGGCCAAATTATATTTCTTTGTTTGTTAATCAAAATGTAACTGTTCGATGTTCAATTCCCACAGGTTGTATAGCAACTGCTGATGTGAAGGAAGCATTTACTGATGTTGATGCATGTATCATGGTTGGTGCTATGCCACGTAGGGAGGGCATGGAGAGGAAAGACTTGCTCAAGGCTAACGTCAAAATATTTGAAACCCAGGGCAAAGCTCTTAATGAATATGCCAAAAAAACATGCAAGGTAAATACCAAGAAAATGTGTAAGGTAAATAATAAAAATATTCCTGTGTATGTTAATCAACATCTAACTGTTCAATTCCCACAGAATGTATAGCAACTTCTGATGTGAAGGAAGCATTTACTGGTACTGAAGCATGTATCATGGTGGGTGCTATGCCACGTAGGGAGGGCATGGAGAGAAAAGATTTGCTCAAGGCTAACGTCAAAATATTTGAAGCCCAGGGTAAAGCTCTTGACTCCTATGCCAAGAAAACATGCAAGGTAAGGATTGATGTGACTAGATTCCTGCAAATAAGTGTGAAAAAATACTGCATGAAATGCTTCACGGACCTACATGACCAGCTAGAAATATCTGCATAGTGAAATCACCTTTATATAGTTTTACACACTGCTGTGTGGAATGTCTGGCTCTAGCTATTTCTTCTCCCAATGCAGTTTGCAGTGCTCACATAATTATTCACATTCCAGTTGACCTTTTGTTATGCTCCCTAAATGAAAATGATTCCCAGTGCACATTGGATGATATGTATGTGTGTGTTACTTTGTTTTATCCATTCTGTGTGCAAAAGCAAACCTTTGCTGTGACTATGTCCTCAGTTTGTTGTGAAATGTAATAATTAACTTTGAATGATACCCCACGCCTACCTGCCTCACACTTTGAAGTGTGCCATCCATTCTGTTTCCTTTCTTTCTTTCTTTCTGTTCTTCTCTGTTATAGACTGTCCGAGTGTCTGACCTTCCATTTTCCATCTGGTTGCCATGTCATGGCAGTCATACAATGATGATCACTTTGCATTATCAGGATGTGACCAACTTATTCTTATGGTTTTGGATAAGGTTATTGAATTGATCAGCACTAATGATGTTTGGCAAAAAAGATGTGTAAACATTTTGATATTCCATGTATCACACCCATAGGGAGTACTGTCAGGTTTTTATCACAACCATAAAGGAGTTCTGATTGGTCTTACTACACAAGCTTCTAGAGAAGTACGGCACTCTCTTGCTCTAATTGGCGTACGCGCCCTATTATGAGCAACATACGACAGGCTTTGATGAGTGCCTCTCTTCACTGATCGCTTCTTTGACGCGTTCTCGGCCAATCAGATTACCGGTCTGTTATGATTGTCAGACGATTGATTAGCCAATCAGAACCCTTTTTACCCTGTGGACGCTCTCAAATTGTAAACAGATGCCATCCTTTTTTTGCTATCAAGTGTAAGGATATTATTCAGCCTGTTATTCATGTCTCTCCCACTACCCCTCCTTTGCTCATGACTATAAGTGAATTCATCTGCAACTTCTACTTCATCTTTCTTCTTATTGTTCATGGCAGCCTTGGCAGGATCTAAGTATTGTCATTGATACTGTCTGTTTTGCTTTGAATTTGTGAATGGCTGGGGGGCAAGAGGGCGAAGTCATCTGCAAAATCTAAGTCCTCAAGATCCCAGTGTTGTTATCTTTGGTGTGTCTTTCTCATCACCCAGTCAATCACAAGAAGAAATTGAAATCTGGACATAACACATCCCTGTTTCACTCCTGTCTTTACTAGCAAACATTCTGTAACCTTGCTATCAGTTGCACAAACAGTTTTGCTGTGCATCAGCTTGATGTTTATGAGTTTGCATGGTATCCCATATTGCCTCATTATATCCCACAAACTGTCTTAATTTATCCAATCAAATGCCTTTTCTTAGTCAGTTTATGTACTGTGATGATTGCCGTTAACTAGATGTAATCTGAATTTCTGTGATATTGTTACATATAGGTGGCTTTAAGCAGAATGTCCAGAAGCACTGGCTGATTTTCTTTGGGCAAATAAAAAAATGTATGGCAAAAACATACAACAGGAAACAAACAAAAACTAAATGTTGAAATGTAATATGAACTTACATGAAGTGCCACACCATTCCTTCCTCTTCTTACTTAGTTACAAGATCCTTGATAGGGGAGTGGAGTGTGTTAATGTAGCTTGGGTGAATGGGCTTATTGTCCAGTAACCCAAAAAGGTTGTCATTGATAGTTGGAGCTACACTGCAGAATTTGGTAGTCTATACCAGTCTGTCAATACAACTCTTTGGCTGAAGAAGTAGCACCTTGTATATATTCTCATTTGCTGCTTTTAAAGTTTCATTGGATAACTTCTTGTAGCTTGATATTCTGCTATTAAACTTAAACATGTCTGTTGGGTTTATTTGGTAAATTCTGTATATTTGTATACAGTCTGCTCACCTCTTATCTTCCAGTGTCATCAAATTCAGTTCCTGTAATCTTGTATGGTATGATTGTCTTTCTGTTGATTTGGTTGCCAGGGTTGGATGCTGTAGTCTAAGTATGGTCTGATGAGAGACTTGTATAGTTGCAGACTGATCCTTTTACTCTTGTACTTGAATGTTCTTTTAACCATCCTTAGTGTTCTGTTGGCCTTCTTGGTTGTTCCCTCTACTTGTTTTCCTACTTTGAGAGTATTCTCTGTCCAAACACCTTCGAAGCTTTCTGCTCTTGTTGTATTAGCTAGCGCTTTGTTCTTCATTTGGTATTGGTGGTGCAGGTTGTTGTGTCCTATGTGCATAAGCTCATTTTCCACTAATCATGAGCTTGTCTAGGTCTTCTTGTAGTTTATATATCTCTTCACAGAGCTTGAACCTTGCTTGTCATCTTGGTGTCATCCACAAACTTAAGTATCTCTGAGAGGATGTTTATATCCAGGTCGTTCATAAATATGAGGAAGCAGAGTACGTCTAAGACAGATCCCTGGATGACTGAGCTTGATACATCACTTGTTTCGTAACTTGCTACCTGTACTACTATCCTCTTTCTGTCAGCTAGCCATGCTAGTATTCATCCTAGCACTTGTCTAGGTAGATAACATCAACTGGGTGCTCTTCAGCAATATGTTTTGTTACTGTTTCTAGATAGGTGCATCAGTAGATTTGTTCTAGGCCTGCCAAAAGATTTGCACTTTCTCAATACAATAGTTGCATAGATAACGCAAAAAAAAAATGGTCTGGGAGCTTCTGTGCAATGGTGTAGGCGGGGGAGGGGGGTAAATTACCCCACAGAAATTTTTCAGGGATAAAATGGGGATGGCAAAGAATATAAAAAAATAGCTTTTCCCCGAACACTTAAGTCCTGGCTATGTCACTGCTTCCATGCAGCCCACTTGAATAGTGCATGAAAGCTAACTCAATTTAAACTTCAACTGCATATTAAATTACATTATAATTACATATTTTCAGCATAATAATACAAATATTCAAGTTGCTGATTGTATTCATTGACAGCTATTAATCTGCCTTAATGTAAGTGTTACAGAGACCTACACTGATAATACTAATTCACTCACACAGTTTGCCGTCATGTAGATTGCTTGGAAATTCTTTTGCTTTATTCAATTTCAAAAACAATATTATGTTAGTCAACTATAAAAGAAATATTTCAATTGTATTACTAATACGGGACTATTCTTGATTCCAAAAAAAGCACAGCACCAATTTTTGCATGATTAAAAAATATTATCCTGTTTTACCATATTAAACAGCCCAATCCTAATCCTTCAGTTGGAAGTAGCTAACAATTAAAGTAAAATTTTAATTTTTGACCAATTTGGGAAAACCGATATTTGCTTAATCCCAAAAATTAGTGCTGTTTTCTGGAATTGGGAGTAGGTAAGGTAGATGAAGTCAAGCCGGAGCTATGCCTACAGGCCTAGGTGCCCATCTCTTTCCTTTTGGGACAAGATTCCCTGAAACTTGTGGGGGGGGGGTCACCACTCCTCCCAAACAATGAGTCTGATTTACCTTCCCCAGCACTATGACAGTACCCATTTATACAACTGGGTGGAGAGACACAATAGCAGTTATAACCTGCAGCCCTAATAGACTAATTGGTCATCTGAGGTCAAATAACTTAAAACTGTCATATGGGCATGAAACTTGGTGGGTAGAGTAAACATTTAGAGCTTAATTTTTTAAGGTCATTTTGGGGTCATCCGGGGTAACCCAGGGGTCATCCGAGGTCAAATAACTTCAAACTGTCGTATGGGCATGAAACTTGGTGGGTACAGTCAACATTTAGAGTTAAATTTTTGGATGGTCATTTTGGAGTCATCTGGGGTCACCCAGGGGTCATCTGAGGTCAAATTACTAAAAACTGCCGTATGGGCATGAAACTTGGTGGGTACAGTCAACATTTAGAGCCAAATTTTTGGAAGGTCATTTCGGGGTCATCCAGGGGTCAGCTGAGGTCAAATTAGTAAATACTGGCACATGAAATCACGCCATGTACAAATATGGTAGTTTTGCGCGTGTGAAATATTCCTGCGCAAAGGATGTGCCCACATGGAAGTCATTGCACCTTGTAATCCCTCACTGCGTCACATTCAAAAGTAATTGATGGATATCAATAATCTCCGCGCCTGTGTGCGTATATCATCTAACAAGCAATTTGATTGGGATGCACTGGTGGTGTGATATGTGGAGGTTATATGAATGACATGCGGCGAGTGGGTGGCCCTGTGAATTTGTTTCAAAGTGTAGCAAGTTTCATGATTCTAACTGCTTTTATCACATTCAGGTTCTTGTAGTAGGCAACCCAGCTAATACCAACTGCTATACGATGATGAAGAATGCTCCATCTATCCCAACATCCAACTTCTCCTGCTTGACTAGATTGGATCAAAACAGGGCGCAGGCACAGGTAAGCAATCAATTCAAACGCTTAGTCATTTATGGACAATTTGGACAGCCTAAGAAAGCCTAAGCTGTCCATAACCTCTCCAATACAAAGCTCTTATCAGATAATATGTGATGCGATCAAGCAAAATCAGTCGGAACTCGGAAATATTGATTTTGAGATATAGCCAAAGAAAGGAAATATTTCCCTTTGTTTCCTTTTGTTTGGGAAACTCTTCAATTGCTCATATCTTTGGAACGGGTTGCTCAATTTCAATAGAGTTTTCTGCAAAATGTAACTTTGTAAATGCCTTTTACTATCATATAAGAAACTGAAAATTTAATTTTTCCGAGTTCCGACTGATTTTGCTTGATCGCATCACATATGTCCATTGTAATTGTAAAATCAGCAACTATAAAGGCACCAATTTCTGATGCATTATCGCAGTCAGATTCTGGTAGGACAGTCACCATTTTGATATTGCTAAATTAATTGGTCGTAATTGTGCCAACCACCATAGGAAGTATGGACTGTCCTATATGGGGCATTGTTATTCAAATTTTTGCTTCGCATATCAAAACCTCTGGAGCAAGAAAACTCGAAATTTGGAAACATTGGTTTAATGGTAGATCTCAATATAAGATGGAAAACAGAATATGACAAAATTGGACCACTCCCCTCTGAACAGAAAATCAAGTGTATGTATATGGTATGGCAATTGATATTGGGAATAACCCACAGTTAGCACACCAGGTTCAAATTTG
The DNA here is from genome assembly GCF_039555335.1 of Amphiura filiformis. Lineage (NCBI taxonomy): Eukaryota > Metazoa > Echinodermata > Ophiuroidea > Amphilepidida > Amphiuridae > Amphiura > Amphiura filiformis. The sequence continues at coordinate 5,288,517 of NC_092632.1, read as the reverse complement.
ATGTGGTGGCACACTTATCTGTTGGTGTGGTGATAGACCCATTTAAAACCATTATTTCTGCTTTTCACAAACCCTGCCCAATCAACTGCAACTTCCCGAGAACCATTTTCCCAAAATGTGTCCACTTGAAATAACCATGATGTTATTTTATTAATGCTAATGCACTGTACTCTTCTTGTACATGTAATGCCACCATGCCTGCTGTACTGTCAGGCCCATGCAGGGGTCACTCAACTATCTTGTATCAGAGTAGATGAGAAGAATGCACATAATTGCTGTTGTAGCATATTCCTATATGGGCAGATATTATCGGTTACTATTAGCTAGAATTTGAATACCCATAACGATTCAGCTAATTACGCATTCTGCAATATTCTTGGCTGAATACCTGTGTAGCAATATGGTGAGGTCGAAAGCTCAAATCCAAAGTCATAGGCACTCTGGTTGCATAGTCACAGAGGAGAGCTGGGACCCTTAGAATAGAGTAGACCAACTGTAATGGTATAACAATTGAAATGGCAGCCATGTTGGGGACAGTTCTAAGGTGACAGGTCTCTAGTTCGATTGCACATCCATTCATCCTATCACCTGTTTTATAATTGATTTTATTTAAATGAGGATGACTCTGTCATGAGTGAAATATTGAATGCCCTCTATAGGAAATACTAAAAAGGGCCTAATCTAAGTACATGTAGGCTAGTATGGTTGTGGGTTGGGTGTGTGTGTCAGCTTTACATCATGCATTATGCATTGGTTTTATTGTTCTTTCTACAGATTGCAATGCGTTTAGGCACTACCTGTGATGCAGTCACCAATGCAATCATTTGGGGTAATCACTCAACCACACAATTCCCTGATGTAGCTCATGCTAAGGTGAATGGCACCCCTGTCTATGAGGCTGTTAAAGATGATGATTATCTTAAAGGAGAGTTCATCAAAGTAAGTAGCACAACTTTCTATTTCTGAGAATAATATTTATGCCATATCAAATTGGAAATTGAAAAACTAAGATTCTCCAGTGTTTTTTGCATTGGCACCATTTTACATTATATATTTCTTTGATACTAGTGGCTAAGTCAGGTTTTTGGAACCGGGGGGGGGGCACAACTTGTAAATGTACAGAAGAAAAAAAATTTGCTGATGGAAGTTGAATTGTTGACTTGACCCCAATTTTTTTGGGCCAGTGCGGTCCTCAAAAATCTAAAAAGTGGGGTGGGGGAGGGGTATATAGGGCAAAATTATAAAAGGAAGAGTCATATCTAAGATTTGAAGTTTTTTAGCGACAATGATGGTGGGGGGCACCAGACTGCCGCCCCCCCCCCACTGGCTACGCCACTGTTTGATATTGATCAAATGTCTTCATTATCGTTGTTGATGTTGTTGTTATCATCATCCTCTTATTGTTATTGACATTAACTTACACATGTTATAAAGACGAAAACTACAAACTAACATAAACATATTTCATTATCTCTGCAGACTGTGCAAACTCGGGGAGGTGCAGTAATTAAAGCCCGTAAGCTTTCTAGCGCCATGTCAGCAGCTAAAGCTATTTGTGATCACATGCGGGACTGGTGGTGCGGAACCAAAGGGGTAAGAATATTAGCTTGATTAAAAGGGTATTTCGTGATCCACAGCCTCATCCCCCACAAAAAGTTGAGGTTTTTATATCACTGGAAACCTCTGGCTACATAATGTTTATGTACAAAATATTTCTTGCAGATTAATTCGTTTTATAGCAAAGATATTGTGAAATTTAAATTTTGTTCTGGTATACCAAAACGAAATTACAACGCATTGTCTATGGAGCAGTGTAATACACATAATCATGCGTAACTGTAAGCATAAAATCGGAATCAACTGAAATTTTGGGAATAGGCTTTTTTCGTGGATATGTCCTGAAAAATAAGATACCATCAAATTTAAACATGCGATTAAAGGAGTATTTCGTGATCCTAGCATCCTCTTTTTATGACATTTTTCAGTACATATCCACGAAAAAAGCCTATTCCCAAAATTTCAGTTGATTCCGATTTTTGCTTTGCGAGTTATGCATGATTATGTGTATTACACTGCTCCATAGACTATAAGGTTGTAATTTCGCTCTGGTGCACCAGAACGAAATTCAAATTTCACAATATCTTTGCAAAACTAATTAATCTGCAAGAAATATTTTGTACATAAACATTATGTAGCCAGAGGTTTCAGTGATATAAAAATCTCAACTTTTTTTGAGAAAAGTGGGGATGAGGCTGTGGATCACTTAAGCCCTTTAATCCAGCAAATGCAAAAATCTTTTTAAAACATTATAAACATGTTATAAATGTGTTTGGTTTTCTTTTTAATAACTTTTAAATGTTTGGTTATATAAAGGTCAGGAAAACATTTTTACAACGTTTTATATGAAAAAAACACTATACAGGGTGTCCCAGAAAAAATTACTGAGCGAATAAAATTGAACGTAAGTCGAGTAATAGACATCAAAACCAACAAATTTAAAATGTAGCGTATAGCTTATATTGTTGTGCATCACATACGAAAATTTTATTTGATTCGGTTGACTGGTTGCGAAGAAATGAACGATTACATAATGCGTGCATCAATGCAGTTCATTCCAAGTTTGATAAAAATAAGTATTTTTCATACTCGCTCACCGCTTCCTAAAGTTTGTGTATCTCATTAAATTTAGCCTAACGGTGTTATGTCATTCATGCTTTCACTGAAGATGAATAGCAGTTTGTCCGAGAAAACTTTGATTTATGCAATTTGGAGCTTTCCAACTTTAATTCTTTATGTTGTGCAAATATGTTATATTTTAACTTTCCAAAGAACATTTTGAGCCAAGAATAACAATGATCAAGTGCTTACAGCTTTACGTGTGATTTTTTGATACCATGCAACATTAATGTTGAAGTTTTAAAAGATTTAAACTTTGCATTACAATTTCTTGGAAATATTCCAAAAACATTAATTTGTTTTATTTTTTATGCCAGCTGGAATTCTTTATGCAATAATTATTAATTATTTATGCAACATTTACAGGGTTCGTAGCGGTCATTAAATTCCTTAAAAGTCAGTGAATTTGAAGCAAGGTCATTAAAGTCATTAAATTTTGTAGAAAAGTAAAAAAAAGTCATTAAAAGTCTTTGAAATATATTTGTATGAAGGAAAAAATAAAAAAAAATACGATGTATTTTAATAATTATTTTATTTAATTTATGATCAGATTATTATGTATTTATACTTTCCCGTTAGATAAATTAGAACAGTAGATTAGTTGAGTAACCCTTCCGAATTCAGCAGCTGAACCTGCAGGCTGTAGTATCAATGTATATTTAAAACTGGTACTTATATTAAGAGGTACAAACATAACTGGTACTTATATTAAGATGTACAAACAATACTGTTCAACACATCCGAGGTATGAGATTTAATAAAAAGTCATTGAAAAGTGTATTTGAAAGTCATTAAAAGTCATTGATTTCACTGTGGTCTTGACACTATGAACCCTGATTTATATCAACAGTGATCAACATTAGCGAAAAAATATATTATAAGTACCGAGCATTTAGCTTACATGCAAGCTTTCATTTTCAAAATCGTGCAGGTTTTTAAATTTGAACAAATCCTAATTAACTATTTTGCAAGAAACAGATTGTGTAAAAAGAAGGATTTCACAGAACAAAATATGAAGCACATTGACAATTAACCACTAGTGCGCATTGTGTTAAATGATCTTTCTTTCAAACTTGGAATGAAGTGAATTGACGCATGCGCTATGTAATCGCTCCTTTCTTCGCGATCAATCGACCGATTCCAGCAAAATTAGCGTATAAGATGCAGAATAAGATGGGCTACACGCTGATGTTTAGATTTTTGGATTCTGATGTCTATTTCTCGACTTTTTTACGTCCAAATTAATTCGCTCGGTATTTTTTTTTGGGACACCCTGTATAACATATTTTTAAAATATTGTCAAAATGTTATTGCAAAATATTTTGTGGCACACATTTTTGCAAAATATTTTATTGGCACTTGATCAGTGTTCGATTTACCTGGATTCGCATCGCAAAATACGATTCATTTTTTACAAACTGCTACTCAACTACACAGACCAGTAGCAAAAATGCGATCCCAAAAAATTGGGGAAAAATGCCTACTTGCGATTGTGAACCACGCTGATATACCATCATTTGCAAGTTGCCATTTGTCGAAGTCAAAAATGTTTCCATAAATTCCATTTCCAAGAAAATAATCCACAAAAATATGACCCAAAAGTCCCTAAATCGTGATGTTTACGCCATTAAACTAAATACAGTATCCTCCCTTGTATGCAAATTTTTTTTTCCATGACGTGTTGTTTTACAAACTTCCATGTATTACCAGATAACTAAAAACATGCATATTAATTTTATGACGTCATAGAAGTAGCACTGTTTATATGGTGTATAGTTCAGTGGTGAGATGGAAATATCGTGTGTCCTTTGTGACAATCTTCCAAAATTATACAATATTTTTAGGATTTCATAGATTCCTCACATTATTTTAATGCTTCAGCTAATAAATTAGTGAGTTTCCTCTACTCAAAAATGTAGGACTTCTCTTGATTACTGAAGGAAAATTTGCATTTAGAAAGGGCACACGATAATCAGCTTAGGAAGTTTAGGTGCCGAATTTTGAACCACACTCGGTCTGCAACACTGCAGTTGCATAACATTTTTTTAAGCATTGAGTACTGGGATTGAGTAATCTGTGAGAAGATAAGAAAATACAAAAAATCGATAAAATATGGTGAAAACAAACTGCTACTCAAAATTTTGGAATTGCTACTCAAATCTGAAAGTGAGTAGCAATTTTTGCTACACAAAAAAATAGATGAAAATCGAACACTGCACTTGATAATATTATGTTTTGCATCACATTTTCAAAAATGTTTCTAAATGTTATTGAAATGTTTTATACCTTTATATAACCCAACATTTAAACATTATCTGTAAAACATTTTGCGTTTGTTGGGAGAGGAAGTTGGATGGCATGAGCAATATTTTTCCAATTTTAGCCATCAACTAGACTGCAAATTATTTCTTGATATTAATACATTGATCTTCTAGGAAATGAGTCAAGAGAGCCATTCCATAGGTCTTGTGTTTCTTGAGTTACAGCTGAAAATATAGCAAAATGAAAGTTGATTTTATATAATGTGGCAGGATTTATTAAATACTGCTGTATGATTGTGATTTAACCCAATGTGTATGGTTATGATTTTAACACAATGTGTGCACCATAAATCAATTTGATTGCCAGTGATGTCAATGGGTTTTTGCATATTAAGTAAGTTTCAGGTAATTCCTGCATTCCTACACAGGATTATTGTCAAGACTTTATTGAGGAATACAGCTTGATCCTGTGATTCATTGAAGGATTATAGAGCTCACTTTGATTCCATAGATTGTATAACTCCTCAATGAAGTCCTAACAGGTGACAGTCTGTGTAGAATTATATGATGGATCCACCTGCATTGTATTGACATTCTAATTTGTTCAATTGCAGGATCAGTGGGTTTCTATGGGAGTAGTATCCACAGGTAACAAGTATGGCGTAGCAGAGGATCTTATCTTCAGCTTCCCAGTCAGAATCAATGCTGATAAAGAATGGCAGATTGTAGATGGTCTACCAATCAGCGACTTTGCCCGTGAGAAACTGGACATCACCGCCAAGGAGCTAACAGAGGAACGAGATATAGCAGCGGCATTCCTGTCTGCTTGACTCTGTCAGGCAGGTGGTCAGTCCAGGCTGTAAATGGCTGGTCAGTTAATTGGATGCACTATTTTAGGCATGGTCTTTGGTGGCTGATGAATAAAATCATACAATCAGCGGGGTAAATAAATACTTAAATAGGGAGTAGATTATATATTTATAAGGAGGGATGGGAGAGTGCCAACTAACTGTTCACTTGTATCAAAATGTCATTAGTCCTAGGGAAATATGGACATGTTCAGCTCCTTGGTGTTTTTGAAGCTTTAAAAGAACAAGGCCATTTAATATTCCCAACATGCTAATGCTAAATACTATCAAGAGTGCAATGCACTGAGCGTGCATTTGCTCTTCTCACTTTTAAATAAAAGTGCATGTATTTGCTGTAAATAGCCGTGGATAAGTCGTCCTAGTAATCACTTGGATTAGTTTGTGTTCAACAAATATTGTTTGTGTTTTTATAAAGCAATTAAAAATACTTTGCTTCTAAACCCAGTCAATACGCTCACGTGATCACCAGCAAGTTAATTATTCAATAGGCAAGCATCTATTAGTGATTTGGATATGAAAATCTCAGGCAAAGTTAGTCATCGATTATTTGCTGAAGTCACACACATGCATATGTCAATCATGTTTAAAGCTTCATCTGGCAAGCTATGAATGGCTATAGAGAGTGCATCATAAAATCAACGTTTTGGACTATTCCATTTGGCACCACAAGTACCTTGCATAATGGATATGTGTACAGTATAAATCAGTATTGTATTCCATATTTCCATTGTTCATGCAAAATATTTTTAGATGCTGGTTGATACACACACAAAAATATCATATGCAGATCCAAACAAATCACAATCCCCTCAGTTCTCCTGTGAGTACTACAAATTGACAGTAAGCTTGGCATTCCCCTAGAATTTAGATCGGTATCATTCATCATAAAATCTTTGGGGTATTGTATATTTATCATAAATAACAACGATATAGAATAGATTTGAATAGGGGCAATGGATCATTGCATAAACAGTGCTGATTAACTTGATGAGGTGTGCTGTGAGGGTGCATGGTTGGTGTAATATATCAGTATGTAACTAGATGTCTTAATATAAATACATTATTTGAGATATTGTCACCGTCTTGCACTACATGTTGATGATATCTCAATTTCTGCAACATAAATATTGTAAGCAGCTGAGAGCCTATATAGGTACACATTGTAGAAACTTAATTTTGATGCTTTGTACAAGTGGCCGTTGGCAAGGCTGTCTATAATTGTTTTTACTCAAACACCCAACAATTTTCCCTTGGGAACAAACTTGATAACCAAACAAACAGACAAGACTGTACAAACTAATTTACATTCATCTATTCCTATATATGATAGTGGGGTATACGGAGTGATCTTATTCTTAGGATTAGTACAATATATGAGACAAATTTCAAAATCCTAAAAGATTATTGATGGTGTCATTACTGCACCAAATCAACTACTTTCTTATCTTAGATTAGTGAATATGTGACCATCCATCACAAATGGCTGGAAAGTCAACATTCTCACATTATGGAGATATTGGATAGGCAATTCTCTCCAAAATTCAATGGACCACATCTTTGAAATAGTTCAGGCGACATTACATCCCCCTGTGTGGTGAATAGTCACATAATAATGTCTCATATTGTTGACTATCCTTGTGTGTGTTTAATCTGTTTCAGCAGCAATAAAAATCCCTATCTTTTATTTGCTGTTCTTTTTAAGTTCGATTCTGTTTAAGCGCCAGTGCATATATACTAGCAGGATGATATAAGAGGAATGGTATGCTGCTTTTAAACATACAAAAGAAATATTTCTGAAAAGAAAATGACATACCCTGGGGCTCTGTTTCCAATGGGGTAATTTATATGCTATTCATTACTCGCCATCCTGCACTGAATATTTATGACTAAATTAATTGTTATGGAAAACTATTAATGGCATTTTTGTTATTGTTTCAAAAGATTGTTTAAACATGTTTTATTATTATTTATAAAGATTGATTTGTTGATTTTTCCCTTACTAGAGACCAAAATCCTAGACTACATAATAATGACCATCACTCCTGTTGACCTGTCCAATAGCTTTTTTTGACATACACAAACATCTGGGCATTTTTCTCACACAAAACACTGCCTAATGATTTATTATGGCAGGATGCAATGTATGACTTGTACTTCTAAAATGCCTAGCAGCCTGTGTTGTCAGTATGGACCTACCACTGTTTCAATTTTCTATGTTAGTATTGTGCACATTGAGTTGAAATGTTAATGAAGAAAAGTACACAAAGCAATGATATGTTTGTTATTGGCAGTGCTTTTTTGATACTTCATATTTCAACCTGGTATGTGACCCGCTCCGATTCACACTGTCTGTTGTCAGCAATTGTAATATTACACGGTATCAAAAACATATTGTCAATAAGTATAACATGTGACATGATCACCATAACAAGTGGTTTGTCATCAAAATTACAAATCCTGAAATTATTTAATTGTTTTCAAATTGGTTCTGGGCCAGTTTGACTCACAAATCATATTGTAATTGATGTAAGTTGCAAAATCAGATACCTCTGTATTCATTTACTATTAAAGAAAGCATGGTCATAATTTGGACAACTCTGTGAACTGTGGTCAATTTTTATTTGATTTAAGGGATTGGATAGCAACATTTGCACAGTTTTTTCTGTGGGACATGAGAGCACATCGGACACATCAAATTGCATTCTGAATACGAGGAATGTCCTGATGATATCAAATAATTTTGATTAATGAAGTTTAATAATTTACCATAAAATACCATATTATATCGCAAATTTAAAAAAAAATCAAAATTATTTGATATCATCAGGACATTCCTTGTATTTAGAATGCAATGTGGTGTGTCTGATGTGCTTTCAGGTCCCACAAAAAATACTGTGCAAGCGTTGCTATCCGATTCTTTAACTCCAAAAGTATCAATAAATTCTGTGACATGATACTTTTGTTTAAAAAAAACCAATTAGATGTGCAATTTTCTTTCTTTCATATTAAATAGAACACCACAGATTTTCGAGTGTAATAGTGGAACCCAAATCATTGTAGGACATTGATAGTTATGATTTTACTTTTATCCTATGTCATGGTGTGTTTTGCTGTGCCATATTTACTCATCAGAGATAAATCAGTGAATATTTGTAAGATGGATGTAATAGTAATCACTTCATTCAAATGGACTGGAGTACACAAAAGTATGAAATATTTGATGTTATAGTTTTGACAATGAAAAAAAATTTGTTAGCAAAATAGTAATGCTGTCTCTATTCCAGCCTTGACAGCTGCAGAACTTGAATAATCAGTTGAGGATTTAACAATATAATATGGTATGATGGTATTTGCCATAGGGTATACAATTTACATATTCCTATTATATTGAATTATAGGCATTTGTCATCAATATATACCATTAATATATTTATTCCTTCTGTGGTTAAACAGTTCAATTTTCAAATTTGGAAAAATGATTGTGTAGCAAAGGTAAATTTAATGAGTTTTTTAAAAATGTGTCACAAATGGCAATACCATACTTGTATTGATTAATTTGTATATCAAGTATTGTAACTAAAATACACATTTTTACTATGGATAGATCTTTTAAAAAACCTTTCTTGGAGCAATACCTTAATCAAAAACAAGATATATAGCATATAAGTGTAATATGATTTTGCAGCACGACATGACATTTTATCACATTACTGTGAAAAGTAAATAAATTGCTGTGAGTTGAACCCTTGATGTATGTAATTGTAGTTTTCTGGTCTCCTTGTACTAGTTTTTTTTTGTCTCTCCTGAACATAGGATGGGACTTAGTAATCACTATTTCTGTCTGTCTGAGGCAGGGGGGTCTGTGTGTGTGTGTTCTCACGAGGCTATACTTGTATGTCTTTTTTTGAGTACAAAACATGCTTGTGTGTCGATTTTTTTCTTGTGTGTCTAGGCACAGAAGTAAGATCTTGCAGGGGGGTATAGAGGGGGTGTAGATGTCATTTTTAAAGGTATTGAAAAAGGCACACAAGCAACAAACAGTGACTACAACAAAAAGGACACACAAGATGGAAAAAAAGACACACAAGATGTCCGTCGGGTCAAAAAGACACAAAAGAAAAGTCACACAAGTCATACTGACACAAGTATACCTGTGTGAGTATGTGTGTCCGTCTGGAGCTGTATCTGGAGATCCATAATACCTACAGGGATGCTACTTGGTGGGAGGAAGGATATCCAAGTGTGCTCTGTGACCATATGTTTTTCGGTGGAAAAGATGCAAATTAACATAGCTAATTTGCATAATTTATGCCAAAATCAGCGTAAATTGATAGTGGAGTTTGTGGACAGATTATCTCAAGATTCGTCGGGCATATGGGAGCGAAACCTGGTGTCAGGAACGACACACCTGATCACCTGATTAGTTTTTCGGCGAAAAGTATGCATATTTAGTTGTTAATTTGCATAATTTATGCAGAATTTGACTTTGATTGCACGTGGTCTGTTTCTCTCTCGTCTGTGCATATTACACACATTAATGACCTCAAAGGTCAAAGTTAAGGGGTGAAAGGTCAAATTTTAAAATTTGTCCATCAAGCTCAAATTTTAATGACCCCAAAGGTTTAGGGAGTTCATATGTCAAATTTCAAAATTGGTCCAATCGAGCTCAAATTCAACATGAATGACCCTTACGACATTCAAAACATTACAAACATTAATGACCTCAAAGGTCAAAATTAAGGGGTCAAAGGTCAAATTTTTAAATTGGTCCAATCGAGCTCAAATTCAACAGGAATGATCCTTACGATATAAAATTGGTTCAATCAAGCTTAAAATATTTATGACCCAACGGTCAAAGTTTAGGGGTCAAATTTCAAAATTGTCCAATCGAGCTCAAATCCAAGGAAAGATCCTTACAACATTCTAAACATGTTACAAACATTAATGACCCCAAAGGTCAAAGTTGAGGGGTCAAATGTCAACTTTTAAAATTGGTCCAATCGAGCTCAAGTTCAACAGGAATGATCCTTACGATATTCTACACATATTACAAACATTGATGACCATAAATTTAAGGTAAAATTTGGGGGGAAAGATCAAATTTCAAAATTGGTCCAATCGATCGAGCTCAAATTCAAAAAAATTAAGTCATTTTGGGGTTATTCAGGGTCATCTGGGTTCAAATCGCCATAGATTATTAGTTTCATGATATTTGGTGGGGACGACTACCATAGGGAGACAAAAAATGTCAAGGTCATTCGGGGTCAAATCAAAATAGATTGTTGCAGGTTCATTTACTTCTACCAAAAGTTATCGCGAAAGCAGACAGGGCCGGATTTACCATTGGGCCGGGGGGGGGGGGGCAGATGGGCCCAGGGCCCCCAAAATTTGATGGCCCCCAAACTCGCCCTGTGCATCCGAAAAACACCCATGTTTTAGGCCAAAATATGGTAAAATTGCATAATTTTGCGCGCTTCACAGGCACTAGCCTTTTATATAGCAATTTTTTATGTTCATTTTTGGTTAAAACAGTCTGAAATTGAATTTATTTTGCGCGCATATTAATTTTAAAATATTGTCATCTTCATCTAAATTCAATTTAATGCTTCCGCCGCCACTGTCACTAGTATACGTAAACCAAAACTTAAATGTCATACTTGGGTGCACAATCTACACGTGTCTTCCTCACGGTGACTTTGGGGCTTCCAAACGCCACCCTACTTTTTCAGATTTTAGGGTCGGTCGAAAAGGGCCGCAATACAATTACATATCATTTTTAGGCCTAAGGGGTCTTCCGTCTCTCCAACATGAAAGAAAAAAGGTTGTTTGTTGTCGTTATTGAAGCAAAAATGTGACCGTCTACCGCAAATGAGCCCAGAAGTCGGCCCTTCAAAGAGTTGAGATTTTTACAGATTTGCAAAGATCATACCGTACCTGAAGCTTCAAAATAACCACCTTTGCACAGTATTCTGAAATGAAGTTACCGGGTACGTTTCTCCAAAATTTGCCTTACAACAGAGCGCAACACTGAGAAAACTGCACTTAAAGTTATCAAAATTCTGTTATTTCTGTTGAAACCAGCAACATAACATTTTTGTGCTGGGTTGCCGTGGCAACCCAGCACTTATTGCTTGGTTTCTGTTTTCTGTTGTTTCTATAAGTAATTCATGAAGAAAACGGAAACTTGTAAAAAATGTGCACAAAATTGATCAAAATGGTTATGACAAACAGAAATACTAAAATTGGTCTGTGCAGATATCAGAAATATTGTGTTGATTTTGCATGTTAAGGTAAAATAGGCATATGTTTTAGGAAAATAATTTTTCTGAATCTAGACAAGGAAGTTTTGCTGGTTTACTTCACTAGAACACTGATCTTGGCAGGCTATGGGATCTGTGGGCAGACCAAGGGCAGACACACCGGGTACCACATGCTTTGTTGGCGTTCAGTATCTGTATTGTATGGTATGTGATCCAATATCTCTGGTGAGAGCTACCTGCTGAGCAGTGAGCAATGATGACATATCCAATTTACACATGTTCCTTACTCTAGTCATGTTCCTATAGTGGTCTGTCTGTGGTTGTCTGTTATCAAATATGTGTTGGATAATTTTCAACTATATGTAACATGTTTGACCATGCAACATGCAGTAAATATGGTAAAAGTTGCATCCCTCGCCCTCACATCGAAGGCATGTGTTAATAAATAAGCAAGATCACTGAATATTGGAAATAGGATAGGCCTGTGTACATTTGCTGCATGGTAACACAGTGATGATCAAAAGCTATTGATGCACACATCACCTTCAAATATTTGGGTCTATTTTTATGATGGCAAAAATGTCACAACTAGAATGAAGCATTGGGGCATAGGTCCTACGTAATGATTGGATTTTGTTACTAAGAATATTCATCTGTAAACATTCAATTCTTTGATATAAAGGTGCTATTTTGGGGTTCAGTATGTGTAGGCCTGTAACATGTACAATATTTCTCAAAATGATTTGGCTTGCTACTTTCTATGCTTAAATTCTCAAAAAACAAAAAGAGTTATAAATTAATCTATACTATATCTAAGACCATATTTAATAGCAATCCATGTACTAGTATTTGGGGTATATGTGCAGGGGTGTTTGTACCCTAACAGTGTCTGCTTCCAACTCAAGCCATCCAAACCGGGTGATAATAATATTTGAGTAGGAGGACATTACGTGAGTGGAGATATTTGAGGTCAAAGGTCATCTAGGTGTCAAATGAGGTCATTGTTGATTTAGATTAAGGGATCTAAAATGAGCATTTATTGCGTTTCAACAGTATTTTTGTAGGACATGAGAGCACCTCAGACCTATCGAATTGCATTCTGAATACGAAGCATGTCTTTCTGATATCAAATAATTTTCATTTTTGAAAATCACAATATAATACAAATTTTATGACAAATTATAAAAATTTGATATTTTTCAAATTTTGATATAACAGTCCTCGAAGTAAATTATATAAATCTAATGATATATTCTTAAAGTGTATGTAGCAGGGAGGAAAAGCCGACGGTCAATTGAAAATTTTGACCTTTCATATTGAAGATATGGATTTTTTTCCCAAAAGACCTATTTTTTTTTGGTGTTTTGGGAAAAAAATCCATATCTTCAATACGAAAGGTTAACATTTTCAATTGATCGTCGGCTTTTCATCCCACCTACATACACTTTAAGTTTAAATCATCAGATTTATAAAGTTTACTTCAAGTACTGTTAAATATCAAAATATCAATTTTAATGATTTGCCATAAAATGTGTATTAAATTGCAAAAAATTTCAAAAAATCAAAATTATTTGATATCAGAATGACATTCTTCGTATTCAGAGTGCAATTCGATATGTCTGATGTGCTCTGATGTCCCAAAATAAATACTGTCCAAACGTACATACCCCAGCCCTTAAGCGATGGGGAAATTGCTCTCCTTTGTAAAAGTAAATTTCAATGTCAAACATTACCTAGTGATAACTTGAGTAATCTCTGCGTAAGGGAGCATCAGGTGAGTGAAAATGTTTTGAGGTCATAGGTCATCAGGGGTCAAATTTTGAAATTGTTCGTATTGGGCTTTAAGTTGGTGAATGTAACAACGTAAAGAGCGTAAGAATTGGAGTATAAGAATTGGAATGGAACTGATGTAATGAATCCAACTGAGTCAAAAAGTGTCTGATTTTGGGGTTTGAACCAACCGAATCTTTGCACTTCAAATTATTTTAACTATGTTTTACAAAAAGAAATATGAAGTTACTCATTGTGAACAACCATGTCCCAGCACATCCCTTTTTAAAGGGATTTTTATTTATTATTTTTAGTTTTTGTATAGCTGTGTAACTTTACAGCTGTGTAAGAGAAGTATGGAATATTTAAAATCTGTGAAAATCTAAATTTTTCTCAAAATATGACATTTTTGGATATTTTGCAATGCAGCTCAAAATCACATTTTCCGACTTCTGGGCTCATTTGTCATGTTTGTGGTGGATAATCTAATATTCAACACGAGCTTACTTCCGGCACGTTTTTCAAGATCTGCCACCATCCTCTCCAGCAATGTGCCCGGGGCAATGTGCCGCACACCGACATTGCCTGGTTAATAATAACATTGTACAGAAGAGACACTAAAATGAATACCCGGGATCGATACACGTGAATGTGCTATGCACGATTTGATATTCAGACGATGAATCTTTGGATACCGGGGTAGAAAATGATGAATATCTCCAGTATTTTTCTTTATTCTAAAGAAGCCATATTTTGATGCTTGCACTTGAATATGTGTTAAAAGGATGTGATAGTCGTTAGCTTGTGTGTTGAGAAAGAACCGTGCGTATTGAGCTCAAAAACTGACAAAAAAATCTGATTTTATATGCGCCGAACTATAGCGCAGCGTAGGCCACACGTGGAGTCTAAAGGCAGATGACCTCATGGCGTATACCATGCTCACTAACATCTACAGAGGTAAATGACCAGGCTATTGTCAATAGCCTTAGTCGGATGTCCCTCGGCCCATTACGCGTCTCAAAACTATTAAACAGTTCGGAACAAATTGGCCATGCGTGACTGTGGATTCAACCTACCATGGCGATTGTGTGCCGTGAGTAAGGTTGAAGACCACCAAAACTAACTGCAAGTACTTTGTTCATGACGTTCGGCTGGTTTGCTATTCGTCACAACCATGACAACTGTAATAAAGACCTGTAACAAATAAATGAATCAGTGAATTTGTGATAATCTTTCATTTTGAAATGTCGATTTAGCTGAACTGGTCAATGTAGCTTGTACCACACGACAATGAATATGAAATGTCTCCTGTGGAGTAAAACATCCCATATAACAATCTTGTTTATTTTGGAGAGAATACAGGATGATAATCTCGCATGTTTCACGATGCTTTATAAAATCACGCCGTTTGCACCAAAAGTATGTCAGAAAGGTTTTTTCTCATTCATTGTTCACGATTTTTTTTTTGCAATTTGCGATTTGAGACTGAAAATTCATAAAAATATAACATAATTATTACATACTTTAGATACTTTCAGCACATGTAATATGATCGAGGCAGTATAAGTGCGACACCTTGACAACATTACATTTTGTTCCTTGGTAGCTTGGTATTTATGGGCATATTACACCAACCACGCCCACATGGATTATCTAGTCCCTGGTTTCCACATGTTGTACCATGGTTGTACATCGATTCTCTTACTTCCGTCCGAGCATGAGAGAGCGTCCCAATTAGCTAATTAGAAAAAAGTACTAAATATATCCAGTTTCGTGCCTTGTCAGAAATATGAACTCAACCCAGAAAGTATCGAAACGATTATAGTTGGTCAGATATATCGGGAACTGAAATATATGGCAAAAACTTATTTAATGTATATAAAGCGCAGCTTTCTCCTGCGCATTTTGATACCTCTTTTGTTGCTCTATGATATCTTTTGGTCGAGTTATGGGCGCTTGAGTGGCTTCAAGTTGGATTTTGAAAGTTGCACTTAGTTTCTATTCAAGCCAAACTGTGACCAATAAATGACCATTGCTTTTGTCCGCCAAATTCAAATGAGTATGTGTGTCGCTTGTTGGATAAATTGATTACGATGACTATCAATGATTGTACTCAATGGTCAACAATGGTAGGCATAAATCAATATGAGGTTGAAGTCAGATTACCTGACAGGGTAGGACAGGGAGAGGTGTCCCGAGTAACCAACGATGGCTGGAATGGCGAGACATTGACCAAGGAAAGATTAGACATCTTGTTCAGAGCATGCGACGACGAATCCAAGCAGTGATAGACAGTAATGGTGGGCACACCAAGTATTGAGATGTCAGCAGAAAGAGTTCATGCGATAAGCATGATAAGTAAAGGGTAGCAAGTATTGAAGTTAAATGTTGGAAGTTGAAGGAGTAAAATAAAGTAAAGTTCATGGTTAACACATCGGTGTCCTTTGTCTTGATTTTGTGTGTGTGTACACGACAAACGCATTTGGCTTGAATAGGAGTGGAGTGCAACTTTCAAAATCCGACTTGAAGACGCTCAAGCGCTGATTACTCCACCAAATGATATCGTAGAGCAACAAAAGAGGTATCAAAATACGCAGGAGAAAGCTGCGCTTTATATACATTAAATAAGTTTTTGCTATATATTTCAGTTCCCGATATATCTGACCATCTATAATCGATTCGATACTTTCTGGGTTGAGTTTATTACTTTACGTAACACTTTTATTATTTTACATAACAATTTTAGGCTGTATTTCTACCTGATCACATGGAATTTAACACTGAAGTTGACAGTGATATACAAACGGTCAATTATAGATACACAGTCGCCACATATTAGATTTCTTGACCATCACACACAGTACACACAAGTTTCTGCTGAATGACTTACCCATGGGTGAAATTAAAACAATAGTAAAACTGACCAATCTTATCCAAGTAAATGAATACATAAATAAATATAATGAATAAATGAATAAATAGATAAGTCTCGTTTAGGCAAACATGCAATTGTGCTAGTAATGTAGTTTTACCACTTCTTGGAATAGCAACTTGTATTACTCTGCTGACTGATGTGAGTCGTTTAGGTAAACATGCAAGTGCGCTAGTAATGTAGTTTTGCCACTTCTTGGAATAGCAACTTGTATTACTATGATGACTGCTGTGAGTCGTTTAGGCTGTTAAGACCCCCTTTTTCAACATAGCTGTAACCCAAAGACCCCATATTTTTTATGAGCACATGCTCTGTCACCCAAAGAGCTCATATTTCCTTTCGATTTGTCACCATAAGACCCTTAAATTTCCATTTAAACAGCAACACGTCATCTATCACTGATTTTGTAACTTCTTTGGAAATAACCAGCCATTTTAAGGCATGGGGTATGGGCGAACTTGAAGTACAGGTATCTCGAGAGGGGAAGCAACGAGTTAACCCAAAATCACAGCGGCAGGTAGTGACTGGGCCGCCAAGTGCTAATATATATTTATTTTGGAAGGTTCGTGTTTGTTTTAAATTTTGGGGCGTTTTTCCAAAATTTGATATTTTGGGGGATATTTCAAAAAAGCAACATGCCAAAGACAACTCTTTGGGCACATAGTTTGTTATTGTTATTGCAGTTCTTTTCCACATACCTACGTTAACATTCGCTTGGGTGATTTACTATTATTATATATTTTATGACTGCAATTTGGCGTTTTCAATGCGTTTTACACGTATCATGAAATTAACGCAAATATCTAGTCACGCTGCTTTTAGAATTTTTACCTGATCGTCGGCTTTTGCAGGCAACAGAATGCAGATTGGCTCACGATAGATGTCGTATTCCTCTATGTGGGTCACTTGATGATAAAATTACTTTGAATTCCTTGTAACAACACACACATTGTCGTCTGGAAACCAGGTCTGGAACTGATTTGGGAATAGCTTTAGACTTCAGCGCCGTATCAAATCTCATAATGAAAACCCCACGACTGGCGACTATGTGTTTATGTTTCCCGCACGAAAGCTTGCGTCAACATCTATTACTATACTTCTTTGGAAACGTTGACCTTTGACCATTCTTTGTATAACGCCCTGATATGACCTGGATATGTTCACTTGATTGGGTACGTTATAGCATCCATTTCATTGAGTTGTTATAGGACCTGGTCAGTAGATAATACTACAGGGATACAGTAGTTTAACATGGTGTGTGAGCATGGTGAAAGACTCATTATTGATTAGGCGAGGACATATTAAAGGCACAGGTCCTTTGCGTGTATAGCAGAAAATTATAATAGAATGTTTGGAATTTTGCAACTATTAATACTAACCGCATTCTGCATTATGTATTTATTTATTTCTTTAGGCCTATGCCTATTTATTTATTTATTTACTGACTTATTTATTTATTTATTTATTTATTTGGTATATTAGTTAGTAATTAGTAATATTATATGAAACATCGGTTTATGATTGATTGATTGATTGATTGTTGATTACTTGAAAACTTGATTGATTGATCGACTGATAGTCATTTCACATTATATTCCTAAACTCAACCCAGAAAGTATGGAAACGATTATAGATGGTCAGATATATCGGGAACTGAAATATATAGCAAAAACCTATTTAATGTATATAAAGCGCAGCTTTCTCCTGCGTATTTTGATACCTCTTTTGTTGCTCTACGATATCATTTGGTGGAGTAATGAGCGCTTGAGTGTTTTCCAAGTCGGATTTTGAAAGTTGCACTTCACTCCTATTCAAGCCAAATGCGTTCGTCGTGTACACACACACACCCCCACACAAAATCAAGACAAAGGACACCGATGTGCTCTGTTTACTTAACCATGAACTTTACTTTATTTTACTCCTTCAACTTCCAACATCTGACTTCAATACTTGCTACCCTTTACTTATCTCTGACTTATCTCATGAACTCTTTCTGCTGACATCTCAATACTTGGTGTGCTCACCATTACTGTCTATCACTGCTTGGATTCGTCGTCGCTCTGAACAAGATGTCTTATCTTTCCTTGGTCAATGTCTCGCCATTACTCGGGACACCTCTCCTTGTCCTACGCTGTCAGGAAATCTGACTTCAACCTCATATTGATTAATGCCTACCATTGTTGACCATTGAGTACAATTGATAGTCATCGCAATCAATTTATCCAACACGCGACACACATACTCATTTGAATTTGGCGGACAAAAGCAATGGTCATTTATTGGTCACAGTTTGGCTTGAATAGGAGCTAAGTGCAACTTTCAAAATCCAACTTGAAGCCACTCAAGCGCCCATAACTCGACCAAATGATATCGTAGAGCAACAAAAGAGGTATCAAAATGCGCAGGAGAAAGCTGCGCTTTATATACATTAAATAAGTTTTTGCTATATATTTCAGTTCCCGATATATCTGACCAACTATAATCGTTTCGATACTTTCTGGGTTGAGTTTAGTTTACATGCCCCTATGGAACGTCTTTTAATTTTGAATAGCATCGTAAATTAGATAAATAGGCCTATTAGTATTGATTTATTCTATTCAGCAATATCAAGGATTACTATCAAACTTCTCATACCGGTAGCTTATTGTCAGTTGGCTCAGTGGTAACGCCATGTAACGCACTAGGTTTTACAACACGGAGGTCACGGGTTCGATTCCTAGCTCTGACAATTTTTTTCAAGGCTGAGAAAAAAAAATGAAATTTCTTGACTGCAAACTTATTTGGCGCGCGATCTGAGCTGGTCCTTTTCTGGTGGCTGTGTCTGTTACAGCCACACTCCCTCTGGAATCCAAACCAGCTTCACGCTCATTACACCTCCCTTAAGCCATTTGGGGGAAAAAAATCAATTTTCGAGGCTTCTTTTGGCTCTCACCCAACGACCCCATTTAAAAAGGTCATATTCTTACCCAACGCCTCCTAATTTAGATCGAAATGGTCCGTCTCTCACCTAATGACCCCATATTTTGTCAATTTTGCTCTCACCGAATCCCAAAAAGAGTTTTGATATTTTGCCCCAGGCTCACCGAATGCCACTTGGTGCGAAAGTGCCAGCCCTACACCTATATCCATTCATAGATAGTGAAGGAGACTTCACTATCTATGATACATTTCACATTGAAGTGCCCCTGGTGGATGTCTACTTCATCTGCATCATTGTGAAAGGCCCACCTAGATCTTTCAGTTTCTGAAGATCCTTATTTCTTCTTCTATCTACCCTAACATTTGCAATTTCTTTGACAGTTAGACCTTCCTTGGTAAGCGCTTCCTGTTTCAGATTTCAGTCATAAATAAGGATCTTCAAAAACTGAAAGATCTAGGTGGGCCTTTCACAACTGCAGATACAGTAGACCAGAACCTAGATAGTGAAATAGAAGAAGAGGAAAAGGTGTCAAGACTTTATCTTGAAGTACGGTACGCCCGGATACTGCTCTGTCCATACCAAAAAGTAGTGACATATGTATACTTAAAAAGGATTACAAGAACCTGCCCTTAATCTCCTATGCCAACAACTTGAAGGTCTATCTGAACAATATATGTTGCATCAAAGGCTATAGCAAGCATTTGTGATTTTAATGCTGCTGTTGATGTTCTACTTATTAGTACCAAGTCGGTTAGTTACAATATAAACAGAGAAACCTTGACTTTAGTGAGTACTTAGCTCAATGAACTGAGATATGTGTGAATGAATACGTGCTGGGGTATGTGCCCCCCCCCCTATTGATACTATTATATCAAACAATATATGTTTTTATGTATGCCAAACAATTATAGACTCTTAAATTACCACATTTTTTTGGGTGAAAATAAATTGAACAATGTTATCCTGAAGGTCACAAATTCCCTATACTTTTGTACAGTGCAAGTCTTCCGAATTCGGCAACCTTAATTTCAAATCTTCAGGGGGTATGTACAGGGGGGTTAGCTTTATTGATTTGATTTTTTTCTTTTTGATAATTTATTATCTAGGGTCTGTACATATTTTAAGCACTGCAGAAAAATAATACCTTTTATTTTGTAAAATAATTCCACCCCCAAGTTTTAGAACCATACTTGGCTATAAATACATCTCATATTCAAAGTCAATACAACAGTGCAATATTAAAAAAATTGCAGACAGAAGGGTTGAGCATTGCCGAACTTTTGCCAATGGACTGAGTGACAGTGTAAGAACTTGTCATTTATTACCCCCACCAGAATTTCGGTCCATGGCAGAAGTTTGCGCAATGCTCAAGATCATACGCAACTCAGGGCCAACACGAAACGTTTCAAACAGAGCCCGATCCCCCTTTATGTCACACTTTTAAACATGCATTAATTGCCCCCATGCACTTGCTTTTATCTAAATTCAATTTGTGTACATCCATGTCGGAGGGGTGCGCTTGTCGGCTGCTACATGTGTCTCATTTCGCATGGTAGCTGGGAGTAGATGCCGGACTTGTCTCGAGTGGGGGTCGCTTTGGGTCATCCCTGATTTGAAGTGGCCGGGAAGTGGCCTCGGCTTGGGATGGGTCTGGTGTTTGTTCCTGGCTGTTGTGTGGGGTGATACGCGTGTGGCGGCTGACGGGTGCATCATTCTGATATGGATGTACACATTTTTTCATAATGGTTTTATCCTGCTGGCAGGTTTATATTTTGATTTTTAGTGCTTTTTAACCAAATCTTTTGGTGATTTTTTTTCATTGTAATTGGCCTATTTTATTTGTGCAATTTTCATATATTTATGTCCTTGTAATAATATATTTTCCATGTCTTGTTTATTTATACTATAATGTGCAATACTTGTGTAATTGTGTAATTTTAAATTTTGTCTATTATTCTAAGTATCTTTAATTATAATTCTTTGTAATATTTCTCTGTAATTTGGCCCATGGCCACGAATGTGAAATAAAAAATATATATGAAAAATATATATGAAATGAAATAATGGTGAATTCCGAAAAGGGGCACAATTTTCAACATTTTGACCATTTATGCTTACTCTTCTATATAAATTTATATTTGTATTGAATTCCAATTCTCGATTATATATATTCTCTCTCATATATAATGTTGTATTTCGGCTCATGCACTTTTTTCACTCAGCCGAGATTTCATAACTTTCCCTTGAGCCGATCTCCCCATCATTTGGCTATAGTATGTTGAACTCTCCAAAGAAAGAATTATGATACTTATTTGGGACTTCGGAACTCAACATATGCCTTAATATATTTCGTCTGGGCAGACAATTTGATGTGAATTTGCAGGCTCGGAAACGATAAAATCACGAATTTTCCCACGAAAAAGACTTCTATAGTAATGGTGGCAGCGAGGGAAAACAAATTTGCGTGCATTCAATACCTACTTCATGTTCAAATCTTTCAGTTAAGTGGCGAGTTTTGCTCATATATGTCATATCTACAGAATTCATGTAACGGGAATTTTGAGCATGAATTCCTTGATTAAAAGCTTACCTTTTCAACTTCTCCCCACGAAATTGGACACGTAAGAAGCCCGACACAAGCCTTGCACTGTGGTTATATTCACATTTGCGATTGATATCTTCTGTTAGATATATTCCATATTTTGCTGGTAAAAGTTCCTCGCAATACTTCGTAATTGGCACCAAGTGTCAGTGTGATATTGACTGGACTCGTTATCTAACCTATATTTCATCATTTCAAGGGCTCTCATTGTGGGTTGTCGATGTACGCTTAATGTGACTGAACTTAGTATCTGCTGACTCATCGCGCACTTATTGTGATATGGGGCAAGGAACAATGGGAAAGCGTTTTTTTTTAAATATCGCTTTGAAGATCTATTGAACTATAAATGGCCCGATCTAAATCAGTGAGTGGGAAGGACAATGATGTTAGTTAAAACGACAGTAAAATTCCGTATTTCATCATGTATAATTATATTTTTTATTTTGAAATATTAATATATAATTAAGTTTTTAGTGACGAGTTTATATTAGTAGAGTTAGAGCAGAGTGGGGTATTTGGGGATAGAAGTATGTTTGAAGTCGATGGAGTGTGGACTTGTTGATGGGGTGCTGCGGGGTATGTGAGGTACACGGGTGTGTGTATTAAGGGTTGCGGAGTGGAATGTGTGCATGGGTGATGTGCATGAGTTATAGGTTAGGATTCAGAGAGTCAGGGGTAGGTAAGGTTTGAGGTTATAGGACTAGGTTTAGGATTAAAGCTTATGTTAGGGTTAAGTTGTGGGTTATGGTTGGGGTAAGATTTAGGTTATAGAACAAAATTACTGGGTTTTTGGACAAATGACCTTAGGACTATCGATCTGTAATCCATAAGTTACTGGCACTGTCTTGAATCTTCATGAATGTTTCATTCACTCAAACAGTTAACCTCAATCACTCCACGAAAGTAAATCAGGAAAATGTACATTATTCGGAAGGCATAATGGATGACGTTTTAACGTGATATTTGTACAATATTTCCCAACCTAATTTTTGGACATTGTAATTTTTACACATGCCTCAGCAACCAGATGACCTTTTAATACCTCATTATTAGCTATTATTTTGGCTCAAAATGGACAGAAACCTTTCGTGATAGTTATTACGTATATTATTTCATAATTTTTGGTAATTTATGGTAAAGATTAAAATTTGACAGGAATTTTACATTATGGCGTTAAATGTCAAAAGGCATATTATCATGTGGAAATAAATGAAGGTGAAACTGCTTCTGCTATACAGTCTTTGTTATTGTTTTATTGATGATGTTTTTAACGAACATACATTCTGTACTTTACCAATAAATCTAACTTAAAAGGGCATTTCGTGATCCACAGCCTCATCCCCCCACTTTTCTCAAAAAAAAGTTGAGATTTTTATATCACTGGAAACCTCTGTCTACATAATGTTTATGTACAAAATATTTCTTGCAGATTAATTCGTTTAGCAAAGATATCGTGAAATTTGAATTTGGTTCTGGTGCACCAGAACGAAATTACAACGTATTGTCTATGGAGCAGTGTAATACACATAATCATGCATAACTCGCAAACGCAATATCGGAATCAACTGAAATTTTGGGAATATGCTTTTTTCGTGGATATGTACTGAAAAATGTCATAAAAGAGGATGCTAGGATCACGAAATACTCCTTTAATAGAAAAATAACAAACAAAATATAAGGCCTCCACTTCGCACAGACCCTGTGCTATAACACAAAGGCTACATCATACAGATAAGCGCACCCTAAAACAAGCACCCCGCCCATACACACCCATCACCATTATACGCCACACTTAGACTGCGGAACGCAGTCCTCAATGATAGTCAGTCACTTATCTTTTGGTCGTTATATGACTATCATTTGAGGACTGAGTTGTTACCATACATCTTCCGAGGTGCAGTTTCAGACAATAGCTTGGGATTATTGGGACAAAGGTTATCTTTTGAATTCTTTCATGACCACTGAAGCATAGTCAAGCCTGTCAAGGACACTGTGTGTGAATTGAAAGACCATGTCACTCGCCACAAAAGAATGTTAAAGGTCATACGACACCAATTTGGTGTCTTTCCGCGCCTCGGAATATGATGCTTAAAATCTGTGTCTACGCCACACTATATTTACATGCTACCACACACAGAATGCCGCCGTATTTTAAAACGTAGTTTAAAAACTCTGCAAAGTAAATCACTACTCCCCAATACTATATTCCACAAATATGGACATTAATGTTTTCGGATCACTGAGGCGTGTCCAAATTTGTACATTTCTATAGGCCTAAACCCATCAATTGTTTTACCGTTACGGTTGGTTCATTCAGGGATATGAGACTTGGAACAGTTCTAAGGTGACAGAGAACAGGTGTGTAGTTCGATTCCAAAACCATTCATACCTATCACCTGTTTTACCTGTATTATCATGCCAAATTGTCCCGTACTACCTTACAACACAGATCCTGTATTTCCAGGATCTGTGAGCGTGTTTATAGAGCGTGTTTATAGTGGGAGCAGATGTGCGGTACATTGCGGTACAATTTCTACCCGGTTAGAGATTATCCGGATACTTGCCCACTATAAACACTAGCAGTATACGTATGTACGGTACATCGATATCCTTCTCAACCGAAGGATATTGTGGCGAGATATTCCCACTATAAACACACCAGTATAAATTGTGTGCGGTATTACCGGAAGTAGGAGCATTCTTCATGATGCGTAGGATGCGCGCAGGACATTTGGAACGATTCTCACCCCAAGAGTTATCAAAACAGAAGCTACATGTTCACCGCCATGATCATATTGTTGAATGGGCTGTTTATAGCTCACGCCACAATATTTACACATTCCCCGTGTGACCTCGGGGTCATTGCAAATGTACGATAATGTTAGTTGGTATATAATTTGTGCGGTAACTGTGTCTCACTATAAACAGCAAGGGTATCGGTATATATACAAGGATTATCGTGTACGGTATACTCAAAATACGGTATATTCACTATAAACACGCTCATAGTGAATATACCGCATTGCCAAATTTAAACGTATTTACCTTTGTTTTTTATTTTTATTTGATATATTTGAAAGTGTACTTTTCTTTGAAAGTACACTTTCTTTTCGATGGGGGTGCGTCGCACCACTCGCACCTACCCCATTTTCGTTTGGTGGATTTGGGCCCCCGCCCCATACAGGCTTGCCCCCCCCCTGGAAAAAATCCCAGCTACGCCACTGCCGCACACAATTTATAACTGGTGTGTTTATAGTGCGAATATCTCCGCCACAATATCCTTCGGTTGAGAAGGATATCGATGTACCGTACATACATATACTGCTAGTGTTTATAGTGGGCAAATATCCGGATAATCTCTAACTGGGCAGAAATTGTACCGCAATGTACCGCACATCTGCTCCCACTATAAACACGCTGTAAAGTTTTAGTCAAAATTTTATTTGATTGAACATGAAGAGGATTACTCTGTGACATCGTATATTGTTTTAGGCTTGACCAAGTCTCTTTGAGCGTGTTTATAGTGAATATACCGCATTTTGAGTATACCGCACACGATAATCCTTGTATATGTACCGATACTCTTGCTGTTTATAGTGGGACACAGTTGCCGCACATATTATATACCAACTAACATTATCGTACATTTGCAATGACCCGAGGTCACACGGGGAATGTGTAAATATTGTGGCGCGAGCTATAAAGCTCTATAAACAGCCCATTCAACAATATGATCATGGCGGTGAACATGTAGCTTCTGTTTTGATAACTCTTGGGGTGAGAATCGTTCCGAATATCCGCGCATCCTACGCAGTTAGCAACCTGGACTTAGTCGCGCTAAAAGTCGATCGATACATGTTAAAATCAGCACAATTCAGAGATACACCTTTTTGCTATGAAATTAATTTTCTCGGTCAAATATAAAGCAATATTTTTTTTTCTTCAGTAATGTCAGTTAAAAACTTGGTGCTTGGATATATATACATTTTTTTTACAAATCCTGGTGTTAAAATTAAGCATCAAATTGTGTCTTTTAGTGTGATATTTTTTATTTTTATAGGCCTTCAGTTCGCCCGCGAGCTTTTTACGGAATTCATTTTTAGCGTCTCAAACTAATATAGTTTGCTAAAGAAAGATATTTCCCACCTCTGTAAAGCACATCGTGTGGGTCTATATATTATAGTTTTGTCAGAATTTCCGTTTTTGTTTTACCCTTCATGCTCCGAACATGTCTAACTCAGTACTTTTATCTCGAGAGCAACCAGCAGAAATAGTCGATATTTCCTTTGTTGTTTATCCAGGTCAATTTTCCATTGAAAGCAAATTGCCCGACCAGCGATTTGGTAGCCCAAATCCCCAATTGAGTGTTCTGGTTAAACATGATCAGTAGGAGCGCTATAGGCCTGGGAATTTCTTTGCTATATTGAAGTTCTAGCAACACTGTAGCCATGCCGGTATTCCTATTAAACCCAGGGATATCGATCCACAATGCTAGTATAAGCCTTAGATTTCACTCGTTGATTTTGAAAAATGGTCAGCCGGCAGTAAAAATGGTGAAATGAAAACGCAAATTCTGACAAAACTATGATATATCGCTCACGGTGATGTGCGTTAGAAAGTTGGGAAAAATCCTTCATTAGCGAACTATCTTACTTTGAAAAGCTAAAAGGTTGATCCAAAAAAAAGGCTCGCGAGCAGAGTTTAAGCCTATCAAAATCGAAAATCTTACACTAAATGACTAAGTTTAACACTAGAATTTGAAAAAAAAATACAGTATCAAGCACTACAATTTTTCCTGACATTTACTGAAAAAATGAAAATGATTGCTTTTCATTTGGCCGAGAAAATTAATTTTACATCGAAAAGGTGTAACTAAACATTTAGCTCATTTCAACACCAAATTCGATCGTTTGTATTGCCTCATTAAATGACTGAGTGAGCCTTGCATAACAAAAGAATCGGTTGTCCAGGATGCTAACTGTACGCATCATGAAGAAGCTCCTACTTCCGGTAATACCGCACACAATTTATACTGGTGTGTTTATTGTGGGAATATCTCGCCACAATATCCTTCGGTTGAGAAGGATATCGATGTACCGTACACCCCATACATATATTGCTAGTGTTTATAGTGGGCAAGTATCCGGATAATCTCTAACCGGGTAGAAATTGTACCGCAATGTACCGCACATCTGCTCCCACTATAAACACGCTCTTTGACATGGTTAAGACAGTAAAATTAATTTTCAGTGAAGCATCACGTAGGCCTATGCCTAAATTACTCAGTTATAAGGGATGTGTGACATATTATTGTTAAGGTATCATAGGCCTATTATCTTGTATTTAACATACTTTACAGTTAACATTGGCCTACTTTATGAAGTAGTAAATTAGGCTTATAGGCCTATACCAAACTAATTAAGTTAAAAATCTTGCAAACAAGATATAAAAGGTATAACGTGTGACTGATGGCACTATTTGTGGTGCTACATACATGTAATCTAAAACTACGAAAAGTGGTGCCAGGTGCAATGCTAGCCATTTACACCTAAACATCAAAGAAACCACCATGAGTTAATATCAGCACATTTATATTTATTGCAAGCTGGATTTGACCAGGGATATGAGACAACACAATGAGGGGGGAACATAAAGCAATTGTTGAATAGGCCTATATTGTGTGATTTTCTGTGACTTATAGACCCCAAGCCGGGTGGGCCAAGGCTCAGTACTATTGCTTTAAGCAATAGGGAATGTTATTAGCCACAGTATGTATTATTCAAGGTTGTGTCTATTGTCATCGACCTGACAACAGACACGCCCACGGTATACCCCGGTACAAATAGTTGTAACAGTGGAAAAGCGAGTTTATGACAAACATTAAAAAATGATACTTTAAGGTATTGTTTTGTTAGTTTCTGTATGGCACATCATACATACACATGTGTTGTGGTCAAAAATGTAACAATTTTATTTTTAACCCCTGACTCACCTGCCATTCCAGACAACCCCAAATTGCTTCAAATCCACGAAATCTCATTTTGTCACAATT
Organism: Amphiura filiformis; assembly: GCF_039555335.1. Classification (NCBI taxonomy): domain Eukaryota; kingdom Metazoa; phylum Echinodermata; class Ophiuroidea; order Amphilepidida; family Amphiuridae; genus Amphiura; species Amphiura filiformis. The sequence continues at coordinate 5,260,175 of NC_092632.1, read as the reverse complement.
ATTGACAATTTCTTGAACTTTGAAGGCGTCTGAGGGAATAATCTTAGCAAATAATTAATCTAAAACGCATTAAGGGGGTACTACACCCCAGCCCAATTTTGTGCCTATTTTTGCATTTTTCTCAAAAATTATAGCGCATTGGTGACAAGTAAGATATGTATATTATAGGGGCAAGGACTACAACTACTGCACTGGAAATTTTATTTCAGCACAGACAACAGTTGTGGAGTTACAGTCTAAAATGAGGGAAAACCAATATTTGATCAATAAATCAATAACTACTTGCCTTGAGTTCCTGAATTTTCAGTGCAGTAGTTGTAGTCATTGCCCCTATAATATGTACAGCTCAACTGATCATACTTTTCCTACATTCGACCTTGCATGATTTTTGAGTTGACACAGTCATGAAAATAACTATAGATACTTGACAGACCATTAGTAGCCCAGTTCTGAACCTTTTCATTGATCATTCATAACAATAGGTATCTGATGGATCAGTGAAGATAAGAAGGGATTATAATATATCCGTAACCTTGATATTATAGTACATCTCGAGGAAAAAGTGCAATGGACATGTTTTCATTTTATGTTTCAAATATCCCGCGCATGAAAATTGAGTATTAAACCCAAAATGGAAAATGGAACAATTTATTGGAAATCTGTTTTAACAGATTTTTTTGACATCTTTTTCTGCACTGTATTATACCTAAATTAAGAAATTTGATAAATATTCAAAGAAAATATAGGTCATCCAAAAATGTTGATTTTTACACATTTTGGGGCAAAAAAGGAAAAATAAGCAAAAATATCAAAATCTGTTTTAACAGCTTCATTCATCAAGTCATAACAAACGGCCTACATGCTTAATTTCTAATAAAATATTGAAATTGTGAAAAATATAGGTATTTATTGATTTTCATGTTTTTTCTTGCAAATATGCTAATAATATGCAAATTATGAAATTGCTAAATAAAGTTTCTACATAGCATACATCTTTCAAGTGTGATGTTCAAAATGACAGACATCAAAAAGAGATTCGATGAAATGTAAAGGTGTAGTAACAATTTTGGCATGGACTGTCTGGTTAGGCAAAGTACGGTAAGTTGAGCTGTAGCCTATACATATCTTACTTGTCACCAATGTGCTATAATTTTTGAGAAAATGCAAAAATAAGCACAAAATTAACCAGGGGTGTAGTACCCCCTTAAATATATTTACTAACATAAAAACTATTTATTTAAATCGAAAAGAATGCAATTCAATCAAAAAGCTGGTTTCAATTTTGGCTTTTACTCCAAGGTGCTTCGAAGGGCGCACACAACTAAATAATCGTCCCATTGAAATACGTGTAAAAACACCAGTTTTCTTTGCTCGTTTTGAGGCCTTTTCAGCGCTTTTTGAGATATTTTATAACTAGTCGATTGCAAGTCGATGAAAGTTGAACATGTTTCAGTGTGTGGGTAGTCTTCCACCTCGTTTCCCTGGTAGGCGCCATTGAACAGCGCCCTCACTGTTTTTGACATGCTAAGACTGCAAACCCGTTTCTGCCATTTTTTAATGCGCGGACCTATTTTTTTTGATAATTATGAAACTGCGACTTTCAAACTCATGCCTAGGCTTTACACTTTCATTTAAGCTATAATTCGCTACTCTCTCTGATTATTAAGTCCAAAGAGCAGCCCATAATACCTCAAAAACTTTTGGTATTTTGCCGGGAACTCAGTAGAGTTGCACAAATGGCGCATTGATTTAGTTTTGTGCTCTCTTCATACTCTTTTCCTGTCTTTGCAGTAGACTAAATCCGTCAGTCTCCTAACCTATGCGCACGGCCGCTTCTCAGGATTATGGGTAAAAACGAACAGGAGTGTGGGTAAAGTAGGACGCCGCCGCGATAGGGCCTGACGGAGGTAGGCTATCTTTGCAGCAGTGTGACTGTGTGTTGACCTGGGAAAGCATCGTCCAACTATTTTGAAGACAGAAAGAAGTAAAATATCCTCAACATGGTATGTGAATAAATAAATAAACACAGTCTTGCTACTTATTTCAATTTTATGGAGTAGAGTGAGATTTTAAACTATCGGCACATTTGTATTCATGTATCATGCATGATAAATACCTTGGTATTTTGAAACATGTACATGACTAATAACATGATGTAGGCGTACACACATGCACTTACTGTATAATATAGTGTATTCAGTGGCATTGACTTCTTTTTGACATGGGGGGTGGGGTTGGAAAAAACTTATAAAAGTATAGTTAATTCGGCCACTTTTTGCGATATAATAACCTTATGGTACAAATGCGCGCGAAGCGCGCGAAAAATTTTGCCATTTTGAAGCTAAACTGTTGAAATATGGTGTAAAACTGGAATAAATTCGCGAAAAAATTTGCACTTTTGAGGCTAAAATGGCCAAATATGAGGTTAATTTGGTCAGAAACCCACATACAGGCGTCAACATTGGGGGATGATTGTATGTACCATCCCCCTGGCAAAATATTGGGGGGTATTTATCCCTCCCCGGATCTACGCCTATGAGTGTATTTGTGTACCATGTGTACAGGATCTCATTCACAATGTCATCTGTCATAAATCATGATGATTTGATCGTCGTGACTTCATCTAGTTGAATCCTCTTGCCTTCGTGTCGAGTGGAGACCATCGTTGATATTGAAAAACGCATGGTTCTTCGACAGGTTGGTCGGCAATTAGTACAGGGAACCCCTAGGGCAGCATCAATATCGAAAATATCATACCGATAAATGACACATCTGATTTGCCCTGTTTTTTTTAAAGTTTGCCTTACGAACTAGTCGGGAATATCCGAGAAGAAAGCTTGAGAAGAAAGCTTTTTATATATATAAACTTACTAACTACGATATCTACTCAACTGTTTTTGGTACGGTATGTATCGATTCCATAAATTATCAAGATTATTTTATATTTCATATATATAAATTGGTTCAAAAAAATTTGACACATTATCCATGTCGTTCGGATGATTTTCTATGGTACACCAAGTTCGAATTTCGACAAAAGTCGCCATCTTGTCTTCATTGCTGCGTTACGTGTTGGGAATGTTTTTCTTGTTATTTTGCGAATATACGTACAAAATAGTATTTGGATTGCAGTTTTGAATGTGTAGCCTACTTTAGGATTTTACCAGTCTAGATTTATATTTGAAAGATAAAGTAATAGAAAACATTGATTAAAATGTGCAGTAGTGTGGGCTCCAAAAATCCAGCATTAGGGGCCTATATGTAAGGTCTCAGACCTGATATATCGACGTCCCAATTGAAGAAACCAGTCTGAGCTACCTCAGACTACATAAGATCATACAGTCTTCTGCTTCTGCTTCAGTACTCCTCAATGCTACAACTGTAACCAGACGAGGAGGGCTCCTTATCTGTTGCAGATAATTTCACTCCTTTAAATTCCACTGGTATGAAGACTGGTTTTGACGATGTGTAATTGATACCGTCTTTCTGCGTTGCTTGTTTACTGATGACTCGTTCTTGCAAATTTGGACGAACTAGCGATAGTCGTGTACGGATTTCTCGTCCAATAAACATTCAGGGCACCAAAGGTGCTACTGCTGCTTGTTTTTACCCTGTTGATAACTGGAACACCGTTTAACCGTCTCTTTAATCTCGTTATCCATGTTTGGCCACCAAACCCAACTGCGTGCAATCTGCTTCATTCGAACCATACCTGGGTGCGCTGTGTATAACTACGCTTGTAATATCTTGTTGATACTTTCCTGGAACAATCTACTTCCTGTGGCAATCCAGTTTTTGGTAAACTCGAGCACTCTTGCCAATACTGGATGACGTTGTTTAGGGTTCTGGATTTCTTTGATCTCATTATGTGAATGCTGAAAGCGTAATAGCCCATCGTTGCAGACGTTGTGCAGCTAATGTCGGTATACCCGTCTTTGGTCCTAGTATTCGTTCCAGAGGCTTGTGATCAGTCAGAATTGTGAACTTCCTTCCATAAAGGTACATTCTGAACTTCTTGAGTCCAAACATGTTGCTAATGCTTCTTTGTCAACTTGAGCGTAACCCTTCTCATGCTTGTCCAGACTTCATTATGCATATGCGATAGGTCGTCGTGATCCGTCTCCATAAACATGCATGATCACCGCTCCAACACCGTATGGTGAAGCGTCCAACTCTAACGGCAATTGTGGGTCGTAGTGTGACAGTATCTTGTCAGAAGTCAATTATATTATGTTCTTCACTGTCTTGAAAAGCTGTCGTGCAAGCGTCTGTCCAGTTCCATGGTTTATCACATTACAGTTAATTCAGTGGATGTAGGCCTATCACCGTAGACAAATGAGTTACGAACGGAGCTTGAAAATTCACCATGCCTAGAAATGATCGCACTTTCGTAACATTCTGCGGTTGTGGCGCGTCTTTGATAGCTTTGATCTTGTGATCTGTAGGTTTTATTCTTTGAGCTGAGATTCTTCTACCCATATACTCCACTTGATGTTCCATGAACTTGCATTTCTCTGGTTATACTCGTAGTCCATACTTCTGCAGTCATTGAAGTACTTTCTTTAGATTGTGAAGATGTTCTTCGTCGTTTCTACCTGTTACTAAAATGTCGTCCATGATCGGAAATGTGCAATCCAATCCTGCCAAAGCTTGATCCGTGAAACGTTGCCAAATGGTTGGATTCGAGAAGATTCCAAAGGGTAAGCGTATAGAGGAATAATCCCTTCCATGTGAATATTATCACCAATTCTTGAGATTTGTCATCTAACAACATCTGTTGATAAGCACATTTCAAGTTAATTTTGGTACATTTCTCACCTCCTGCCATCTTACTGAATACTTCTTCTGGCGTCGGCATTGGAAATTCTTCTGTATATGTGGCTTGGTTGACGTTGATTTTATAATCTCCACATAATCTCACTGTTCCGTCTTGTTTTGGTATGCAAACCAGGGTTGTCGCCCATTCACTAAAATCTAAAGGAACAATAATACATTCATCTTGCAGTCTCTGTAATTCTACCGCTGCAGCGCGCTGGACGTAGGGCGTACGGTACAGGTCGTGCTTTGTGAAATCCCGGAACTGCGAGTTGCTTTCATACCCTTTACTGTACCCAATCCTGGTTGAATTACCTCACTATACTTCTGCTTCAATTCAGGCACTGTATTGACCTTGTTGTGGAAGATTATCTTCGCTAGCCAATCTCTACCAAATAATGGTGGTGCATAGCTGTCTGCATCTACAATAAACTAGTCGAAGTAATCCTGCGTGTTGATCTTGGTACTTTACATCAACATTGATCTCTCCTGCCAAGTTCAAAGGTGTACCGGCATAAGCATGAAGTGGGCGAGACACTGGTGTCAATGGTATCTTACTGAAATACTTCTGATAATCCTTGATGTTGACCATCGATGGCCCTGCTCCCGTGTCCATGTCCATCTGTAATTTCACTCCTTCAATTTCCATTGGTATGAAAACCGGTTATGACGATGTGTAATTGATACCGTCTTGCACGTTGTCTTGTTTGTCATCATCGTGTGTGTCGTCTCGTTTGTCGTCACGATCATCTGTAGTCGTAATGGTGAAAGTAGCGCCACAAAAATCTTCAAACTGTTCATCGTCTTCCGTCACGTAGCGTACCTGTGTTTTGTTTTTTATGGTAGTTTGACGCTGCATGACTACATTCCGATTTCAATATCCCAGTCGATTACATTTGTAACATGTGAAGTTCTTATACTTGCATTCTAAATAACTACTACCAGTCTTTGTCTTTGTATTGTCTTGTCTTGTCTTGTCTTGTATCTTTATTACTCATTAACAATGACCATGGCAATCTGGAATTATATAAAGGTGAAAGAAACAATGAACTAACTGTAACATACTGTACAATAACATAAAGTACTTTATGCCCCCCCCCCAAGTCCTTGAGTGTATATTTTAGGTACCTGGACAATAAACGTATGTATAGACGAATCCAACGAGCCAAGTCATGGTCAAGATTTGGTCGGCCATCTTTGGGTAGCCGCTAGCACCAACCTGGTGTTTTGAGCGTCCAATTGTTCAAATAAAAGCCGCCTAACACCTAGAGAAGATGCAAGGACGAGGAGGGTTAATAGAATAATAGCTAATAATATAATAATGGAGACAATTCCGCAGGTAATCCCGTCGCATCTATTCATACATAGTCCTTTTGTTCGCAAGTACATCAATGCATAGATGTAGTTAATCCGATTATTATGTCACTTCAACAGCGAATAGACCATATAATAGAAGCTGTGTGTTTTGTCGAAGGGAACTGTATTGTGTTGTACACTTAAATCATTCTTTTGTCTACCTGTGTTTTCGCGGAAGGTGTAAAACGGGTGATGGAATGCAGTTTAAAATTTCCGCCAAGGTCGAATCATTTCACATTTTGAGTGCATTGTAGCCGACGGCTACCCAACTAAAGGCTGCTAGTCAGGTGTAGGAATGCGTGAATTTGGATTCCTCTATATCAAGAACTGATAAACAACTTAGCTAAGTACATATTTACAGTCTTGAGGCGCATGGAACGCCGGACAGATGGGGCTGCGGAAAGCAGGTTTAAGCAGACTTGGTGGTGTGTATGTTTCTTTTAGGCCCAGTGAGTTGTGGGGTAGCAACCGTGACAGTGCGCGCTTTGGATGATGTGTGTCACATGTGGACGAGGGTGGGAGATCCAGGGACAATGCTGGTCCATGGGTCTTTGGTGATGGTGGTGATAGTTGAGTTATGGGTGTGTCTGGAGTAGTATAGACGAATCCAAATACACGCATTCCTACACCTGACTAGCAGCCTTTAGTTGGGTCCCCGTTCGCTACAATGCATCCAAAATGTGAAATGATTCGGCCTTGGCGGAAATTTTAAACTGCATTCCATCACCCGTTTTACACCTTCCGCGAAAACACAGGTAGACAAAAGTATGCACACACAATACAGTTCCAACAGTTGTGCAAATAAAAGCCGCCTTACACCTAGAGAAGGTCGAGGAGGGTTAATAGAATAATACAATAGAGATAATTCCGCAGGTAATCCCGTCGCATCTATTCATAGATGTACAAATGGATGAACAAAAGGACTATGTATGAATAGATGCGACAGGATTACCTCTATTGTATATATTATTATATTAACCCTCCTCGTCTTTGCATCTTCTTTAGGTGTTAGGCGGCATTTATTTGCACAATCGGGTGCTCAAAACCCCAGGTTGGTGCTAGCGGGAAACCAAAGATGGCCGACCAAATCCTGACCATGACTTGGCTCGTTGGATTCGTCTATAGGTGGGGAAGCGTCGTCCTTGGTTGGCATAGTCACCTTGCCTGGTTCGCTGGGTGCAGATGCTAGGGAGGGTCTGCGAGATACGACTGGTGGTGTAGGTGGGCAGATGAAATGCTGGGGCTGGCAAGATACTGCAGGTGTGTACCACCACAAGAACCCCTGTTATGTAAGATTGCTCGGCCAGAGCCATCTACACGAACCACATATTGGTCAAACTGAGTAACTGACGCACCTCAATTACAATGCTTGTTTTGTCCCATTTGGTTGGGTGATGGCTGGTTTGATTCTGGACTCGATTATGGGGCCGTTCTGCAATTTTGAGCTAGCTGAAATATATCTTGCCTCGGTCATAAATAACTACTACTAGTCTTTGTTTTTGTCTTGTCTTGTATCTTTATTGGACATCAACAATGACCAAGGCAATCTGGAATGATATAATAGTGAATGAAACAATGAACTAACTGTAACATACTGTACAATAACATAAAATCCTCTACATTCATTTGGGGGAATGATTTGTTAAGCCACACCTGTATTGCGTTTCCCACTGTTATCGTTAGGTCTACCGTCCGTGTTGGTTGACTTCCGTTGACCAAACTTGGATCTAGACCTTCCACGTCCACTTCCAGAACTTCTGTTGTTACCACGTCCATGTATTATTTTGTTCACCGTTGATGGCGTTTTACCGCTGATTTCCTTAAGATTTTTCGCAGCCTTTTCTTCAGCTATTACCATGTCTTTCTCTATCGTATCTTCAGATCTTAACCCATAAATGAACTGATCTTTTAAATTCTGCTCCAACTGATCTCCTTGAAATTCACATGAAGTAATTAATTTCTTCAAGTTGGTAGAATATTCACTTTGTTTACACGATCTGTATCTAAATCTTTCTACTACTACTACTGAACGTTGTGGTCTATAATGCTTCTTTAACAGGTTTGATAATTCCTTGTATGTTTTACCGTGATTTAGATCTGGGTAGCTTACATCTCGTAAACATTGGTTCCTACACAGCTCAGAAAGGCCTATGTAACACAGCAAAATACATGTAGGTCAAGGTCTCAATGGTACTTGACCTATTTTGCTGTGTTACCTAGATAAGGGCAACGTCATAGGACTTGTTATGTTGGACCTTAAAAGGCCTTCGATACTATGCACCATGAAACTTTAATTGATAAATTGAAATTGTATGATCTCGATGATGAATGTATAGCGTGGTTTAAAGATTACCTCTTAAATAGGTCACACAATGTATCTAGTAATGGTATCTCATCAAAACAAGCAGACTGTGTCTGTGGAATTCCACAAGGGTCAATTCTTGGACCATTATTGTTCATTGTAATACATCAATGATCTCCCGAATGTAGTATCTTTTAGAACTTTAGAATATGTATGCAGATGACACTGCCTTATACACAGTCTGTAAAGATGTAAATGACTCAAATTAGCGAGGTGAAGTTGGCTCGAGATTAGAGATTAGAGATTAGACATTCGCAATTGAATAATTCTATACGTTCAATATAAAATTTTTGAAATTCCTTATTTTTGTGAATTTCGTCCTACAAACAACTTATATGTATAGTTCAAGTCTTCTACAGTTTTTTGACACTATTTTTGGACATTGGAAAATTTTTGCCAAAATATTCAAAATTTTAGATCTTCGTTATTTGGCCAAATTTCGACCTAAAATCAAACTCTTGTGTATAGTTTAAGTCTTCTACAATCTTTTGACACCATTTTTGGACATCCGAAAAATTTGGCCAAAAATGTCAAAATTTTGTATCTTCGTTATCTGACCACATTTTGACCTAAAAACGATTGGTATGTATACTTAAAGTCTTTTTAAGTCTTTTGACACCATTTTTGGACATTCGAAAATTTTGGCCAAAATACCCAAAATTTTGTATCTTCGTTATCTGGCCAAATTTCGACCTAAAAACAACTGTCATGTATTAGTTCAAGTCTTTTACAATTTTTGACACTATTTTTGGACATCCGAAAATTTTGGCCAAAATAATTATACAAAATTTTGTATCTTCGTTATTTAGCCAAATTTCGACCTAAAACAACTCTTATGTATAGTTCAGGTCTTCGTAAGTCTTTTGACACCATTTTTGGACATCCGAAAATTTTGGCCAAATTACTCAAAAATTTGGTATCTTCGTTATCTGGCCAAATTTCGACCTAAAACAACTGTAATGTATAGTTCAGGTCTTCGTAAGTCTTTTAACACCATTTTGGGACATCCGAAAATTTTGGCCAAAATACTCAAAATTTTGTATCTTCCTTATCTGGCCAAATTTCGACCTAAAATCAACTGTTATGTATAGTTTAAGTCTTCTTAAGTCTTTTGACACCATTTTGGAGCATTCAAAAAATTTGGCCAAAAATGTCAAAATTTTATATCTTCGTTTTCTGGCCAAATTTCGACCTAAAAACAACTTATGTATAGTTCAAGTCTTCTACAATTTTTGACACTATTTTTGGACATCCAAAAACTTTTGCCAAAATATACAAAATTTTGGATCTTCGTTATTTGGCCAAATTTCGACCTAAAATCAAACTCTGAAATGTATAGTTTAAGTCTTCTACAATCTTCTGACACCATTTTTGGACATCCGAAAAAATGTGGCCAAAAATGTCAAAATTTTGTATCTTCGTTATCTAACCACATTTTGACCTAAAAACGATTGGTATGTATACTTAAAGTCTTCTTAAGTCTTTGACACCATTTTTGGACATCCGAAAATTTTGGCCAAAATACCCAAAATTTTGTATCTTCGTTATCTGGTCAAATTTCGACCAAAAAACAACTCTTATGTATACTTCAAGTCTTCTACATATATTTGACACCGTGTTTGGACATCCGAAAATGTTGGCCAAAATATTCAAAATTTTGTATCTTCGTTATCTGGCCAAATTTCGACCTAAAACAACTCTTATGTATACTTCAAGTCTTCTACATATATTTGACACCATTTTGTCATGGAGTCATTTGACATCATTTTCAGACATTGGACACCACTTTAGACATTCGAAAATTTTGACCAAAAATCTCAATTTTTGACATTCGTTATTTCGCAGAATATCGACCTAAAACCGCTTTTCTACACAGATCACGTGTCCTGGAGTAATATGACACCATTTTTGACCTTCCCGAACATTTTTGACCCAAAAATTTGCATTTTTAGACATTCGAGAGTAGAAATTAGACATTCGTGATTTCCGAAAATTGCCATATAAAAACCACTTTTCCTCATCGATCGAGTGCCATGGAGTCATCTGACACCACTTTTTGACATCAAAAATTTTTGACCCAAAAATTGCATTTTAGACATTCAAAATTAGAAATTAGACATTCGTGATTTCGCAGAATTTCGAGCTAAAACCACTTTTCTACCAAGATCACGTGTCCTGGAGTAATATGACACCGTTTCTGACCTACCCGAACATTTGTTGACCCAAAAATTTGCATTTTTAGACATTCGAGGTTAGAAATTAGACATTCGTGATTTCCAAAAATTGTCATATAAAAACCACTTTTCTACACCGATCAAGGCCATGGAGTCATCTGACACCACTTTTTTACACCAAACAATTTTTGACCCAAAAAATTGCATTTTTAGACATTCGAGACCACTTTAGACATTCGAAAAATTTTGACCAAAAAAATCTCAATTTTTAGACATTCGTTATTTCGCAGAATTTCGATCTAAAAACCACTTTTCTACACAGATCACGTGTCCAGGAGTAATACGACACCATTTTGACCTTCCTGAAAATATTTGACCTAAAAATGCATTTTTAGACATTCGAGATTAGAAATTAGACATTCGTGATTTCCGAAAATTAAAACCACTTTTCTACACCGATCAAGGGCCATGGAGTCATCTGACACCACTTTTGACATCAAAAATTTTGACCCAAAAATTGCATTTTTAGACATTCGAGATCTGAAATTAGACATTCGTTATTCCGCAGAATTTCGATCTAAAATCCACTTTCCTACACCAATCACGTGTCATGGAGTCATTGGACATCATTTTTAGACATTCGACACCACTTTAGACATTCGAAAAATTTTGACCAAAACATCTCAATTTTTAGACATTCGTTATTTCGCAGAATTTCGATCTAAAACCACTTTTCTACACAGATCACGTGTCCAGGAGTAATACGACACCATTTTGACCTTCCGAAAATATTTGACCCAAAAATTGCATTTTAGACATTCGAGATTAGAAATTAGACATTCGTGATTTTTGAAATTTGTCATATAAAAACCACTTTTCTACACCGATCAAGTGTCATGGAGTCATCTGACACCACTTTTTGACATCAAAAAATTTTGACCCAAAAAATTGCATTTTTAGACATTCGAGATTTGAAATTAGACATTCGTTATTCCGCAGAATTTCGATCTAAAATCCACTTTCCTACACCGATCACGTGTCATGGAGTCATTGGACATCATTTTTAGACATTCGACACCACTTTAGACATTCGAACAATTTTGACCAAAAATCTCAATTTTTAGACATTCGTTATTTCGCAGAATTTCGATCTAAAAACCACTTTTCTACACAGATCATGTGTCCAGGAGTAAAACGACACCATTTTTGACCTTCCCAAAAATATTTGACCCAAAAAAATGCATTTTTAGACATTCGAGATTAGAAATTAGACATTCGTGATTTTCGAAAATTGTCATATAAAAACCACTTTTCTACACCGATCAAGTGTCATGGAGTCATCTGACACCACTTTTTGACATCAACAAATTTTGACCCAAAACATTTCATTTTTAGACATTCGAGATTAGAAATTTGACATTCGTGATTTTCGAAAAGTGTCATATAAAAACCACTTTTCTTCACCGATCAAGGGCCATGGAGTCATCTGACACCACTTTTTGACATCAAAAAATTTTGAATCGCAGAATTTCGATCTAAAACCACTTTTCTACACAGATCACGTGTCCAGGAGTAATATGACACCATTTTGACCTTCCGAAAATATTTGATCCAAAAATTGCATTTTTAGACATTCGAGATTAGAAATTAGACATTCGTGATTTTTGAAAATCCAAAAATTGCAAATTTATATAGGTGCTTGATAGTAATAGCAATGTGTTCAGTGAAAGCACACCTTTTGTGGAAAATATAATAAGAATCTATTTGATATGCAAATCGCACGTTAATACTGCTTTAAGGGACCGTTCATTATTTCCACCGGAGGGGGGGCCGGGAGAATACATGGGGGGTCAGATGGTTTTTGTCAGGCAAAAAGGGGGGGTCAGATGGTTTTTTAGTTATTGAAAGGGGGGGTCAGATGGTTTTGCATCTCAAAAATCCTAGAGCTTCCGGGGGCTTCGCCCCCTGGACCCCCATCTGGAACATTGCCCCATGACCCCTGACCATTAAATTTGCGCTTTGCATGTCAGCCGACACTTTGGTCCTAGTCCGGACTTAAGTCGGGCCTCACCTGTTTTTCACCTGCCACGGTGTGAATTGACATAAATTTGCACCAAAAGTAAGTAATTTATTATAACATTTTGAAAAAATGGGTCATTGGGTAAAACATTCCAAAAAATGGAGAAAAATTCTAGACTTTGCTTCTAATTTGCCAAATGTACAATACAAATTTGCTGAAATAAGAGAATTTTGAACCATATTTCATAAATATACATGTACACTGCCATTTTCGTAATAGAGAATTGCAAGCTGCTGCACAGTAATGCTGTGGTCAGACTCTTCTTTGTTCTTTTACTATCAAACCCCACCCCACACAGGTGTCATTTCCATACCCTAGTTAAACTACAAAGACTCGCCAAAACCACCATGACCATGATGACAGTAAACTTGGGCAATGTATTCAAATACATTAATTATAGAAAAATAACATCATCATCATCATCATCATCATTATGACAACAAATTTTGAATCACATTTGAGATCTATTTTGACATTTTTAGATAATCATTTCACATTTTACATGGATCTAATTGGACCTTCTGTGTCCAAGTTTGAGTCGAACCGAGTCTGTTGGTGTCCGAGTCCGGCAAAAAGTGGACTTGAGTCCAATTGATACATCAACATAGGCGTAGATCCCCCCGCGCTCCATATAATCATCCCCCAATGTTGACGCCTGAATATAGGTTTCTGACCACATATTTGCCCGTTTTAGCCCAAAAAGTGCAAATTTCCGCGCGCTTTGCGCGCATTTATTCCTCTTTTGCACCATATTTCATCAGTTTAGCTTTAAAATATCAAAATTTTTCGAGCGCTTTGCCCGCATTTGAACCATAAACTTATTTTGCCACCAAAAGGTGCTGGATTCACTATACTTTTTCCAACCCCATCCCCCCCCATGTCAAAAAGAAATCTATGCCACTGTACATCACTGATTTATGGTAAGATGTCACTACTTTTTATTCTACTTTTTATTCCTTTTAAAGGCATAATTTTTCAGTCTGATATGTGGCAGTGATGTGATGCGTTGAAGCAGCTGATCCATGTGCGCATCTATTGCGCGTCATTGCGCATGTGCATACTTCAGCGCTTTAAGTGTCCACTAGCTACTTAAAGCTGTACCTATAATATAAATGAAATGCACACTGACATCACTGCTACATGGTGATGAAAAATGGTACAGATGCGAGAAAGTCAGCATTCAAAGGTCTGTGTGGCACATCCCTGTAACCAAAATTACAAAGACCCCACACTCCTCTGCAGCATGCAGCAATACTTTCTATTTTGGTTGGTGTGTGTGTGTGGGGGGTCATATGATTTTCATGTAGCTCGGAGGGGGGGTCATATGGTTTTTATTATCGGAGAAGGGGGGGTCATATAGTTTTCGGCAGTGACTTTCTGTCTGCTCCCGGCCCCCCCCTCCGGTAGAAATAATGAACGGTCCCTAATATGAGTAGACCTATATACGCAGCTTTGATCCAACATTATCATGATCATATGCGCAAGAGATACTACTTTTATCATGTTTAGGCTTTATGCTGAACACATAATTTTAGTGCCCTTTACTACATGTATTATGTAACACTATTAAACATGTTTGGACCAGACCTTCAAAATGATGTAATTGTAATCCACTATGATCCCACCATGGTCCGACAGAGACAAACTTGACCTGTATGGCCTTGTGTCTTGTATTTTGTACTTGTATATGGTGGTGCACAAGAGTGCACTATGTAGGCCTAGTGTGTATTTGATATGATAAAGGCCAAGTAAAATAAAAAAACATGTTTCACATCCGGATTTTTGAAGAAAAAAAAAAGGTTGAGGAGGGGGCTTTTTATTTTTTATTGCAAAATCGGTGTAAATACCCATAATTAGAGCTGTTTTAGCGTACACAATAATGCCTGGAAAAAGGAGGAGGTCTCTTTTTATTTGTTGTTCTGAGAGGTAGGCCCCTCTCATTGAAGAAACCTCTAGGCCCTAAATATAATTGAAGAAATCTCAAAAAAGGAAGCGGGAGGGACGTGAAACATGTTTATTTTATGTTTTATTTGCCCTAATATATATGAGGATGAGAGGAAAACATCTGGGAAAGTATCTTATAGTGCCTGATATTTTGGCTTATTTTCAATTAAAATTAAAGAAGTTTTTACTAACTGTTACCGTCTGTTATTTTCCACCAAGTTACGGTGCTGTGCCCCGGGGGGCTGTACAATAATTATGAACAGGGGGCAAGATCCGGGGGCACAATAACACAAATGACCATATGTGTATTTCCCCCCGGAAAGTTTCCCCTTTTTGGATTTCACAGCTCCGAAAGACCCCTTTATATTTGACCAAAATGACAGCTCTGAAACACCCTTGATTTTGATAATTTCAGCTTTAAGAGACTCAACAAAATTGCTCATTCCTCAATCCTCATATTTCTGTATTTTCAGGCGATTTTTAACCAGAAAGCCAAGAAAGATCCTTAATTTTGACTGGTCGCAGCTCCAAAAGCCCCCCATTTTTAATTGTTCGCTGCTCCAAAAGACCGCCTGTTACCGGTACGCCGACTTGAGGATGCCTCCTCCCTCGATGATGAGCATTTTAACATCACAGACTTATCCTGGGTGGAGCCGAGGGAGGGCGTTCCCTGATTTTACCCTCCCGGGATCATAATGCAGAGGTCAAAGGAAGTTTTGCACCTACCCTCCTCAAGCCGTTCACCTTGGATTATACTCTTCAAAAATTATTTTTAGGCAACAAAATTTTCTGTAGTTTCCTGCATAACCCGTCCCCTTGGCCCAATTACTGATAATTACCCCCCTTTGGTCAATTACACTTCCAGCTAGACAAGCCCACCCCATATGATAAACCACAGCAGACAATCCAAAAGATACCTGTTGGCACACTTTTTGATAAATTTAGTTCTATAATGGGAAATCAGCAGGAGCTAATTGGAGGGATTAGTGGTTTTGAATTTTATTCCTTTTTCATAGAGTAGGGTTAAGGTTAAGTTTAGGATTAGGGTTAAGGTATAGGTTAGAGTTATGGTTACGGTTATGGTTAGGCTTAGGGTTAAGTTTAGGGTTCGGGTTTATGTTCGTGTTTGGGTCAGGGTTAGGATTAGATACCAGAACAACTACTAAGAACCTAGGATTAGGGTAAGACTTAGGGTTAGACTTCGGTATAGGATTAGGGTTAGGTTAGGTTAACTTAGGCTTAGGTTAGGCTTAGGTTAGGATTAGGTTTAGAGTTATGATTAGGGTTAGGCTTAGGATAGGGGTAGGGTTAAGGTTAGGGTATAGGTTAGGGTTAAGGTTAAGTTTAGGATTAGAGTTAAGGTTAGGGTTAAGGAGGTTAGAGTTAGGGTTACGGTTATTGTTAGGCTTAGGTTAAGGTTAGGGTTAGGATTCGGGTTCTTGTTCGTGTTTGGGTCAGGGTTAGAACAACTCCTAGTAGGGGGGGGGGTGATCTCTGAACCACTTTGTGAGATATTATTTCAAGACTTGTGGACATAGTTGTAGTGGCATTGTATTAGTGGGAAAATGCCTTTTGTTTCATCCGATTCGGTTATTTTACCCCCTGGACATGGGGTCTGAAATTCTGATTGTATGACTATAAGGCCAATTACAACAATATATTCTTTCCATGTTATTTTTGTAACATAACTTATCATTAAATCTTTTACAAAATTATATTAATGTATATCATAGAGTATTTTCATTTTTCAAAAACAAAACAAACAAAAAAGCCCCCACCCCCCCCCCCCCCCCATTTGACGTCGCAATGACGTCATAATAAAGATGTCTTTTTGTGGGTTACACCAACACGCATGGAAGGTGGTACTTAAATGTTTTGGGTTTTTTTCGCCTTAACACTTAATTTGGGTGTACTGTGTCTTGGATCATGTCTATAGCTTTAAAAATGTAAAGATTAGAATTAGGATTTTATATCCCATAGGCTATTTGAAGCAAACAATTTCAAGTGCAATATTTTCGAGACCATGCACCCAAACTGGGCGATATACTTTGACGACATTGTGCTACTGACTCCCTACACTGATTTTCTTCATTTAGGAAGTGCTTAATAATACTCTAGGGCTTGGATTAGGGAGCCAAGATGTTTTAAACCTTTTAAAATTCAAAATGCAAGCAACCCATCCCATAAAAACATCTCTGAACACTCCCTTATATCATCAGTAACAAAGTTGTTCAATTTCTTTTTATAAATGATGTGCTGATTCTTGTTATTCATTAGTCTCAGAGCACTGAAAACAATAATCATAAGTTCACATAATTTATATGGAGGGCTTCAGAACTCATCCGCCAGTTGCGCACTAGTGACGCCCGGTTCTACTCTGTAAGGCGAGTATACACATTATCGCCGCTCACTTTCGTGGTGACCACGAAGCTTCGCCGTTTAAGAACATAACGGTCACTGACTGACAATGTATCGGCGACCAGAAATGCATGACTGAATACTCACAGCATCCTTCACAGCGAAGACTAGCGGTGGTCACGACGAACCACTCTAATTGGGTCAATAAACTTTCTTGAAAATCGCTGATTGCACTATCTTACGTGGTGTTATCAAGTTTACAAGCGATCGTTTCATCTTGATCTTGAAGTGTGTTGAGTAAATTCACTGGTTAAATAAAATTCCCTGGGTGTTTGATATCACATTATCAAAACAAAGCAACTGATAATAATTATGTACATATTATTTTAATTACCTTTGTCTTATTGCTTAAAACATAAAGTGTACGGGTGTCCAACAGAAGCGAAAACAGGCACATGTTTATCCATATGTATAGGGTGTCTGAGGGGATGTTCCCCTGAGAAGTTGGAAATCTGTGCAAAATGAAGGTCCAATTGAAGCTATTTGGTGCATTATTTTTACACTTTTATCATTGCTTTCAACTAAAAATATAAGGGCCCGCACACAATGTGCAATTTTGTTAATAGTACACTGGTCCACTGACACTTTATAAGACTTGAGACTCACAATTACAAAGATACAATTGATATTGAAGTCAGCATTCTTAGTACTGAATTTTGTGACAAAATGTGCCAGCACTAATTTTCACAGACCCTACGACCACCCCCCCGTGTCTGATAATGCGTGAGGTCAATCAGTGGCGGATTTAAGCTGTCAGCAAGTGCTGACAAGGCCCCCAAGGCAAGTTTTTTTTTTTTTTTTTTTTTTTTTGGCTTTAATTGTTTCTGCAAGGTTCAAAGGTCCGGTGGGTAGAATAGTACTGAAAAGGCTATATATGCCCGTGCATGCAGAGGACATTCTATTTATGCCTGCATTTATGATTCTTGAAAAGTTTCATTAAATTTTGCCCATTTTGGCCACAGATCAAAAGTAGCTAAAAGTCAAGGGCCCTAGCTGTCCAAATTTAATATTTGGGAACACAATTTCTATAGAATCAGGACTACGAATTGGTGCATTACACATTCTCAAAATACAAGTAGGTCATCTAGTATGGGTCCATGATATAAGCGTACCATCAAAGCTGGCTCTAAAACTACAAAGGACTCCGTATGTGGACCGTGATGCACTTTGAGCCTGAAGGTCTTTCCCCTTAGATATGACTTTTTGCCAATTTTGGCCCGGATACCCAAGATCAAGAGTTCCTGGGGCCCAAAATGTCAATACAAAGGGTCTGTCGTTTCTCAATAACTATTCATGAGTTCCAAAGGTCAAACATTATAGGTCCCCGGGGTCTAAAATGTTTATAAAAAGTAATTTAAAGCAATATCAGTTCATGGTTCAGCACTTGGGCAGTGTACCTTTACATGGGTATATGAGCCTCATAATGTCAAATATTATTGGGTACAGAGCCCAAATGGGCCCAGACCCAGGACCCCCAAAATGTGCCTCCTCCCAATTGCCCTGTGCACCTTCCTTTTTAGACCTAAAACATCATGTTTTGGGCCAAAATAGGGTAAAATTGCATAATTTTGCCCGCGCGAAGCGCGCACTGGCCCTATATTACAGCAAAATTCACCTTCATTTTTTTCGTGCTTCGATCACCCGCAAATGTCATAGGAAAATCGAAAACAAAATATGCCTGACTCTCTCTAAATTGTTATGCTTCTGCCGCAATCTTATACGTAAATCAAATTAAACTAAGCCACTTGAGTGCATACGCGCTCGTATATGCCCTCCTTACAGTGAGTTTGGGGCCCTCCAAATTTGGCCTGGCCCAGGGCCCCCAAAAAGGCAAATCCGGCCCTAAGGTGCATAGGCGTAGATCCGGGGGTGTGGGGATGGGGATAAATCCCCCTTTTGCACCATATTTTAACAGTTTTGTTTCAAAATGGCAACATTTTTCGGGCGCTTCGCGCGCATTTGTGTCATAAATTAAATTTTTCGCCAAAAAGCCCTGGATTTAAGATTTTTTTCCAACCCCATCCCCCCTAATGTCAAAATTCACGCGTACCAACGTATTGGATTCGTATTCCTTGAGATCAGATTATGACCATTAATCTGGGATTTTGCTTGCTTCTTGACTATCAAGAAAAAAAATAGAAAAGGAAATATTCCTTGTTCTTTAGTACCGTTTACATGATGCAGTCATGTCTACAGTAGAATTCACCACGACCTTTGCAGGACTTAAACCCCATTAAAAGCTATTAAACCAAGATAACACTCATTGAAAACAGCTCAACTGATTAAATCATATCTTCTCTGGTTAAATCCACACAACATATGTGTCTGCTTTACATGTACAATGGAGCAATGAGCTGGTATTATAGTTTCAGTTGGGTGAACGATTATAAAGCGAACGCTAGAGAACAATTCTGTGTGGGCTTTTGTTTACGAAATGAGACAATACTCTGCTTATTGTTAACCAGCGTTCTTGAAAATGAGAAGCATGGTGGTTTGCAGACTTAACACGGTTTGGAAATAATTTCTTCATATATTTTGGTGTTATCTGTCGTTTACATATCCTTCCTAAAACACCAAAGTACGAATATTTCCAAACACGTAAATTAGCTAAAAATTTAGGACATGTTACAAAACTATATTTTCTAGAATTTTAGAAGAGTACTTTTAATATTGGCCGGTTATTTTTCACACAGCGACGTTAACTAGGCAATTACCCATACTTCTAACATACGCTATTTGTAGAGGTTACGCGTCAATGGTAAGAGCACTGTGTATTGTGTATAGGAAAACGGACAGTAACTGCAGTATGAAACACTCACAAATCTGATAAACCCTCGAATTGGGTATAGAATAGTGTGAAATTGCAAATTTTCGCGCGCTTCTTGCGTAATTTACCGAAATAATATAGGCCTACATCAACTTTTACTTCAAATAGTATGAAATGGAATGAATGTTTGCGCACTACGCGCACGTATCTCATAACATTGGGCCGAACTAATGATCACTATCAAATGTTGTTGTTACTCTCCTCCAGACAAAATTCAGGTACGTTCCTGATTTCAACTCTTTACCATTGGGCCCCGGGCCCCGGGATATTTTGCTGACAGGGCCCTTTTCCTTAAATCCGCCTCTGAGGTCAATGTCAAGCAGCTCTAGTTGTAATTATGCTCATGACTGGAGACAGTTTTGTTAATACAAGAGCATTGCCTCTATCATGCCACATGCATCTGTTTTCCATAATTTACATAAATTCGATTTTTTTTATGTTTCTGTTTTGTAAATGTGAAACTGCTTGTGAATTTTTGTCATTACTAACAAATAATTTCCAAATGTTTGCTTATCGCTTGATCTACTGTAATTCTGTATACGTATACTGACATGAAATTTGCATTTTGACAAAACATGGAGGGATTTGATATTGTGTCATATATCTAAAAACATGAGGGATATCCACTCCCCTTGTCCCCCGGGATTTATGTCTCCCTGTCTCCCGGGATTGATGCCCATGTTTGCAGTTATTATCTCACCATTTGAGGGAGGAATAGTTATTTTAAATTTGGTAAATTTGATTCGCTATAAACAGCAGCCGTAGCGATAAATTAAAGATAATCGTCAAAGATGTACTTAAAATTCAGCAAATTTACTATAATATAGCCTAAACACGCTCATATTGCCACGATTCAGATCTACACATCACATCATTGCAAAACTCTTTGTACACAGCTGGTCCGAATGACGTTTTCTACACGTCTGTAAATTGATACGTACTGGGATTTTGTTACGTACTGGGCTCTTACACACGTCAGCATAAGCTAGCATAGTCGACAATATAAACTCAACAACACGGATCTTACATTATTTAACATTTACATTAATTTATCCATAAAATAGACATTATCAAAGTATTTAATTGATCGTTTATGTGAATATTTCTACATGTAACAGTTGTTTGAAATGGTCTTTGATGTCACTACAGCATCATTTAAACAGAATTAATGGTCAACATCTGTTGCGTGTTATTGTCAAAAAGAACGCACGTAGATATTTGTTGAAGGGTTAAATGTTTTCCCTATCAACGTGCATGGGTTCATGTAATAATGTAATATTTACAATTATTACATGAGTCTTACATATTGAGTCGGGTCTTTTTAAGGGATTTAAAATGAGCGTTTATTGCGTTTCGACAGTATTTTTGTGGGACATGAGAGCACCTCAGACCTATCGAATTGCATTCTGAATACGAAGCATGTCTTTCTGATATCAAATAATTTTCATTTTTGAAAATCACAATATAATACAAATTTTATGACAAATTATAAAAATTTGATATTTTTCAAATTTTTGATATATAACAGTCCTCGAAGTAAATTATATAAATCTAATGATATATTCTTAAAGTGTATGTAGCAGGGAGGAAAAGCCGACGGTCAATTGAAAATTTTGAGATTTCATATTGAAGATATAGAAAATATAAAAAAAAAGACCTAATTTTTTTTGGAGTTTTGTGAAAAAAAATCCATATCTTCAATACGAAAGGTCAAAATTTTCAATTGATCGTCGGCTTTTCATCCCACCTACATACACTTTAAGTATCAATCATCAGATTTATAAAGATTACTTCAAGTACTGTTAAATATCAAAAATATCAATTTTTAATGATTTGCCATAAAATGTGTATTAAATTGCGAATTTCAAAAAATCAAAATTATTTGATATCAGTATGACATTCTTCGTATTCATAATGCAATTCGATATGTCTGATGTGCTCTAATGTCCCAAAATAAATACTGTCCAAACGTTCATACCCCAGCCCTTAACAAACTGTAACGGTTATCACATTATCATTACTGTATAGCATTAAAAATTAAATCAAAAAAATAAAAAAGTTACAAAACTCACCAGAAATATGTCAGATTTATAATAAGTGGCTAGAAAACCATAGAATAAATAATAGTAAAAAACACACCACAATTTTCTCATGTACTGTATACTTCTTACCAGTTTAATATAATTGAAAGACATAAAGAAAGCTTTATAAAAAATTATATAATTATTTTAGCATAAGCATAATTATTAAAAAAACAATGATAACCGTCAGTCCAGATATTTGTTTACATTAATTAGTGTCTTCCTAAATTTATCAAAAAGTTACAGCTGAAGAACAGCCTGGAAGTGTAGGGCCTACGACAGTTCAAACAAGTCAATTAATGCAATAAAAAACGTTCATTTCAGGCAATTATCACAAATCAAATAAAGAAAAACCAACCATATTATTCTCAAGTTTGCCATGCATAGAATATTTTATCATGATAATGCTCATCACAGACGGGATAATTATAATTTAATTTCAGTTGACAATAGTCGACATATCAACACCAACGAGAGTCGTAAGTTTTCAAGTACCAGTATTTCAGGTTGTGTAAGCCGGTGAGGAAAGCATAGCTTTCTAGCACACCACTCTTCGTCATACATAACTTCTCGCAGCCATATTTCCCTAACATAATATGAAATTTAAAAAAAAAAGGAAATTAAATTTCGGCAGAGGTGGGGCTTGAACCCACGCTGCACTGCGCCGCTATCATGTATGCAGTAACGTACCATATTTTGGAATTGTATATATTTAAAAACATTAATGTGTATAGCGCTCAATTCAGGCGGCGGATGACACGATCGAGCCGGCAACTTGTGAAACCGCCCGGCCGTATGGCATTTTCCAATATACTCGGTTAGTTTTGTGGGGTTCATTATCGAACCCCAACGGTTTTAGCTTGTATTTATATTATTTATCAACATAGGCCTATTTGTTTGTGATATTTCAAGCGTTTTAAAATTTCAAAATAATCCCATTCAATTACACGGTTGACGATGAAAATTTACTGAATTTAGAGAATGCAATGCGGCCACCACCTGGCTCAATTGTTGATAACTGCGTGTTCTACATACAGAAATCCGACAATAAAATGGGCAGCTATACATGCACAATACATTATCGATTTGAACGCACGTGCTATACTCCAATATTATACCGGGTCAGTACGGAGCCTACCATTTTTCGTACGGTCTGGATTTTTGCAATTTATAGGAGAAGTCCTTGTAGGTCCTCAAAATTTTCTCCCAGATATTGGCGATTAGATTTCCATAAAGACGAAACAGTAATTTTTAGTGGGGACTTTACATAGTTAATTTCCACTAAATTCAGAAAATATTTTGCGTATATAAAATTGAAATAAAATTCTCTGCTCTAAACCACATAAACTGTAGCACCATTGGGTATCATGAATCGTCATACATGATGTACAGTTAATATTCAAATATTTTTTTATACATATGATGCTTCAGTTTTTACACACAAAATATTTCATTGAAAACCCTCCCACTCGGCTATTTTAAAAAGGTAATCAGGCTTCCTCAGCATGTGCAAGAAAAGAGCATCAAAATGTTTTCTTATTCTAGCAGCCTTTTAGAAATACTGGTGAACGGCGTCCACTGCTGTAGCTTTCTAGTAGTTGCTAGTGGCCAAGCATACAACTCGACGCGGTGGCAAGCTAACGACGAAGGGCTCGTGGTCACCACGAAAGTGGGAGGCGATAATGTGCAGACTCGCCTTATAGCCGGTTTCTATTGTTCTAAACATTATGGAATGCAGTTCAACCGCCACTAACTGCCGGTCAACCGGCTGTTGAGTTTTGAAGCCACCCATAAACTATTATCAGCTAACACACTATGCATTACAATGTACTAAAATGAGCAAAAACGCAAGAAGCCATGTCCAGGGGGTAAAATGCCCGAATCAAACGAAATAAAATAAAGGTTATTTTCCCACTCACACAATGTCACTACAATTATTTCCACAAGTATTTTAAAACTTTGGTCAGAGATCACCCCTCTACTCCTAGGGTAGAGAACCTAGGGTTAGGGTAAGACTTAGGGTTAGACTTCGGTAAGACTTAGGATTAGGGTAACTTAGGCTTAGGGTTAGTTTAGGCTTAGGTTTAGGATTAGGGTTAGGGTATAGGTTAGGGTTAGGGTTAAGTTTAGGATTAGGGTTAAATTAAGGTTAGGGTATAGGTTCGAGTTAGGGTTAAGGTTGGGGTTGGGTTAGGGTTCGGGTTCTTGTTTGGGTTTGTTCAGGGTTAGGATTAGACGCGAACAACTCCTGAGAACCTAGGGTTAGGGTAAGGCTTAGGGTTAGGCTTCGGTATAGGATTATGGTTAGACTTAGGCTTAGGGTTAGTTTAGGCTTTAGTTTAGGGTTACGGTTATGGTTAAGTTTAGAATTAGGGTTAGAATTCGGGTTCGGGTCAGGGTTAGGGTTAGACACGGGAACAACTCCTAAGAACCTAGGGTTAGGGTAATACTTCGGTTTAGGATTAGGGTTAGGGGTAGGCTATGGGTTAGGATTATAGGCTAAGGGTTAGGCTTAGCGTTGGGGTAAGGGTTAAGATCAGGGTCATGGTTAGGGTTCGGGTTTGACCCCGGAAGAACACCTAAGAATCTTAACCTGTTGTCAAAACTTGACCTTAATACTGATAGCCTTATAATTGGCGCTATAGGCACAATTATACTCGATGGTGCCTACGTTAGGCTCGGGTTAGGGTAAGGGTTCGGGTAAGGGTTAGGATTAGGGTTAGGGCATGAGTTAGGGTTAGAGTTAGGTTTAAGGGTTAGGTTAAAGATTAGGGTATGGGTTAGGGTTAGGGTTATGGTTATTGTTATGGTTAGGCTTAAATTTAGGACTAGGATTAAGGGTAGGGTTTGGCTCATTGTTGGACTTAGTATTAGGGTCAGGATATAGGTAAGGGTTAGGGTTAGGCGTGGGGTTATGGTTATGGTTATTGTTAGGTTAAGGCTTAAGTTTAGGATTAGGGTTAGGGTTAAGGTTTGGGTTAGGGTTCGGGTAAGGGTTATTTTTAGACGCCGGAACAACGCCTAAGAAACTAGGGTCAGGGTAAGGATTAGGGTTACGGTTAAGGTTAGGGTTCTGGTCAGGTTTGGGGTTAGACGCCGGAACAACTCCTAAGAACCTAGGGTTAAGGTAAGGCTCAGGGTTAGGGTTAATGTTAGGGTTAGGTTTCGGCTTATCGGTTATGGGGGTCTCCTTGTCAGTCCGAAACACCGTTAGTCGAACCACCGTCAATCCGAATTTTTGGGTTAGTGTTAGGGTTAGTAATCCTAAAAATAGTACTGACGGTTATTCGGACTGACGGTGTTTCGGATTGACGGGTGTACCCTGGTAATGGTTAGGGTTAGGCTTAGGCTTAAGTTTAGGGTTCGGGTGAGGATTAGACACCGAAATAACTCAGGGTTAGGGGAAGGCTTAGGGTTAGGGGTAGGCTTCGGTTTAGGAAAAGGGCTTAGGGTTAGTATAGGCTTGGTTTAGAAGTTAGGGTTAGGTCTAGTGTTAGGGGTCGGGTTCGCGTCAGGGTTATGGTTAGGCACCGGAACAACTCCTAAGAACCTAGGATTAGATAATGCTTAGGGTTAGGGTTAGGCTTCGGATTAGGGTTAGGGTTAGTTTAGGCTTAGGGTTAGGTTTAGGGTAAGGATTAGGGGCAGGGTTAAGGTTCGGGTTAGGGTTAGGTTTAGGGTAAGGATTAGGGGCAGGGTTAAGGTTCGGGTTAGGCTAATGTTTCATATCTTATCTGTGAACTCAATACAAAAATTAAGCGAGGATTCAATTTTGTTTTCCATTTATTTTATTTTATTTTATTTTATTATATTGACGTGGCTGTCAAATTTGGACTGATGCTGTGCTTTACAGATTCGGACTGACGACGTGCTTTTCAGATTCGGACTGACGACGTGCTTTTCAGATTCGGACTGACGACGTGCTTTTCAGATTCGGACTAATGGGGCTTTTTTCAGATTCGGACTAAAGACGTGCTTTTCAGATTCGGACTAAAGACGTTTCGGACTGAAGACTTCGGACTGATGAAGTGTCGGACTAAAGACGTGTTTTTATTTTCGGACTAGTGAAGCTTTTTTCGGACTGACGAACCTAAAATGACTGTCAGGCTGACGGACCCCCAGATATAGTAAATTTGCACTTCGGACTGACGACGCTTCGGACTGAAGACGTTTCGGACTAAGGACGTTTCGGACTGACACCCTGCACCCGACTCCATGACACGTGATCGGTGTAAAAAGTGGATTTTAGATCGAAATTCTGCGGAATAACGAATGTCTAATTTCTAATCTCGAATGTCTAAAAATGCAATTTTTTGGTCAAAATTTTTCGAATGTCTAAAGTGGTGTCGAACGTCTTAAAATGATGTCAAATGACTCCATGACACGTGATCGGTGTAAAAAAGTGGATTTTAGATCGAAATTCTGCGGAATAACGAATGTCTAATTTTTAATCTCGAATGTCTAAAAATGCAATTTTTAGGTCAAAATTTTTTTGATGTCAAAAAGTGGTGTCAGATGACTCCATGGCCCTTGATCGGTGTAGAAAAGTATTTTTTATATGACACTTTTCGAAAATCACGAATGTCTAATTTCCATTCTCGAATGTCTAAAAATGCAATTTTTTGGGTCAAATATTTTCGGGAAGGTAAAAAATGGTGTCATATTACTCCTGGACACGTGATCTGTGTAGAAAAGTGGTTTTATATTGAAATTCTGCGAAATAACGAATGTCTAAAAATTGAGATTTTTTGGTCAAAATTTTTCGAATGTCTAAAGTGGTGTCGAATGTCTTAAAATGATGTCAAATGACTCCATGACACGTGATCGGTGTAAAAAAGTGGATTTTAGATCGAAATTCTGCGGAATAACGAATGTCTAATTTCTAATCTCGAATGTCTAAAAATGCAATTTTTTGGGCCCAAAATTTTTTGATGTCAAAAAGTGGTGTCAGATGACTCCATGGCCTTTGATCGGTGTAGAAAAGTGGTTTTTATATGACAATTTTCGAAAATCACGAATGTCTAATTTCCAATCTCGAATGTCTAAAAATGCAATTTTTTGGGTCAAATATTTTTGGGAAGATCAAAAATGGTGTCATATTACTCCTGGACACGTGATCTGTGTAGAAAAGTGGTTTTATATCGAAATTCTGCGAAATAACGAATGTCTAAAAATTGAGATTTTTTGGTCAAAATTTTTCGAATGTCTAAAGTGGTGTCGAATGTCTTAAAATGATGACAAATGACTCCATGACACGTGATCGGTGTAAAAAAGTGGATTTTAGATCGAAATTCTGCGGAATAACGAATGTCTAATTTCTAATCTCGAATGTCTAAAAATGCAGTTTTTAGGTCAAAATTTTTTTGATGTCAAAAAGTGGTGTCAGATGACTCCATGGCCCTTGATCGGTGTAGAAAAGTAGTTTTTATATGACACTTTTCGAAAATCACGAATGTCTAATTTCCATTCTCGAATGTCTAAAAATGCAATTTTTTGGGTCAAATATTTTCGGGAAGATCAAAAATGGTGTCATATTACTCCTGGACACGTGATCTGTGTAGAAAAGTGGTTTTATATCGAAATTCTGCGAAATAACGAATGTCTAAAAATTGAGATTTTTTGGTCAAAATTTTGTCGAATGTCTAAAGTGGTGTCGAATGTCTTAAAATGATGTCAAATGACTCCATGACACGTGATCGGTGTAAAAAAGTGGATTTTAGATCGAAATTCTGCGGAATAACGAATGTCTAATTTCAAATCTCGAATGTCTAAAAATGCATTTTTTGGGCCCAAAATTTTTTGATGTCAAAAAGTGGTGTCAGATGACTCCATGGCCCTTGATCGGTGTAGAAAAGTAGTTTTTATATGACACTTTTCGCAATTTTTTGATGTCAAAAAGTGGTGTCAGATGACTCCATGGCCCTTGATCGGTGTAGAAAAGTAGTTTTTATATGACACTTTTCGAAAATCACAAATGTCTAATTTCTGATCTCGAATGTCTAAAAATGCAATTTTTTGGGTCAAATATTTTCGGGGAGGTCAAAAATGGTGTCTTATTACTCCTGGGACGTGATCTGTGTAGGAAAGTGGTTTTTAGATCGGAATTCTGCGAAATAACGAATGTCTAAAAATTGAGATTTTTTGGTCAAAATTTTTCGAATGTCTAAAGTGGTGTCGAACGTCTAAAAATGATGTCAAATGACTCCATGACACGTTAACTGTGTAGAAAAGTAGATTCTGCGGAATAACGAATGTCTAATTTTAAATCTCGAATGTCTAAAAATGCAATTTTTTGGGTCAAAATTTTTTTGATGTCAAAAAGTGGTGTCAGATGACTCCATGGCCCTTGATCGGTGTAGAAAAGTGGTTTTTATATGACACTTTTCGAAAATCACGAATGTCTAATTTCCAATCTCGAATGTCTAAAAATGCAATTTTTTGGGTCAAATATTTTCGGGAAGATCAAAAATGGTGTCATATTACTCCTGGACACGTGATCTGTGTAGAAAAGTGGTTTTATATCGAAATTCTGCGAAATAACGAATGTCTAAAAATTGAGATTTTTTGGTCAAAATGTTTCGAATGTCTAAAGTGCAAAAATGTCTTAAAATGATGTCAAATGACTCCATGATACGTGATCGGTGTAAAAAAGTGGATTTTAGATCGAAATTCTGCGGAATAACGAATGTCTAATTTCAGATCTCGAATATCTAAAAATACAATTTTTTGGGTCAAAATTTTTTTGATGTCAAAAAGTGGTGTCAGATGACTCCATGGCCCTTGATCGGTGTAGAAAAGTAGTTTTTATATGACACTTTTCGAAAATCACGAATGTCTAATTTCTAATCACGAATGTCTAAAAATGCAATTTTTTGGGTCAAAAATTTTTTGATGTCAAAAAGTGGTGTCAGATGACTCCATGGCCCTTGATCGGTGTAGAAAAGTGTTTTTTATATGACAATTTTCGAAAATCACGAATGTCTAATTTCTGATCTCTAATTTCTAAAAATGCCATTTTTTTTTTTTTCTTTTTTCGGGAAGGTCAAAAATGGTGTCATATTACTCCTGGACACGTGATCTGTGTAGAAAAGTGGTTTTTAGATCGACATTCTGCGGAATAACGAATGTCTCATTTCTAATCTCGAATGTCTAAAAATGCATTTTTGGGCCAAAATTTTGAAATTTTTGGCTAAAATTTTTGAATGTCCAAAAATGGTGTAAAAATATTCGAGAACACTCGACCGATACATAAAAGTGGTTTTAGGTCGAAATTTATCAAAAATAACGAAGTTCAAAAATGTGGAAATTTTTGGCTAAAATTTTGATTGTCCAAAAATGGTGTAAAAATACTCGAGGACACTTGACCGATACATAAAAGTGGGTTTTAGGTCGAAATTTATCAAAAATAACGAAGTTCAAAAATTTTGAAATTTTTGGCCAAAATTTTGAATGTCCAAAAATCAAAATGATCCGGAACACTTGATCGATACATAAAAGTGGTTATTAGGTCGAAATTCGCCCAAATAACGAAGTTGAAACATTTTGAAATTTTTGGCTAAAATTTGTGAATGTCCAAAAATAGTGTCAAAATACTCCGGAACACTTGATCGATACATAAAAGTGATTATTAGGTCGAAATTAGCCCAAATAACGAAGTTCAAAAATTTTGAAATTTTGGCTAAAATTTTGAATGTTCAAAATGGTGTAAAAATACTCGAGCACACTTGATCGATACATAAAAGTGGGTTTTAGCTCGTAACTTATCAAAAATAACGAAGTTCAACAATTTTGAAATTTTTGGCTAAAATTTTTGAATGTCCAAAAATGGTGTAAAAATATTCGAGAACACTCGACCGATACATAAAAGTGGTTTTAGGTCGAAATTTATCAAAAATAACGAAGTTCAAAAATTTTGAAATTTTGGCCAACATTTTGAATGTCCAAAAATGGTGTAAAAATACTCGAGAACACTTGCCCGATACATAAAAGTGGTTATTAGGTCGAAATTCGCCTAAATAACGAAGTTCAACAATTTTGAAATTTTTGGCTAAAATTTTGATTGTCCAAAAATGGTGTAAAAATACTCGAGGACACTTGACCGATACATAAAAGTGGGTTTTAGGTCGAAATGTATCAAAAATAACGAAGTTCAAAAATTTTGAAATTTTTGGCCAAAATTTTGAATGTCCAAAAATCAAAATGATCCGGAACACTTGATCGATACATAAAAGTGGTTATTAGGTCGAAATTCGCCCAAATAACGAAGTTGAAACATTTTGAAATTTTTGGCTAAAATTTGTGAATGTCCAAAAATAGTGTCAAAATACTCCGGAACACTTGATCGATACATAAAAGTGATTATTAGGTCGAAATTAGCCCAAATAACGAAGTTCAAAATTTTGAAATTTTTGGCTAAAATTTTTGAATGTTCAAAAATGGTGTAAAAATACTCGAGCACACTTGATCGATACATAAAAGTGGGTTTTAGCTCGTAACTTATCAAAAATAACGAAGTTCAACAATTTTGAAATTTTTGGCCAACATTTTTGAATGTCAAAAATGGTGTAAAAATACTCGAGAACACTTGCCCGATACATAAAAGTGGTTATTAGTTCGAAATTCGCCTAAATAACGAAATTCAAAAATTTTGAAATTTTTGGCTAAAATTTTTGAATGTCCAAAAATGGTGTAAAAATATTCGAGAACACTCGACCGATACATAAAAGTGGTTTTAGGTCGAAATTTATCAAAAATAACGAAGTTCAAAAATTTTGACATTTTTGGCCAACATTTTTGAATGTCCAAAAATGGTGTAAAAATACTCGAGAACACTTGCCCGATACATAAAAGTGGTTATTAGGTCGAAATTCGCCTAAATAACGAAGTTCAAACATTTTGGCTAAAATTTTTGAATGTCCAAAAATGGTGTAAAAATACTCGAGAACACTTGACCGATACATAAAAGTGGTTATTAGGTCGAAATTCGCCTAAATAACGAAGTTCAAAAATTTTGAAATTTTTGGCTAAAATTTTTGAATGTCCAAAAATGGTGTAAAAATACTCGAGAACACTTGACCGATGCATAAAAGTGATTATTAGGTCGAAATTAGCCCAAATAACGAAGTTCAAAAATTTTGAAATTTTTGGCTTAAATTTTTGAATGTCCAAAAATGGTGTAAAAATACTCGAGAACACTTGACCGATGCATAAAAGTGGGTTTCAGGTCAAAATTCGCCCAAATAACGAAGTTCAAAAATTTTGAAATTTTTGGCCAAAATTTTGAATGTCCAAAAATAGTGTCAAAATGATCCGGAACACTTGGTCGATACATAAAAGTGGTTATTAGGTCGAAATTCGCCCAAATAACGAAGTTGAAACATTTTGAAATTTTTGGCTAAAATTTGTGAATGTCCAAAAATAGTGTCAAAATACTCGAGAACACTTGACCGATGCATAAAAGTGGGTTTCAGGTCAAAATTCGCCCAAATAACGAAGTTCAAAAATTTTGAAATTTTTGGCCAAAATTTTGAATGTCCAAAAATAGTGTCAAAATGATCCGGAACACTTGGTCGATACATAAAAGTGGTTATTAGGTCGAAATTCGCCCAAATAACGAAGTTGAAACATTTTGAAATTTTTGGCTAAAATTTGTGAATGTCCAAAAATAGTGTCAAAATACTCCGGAACACTTGATCGATACATAAAAGTGATTATTACGTCGAAATTAGCCCAAATAACGAAGTTCAAAATTTTGAAATTTTTGGCTAAAATTTTGAATGTCCAAAATGGTGTAAAAATACTCGAGAACACTTGACCGATGCATAAAAGTGGGTTTTAGGTCGAAATTCGCCCAAATAACGAAGTTCAAAAATTTTGAAATTTTTGGGCCAAAATTTTGAAAGTCCAAAAAACGGTCTCAAATGACTCCAGTACCCTTGATCGATGCAGAAAAACGATTGAAAGTGTAATATTCAACGTAATAACGAATGTCTAATCTCTAATCTCTAATCTCGAGCCAACTTCATCGTGCCCTTAAATTGTACCCTTAATACTGATTTGAAAAATGTATCTAATTGGCTTATACGTAACAAACTGAGTCTCAGTGTACGCAAAACAGAACTTCTTGTTATGGGTTCTAAGCAGAGATTATGTAGGATTAACGATGAGAACATAAATGTTCATATTAATGGAACCAAGCTTACTCGTGTTAAAAAATATAAACATCTTGGTTTCATAATTGACGAAAATCTGTCATGGAATGACCATGTATAACATATTGAAAAGAAGGTAAAACCAGGCTTGTACTATCTTAATAAAACAAGGTCACTTATTCCATCCAAGACACTCGATGCTATATAAGACCATCGTTGCACCTCACTTTGATTACTGTAATGTTAAATGGGGTACATACATGCAACCAATCTTCTTTTCATAAGGTCCAAAACTCCATAATAGAGCTGCTAGAATCTCGATATGAATCTGCAACGGCAGCATTAAGCACTATGAAGTGGCACAATTTAAGAGAAAGGCATGATAATCACCTTGCAAATACTATGTATAAAATAATGAATAACCATGTGCCTTCCTGTCTGACAAATAGATTTTCTATAAGAGATTCTGGATACAATCTAAGGGGCCACAAAAACGTTCTCATCCCAAAACCCAGAACAGAGTTCAAGAAAAGGTCATTATCGTATAAAGGTGCAATATGCTGGAATGCTCTTCCTGTTGACTAAACAAGCGTGCAATATTTCGCAATTTCAAAACAGGTTACTTAACAAACAATATTTTTAAATGCAATCCATCTCAATATTTTTTATGTTTAAACTAGATATTATATTCTAGAATTATTTTTGGTGTTATTATTTTGAAAAATAATTGTAAATTTAACTTTGAATTATTTAAAGATTTATGTATTTTTTCTTAAAGTTCTTTACATATGTAAGATAATTGTTTTTAAAACGATCTCTTATCATGTTTTGTAATAACCTGTATATAATAATGTTCTTTTATATATCTATCTTTTAATCTTGTTTTTATGTTTAATGTTTTACACCACGGACGTGTGGAAGAACAAATATATTTGAACATGTAACCGTGTATAAATAAGGTGAATGAATGAATGAATGAATGGATGAATGAAACAGGCAGATCTTAAGGCCAGTTCAGAGATTCAAGAAAGCAAGCAGATCAAACTCATGTAGAATTTGCTAAAGTAAAAAAACAAATGTTTGACAGGTGGCTTGGTTCAAAAGAGGTCAAACCCGATGTAATGCAAGATTTTAAAAAATTAGCATTTTTCTGAGTGTATAGTCTGGTTGTTTGATTATACAAAAGAAATTAAAAAAGGGACGGTAAAGCATTCGTGAAAATTATAATTCAATGTGTGCGACACGTACTGAAGTACTGAAAATGAAGGCCTTATACTAGACACTCTTATTATACTATTATGGTCTTGTAATGGTATCAAAAATGGCTACTTTTTCTAAGAGTGACATTTGATTTTACCTTGTCTCCACTCGTGACAAAATTTGTATTGCTTTAAGGGAAGGGGTATGAACGTTTGGACAGTATTTATTGTGGGACATTACAGCACATCAGACATATCGAATTGCATTCTGAATACGAAGAATGTCCTTCTGATATCAAATAATTTTGATTTTTTGAAATTCGCATACACATTTTATGGCAAATCATTAAAAATTGATATTTTTGATATTTGACAGTACTCGAAGTAAACTTTATGAATCTGATGATTTATACTTAAAGTGTGTGTAGGTGGGATGAAAAGCCGACGATCAATTGAAAATTTTGACCTTTCGTATTGAAGATATGGATTTTTTTTCAAAAAAAAAAAAAAAAAAAAATTAGGTCTTTTTGGGAAAAAATCCATATCTTCAATATGAAAGGTCAAAATTTTCAATTGATCGTCGGCTTTTCCTCTTTATATACATTTATAAAATTTACTTCGAGGACTGTTATATATCGAAAATTTGAAAAATGTCATAAAATTGTCATAAAATTTGTATTATATCGTGAATTTCAAAAAATGAAAATTATTTGATATCAAAAAGACATGCTTCGTATTCAGAATGCAATTCGATACGTCTGAGGTGCTCTCATGTCCCACAAAAAATACTGTCGAAACGCTCAAAACGCTCATTCCAGATCCCTTAAAATCAGACCTATGTGTACTCACGATCCATCCTGTTTTGCGGTTTTAAACATGAATCTTTGCTTTTAGTTGAACATCCTCCATCGTTTTTTGTTTGTTTGTTTTTGTTTTGTTTTTGTTTTTTGTTTTTTTGTTTTGTCTAGTTTAGTTTAGTTTGTTTTTGCTGCATTTTATTGTTATATTATTGTGTTTTTAATGATGGTAAATAAATAAATAAATAAATAAATAAAAATGAATCATAATGTGTAAATATATGGCGTAGCCCGTCCACGCCCCCCCCACCCCACCCAAACATTATGGCCGTCGATACATCTTTGGCCGTCGGTACTAGGCCAATCAATTAAGGAAAATCAGAGCTTATCCCACCACTAATTGCAACAGGAACCACTTAATCAATATATTTCAGACAAGTATATTAAAAAATATCAAAAATTCCCAAAAGTCCAATTAGTGGAACAGGGCCTAATTTTCACAAATCCAAAATGGCCGCTTATGCAGGGGGTGAAATTTTAAAGTTGGTCAAATCTTGTTTTTAAACAAGATTTGACCATGCAACTTAAAAAAAAACCATATCAATGTCGTGCTCTTTAATATTGTAAGG
Organism: Amphiura filiformis; assembly: GCF_039555335.1. Lineage (NCBI taxonomy): Eukaryota > Metazoa > Echinodermata > Ophiuroidea > Amphilepidida > Amphiuridae > Amphiura > Amphiura filiformis. The sequence goes on along the minus strand of NC_092632.1, from coordinate 5,225,342 downwards.
ATTCAGAAAAAGTATGGTTTGACCAGTCTCCGACATACAGTTCGTTAGTAAACTGGATTGCCGCCGTAATTTTCCATCTAAGCAGAGCATTTTTCCATTTTTGTCCCCCCTGTGTAATTTCCATCTAAATATAGGCCCTAATGGTGTACAAAAGCCTTTGTAACCTACTCCCGTCACCCCTGTGCAATATATTCCACACAGTTGCTTAGAGTCACAACCACCTGACTAGAGCAGGGTCACAAGGTAATCTGGTCATCCCACTTAGTAAGAGCGAGTCGGCTAAGTGAAAATTTACATCCAGAGGCGTGGTCTCTTTTAATTCATTGCCAACCCAGGTTAGAGTACCATTACTTCACACACTAGGCCGTTTCAAAGCGATGTGCAATTAAATTATTTAATTATTCAGGTTGTTGCATGATGGTCGGCTGCAGTGCGGACTCTGTCTGCGGGCTGTCTTAGAAGCCTGTTGACATTGCTGCACTGCAGCCGACCAGCACAGTTCAACAGTTGTGCTTTCTTGGTGTGTTCATATATGATGTTATTTGTTAAATCCATGGTATGCAATTCTTTTGTATGTATTTCATTTGTATTTTTGATGTATTTTGTTTGACCCCTGGGCCAGACTGGAAATCAGTGTGGCCCACTGAGTTTGTTCCCCAGGCAAAATAAGATCTAATAATAATAATAATAATAATAATATTAATATAGTTAAAGGTCAAAGGTCAAATTTAAGGTCCTCAGTCGTTTACAATGGAAATATGCTACAATTTTAATCTAACTTGTCTCAAATTGTTCCTTTGGCAAGACAAGAATAAATCAAAATAGGAAAATTTGCATTGTTTAGGATGTTTTGTTACAAAGGTAACATCATAAAATAGGTCACGGTCAACAGGGCTCAATGGAATTCGATCTTCTTTGCCATGTTACCAAATGTAACAAATCGCCTGAGATATGGCAAACTATTCATTTTTTTAAATGTTTCTACAAGCGGAGCAATATGAAACCATTTTTATCAAAAGCAGAGCATTTTTCCATTTTGTCCCCCTGTGTAATCCAAATTTTGACATCTGACTTTAAGTTTCCCCATAACTCAGGAAATGTTTATTGGAGTACTTTTTCTGAATCTTTATAACGAAAGGAATACATTGACCAAATTTGAAATTTCACCCTTGCATAAGCGACTATTTTGGATACATGTAAATTAGGCTCTGTTCCACTACTTGGGACTTTTGGGGACTTTTAATATGTTCTTTAATATACTTTTCTGAAATGAATGATGATTAAATGCTTTCTGTTGCAATTAGTGGGTGATTTTTTAATTTGATTGGGCTATACACGACGGGCCTTGGTGAAAAAAAATGGGGTCAACAATAGACAATTTTGTGCGCACTTCTTGTGCAGGGTGAAGAAACAAAGTACATGTTGCTAAAATACTTGAAATCTTGGATATGACCCTTCCCTTTTTGCATGTTTACGTTTTCCACATTGAAGGATATTGATAAAATATAAATGTAAACGCGCGTTGACATTTTTTTTTGAGAAGTTTGATCTGCATTTTGATCCGAAATTGTTCAAAATGTACTAATTGAAGCCATTTGGTGCATCCTATTTTAGTTTTATTTACACTATTATTGTTTAAAAAAACAAGTCCAAAACAGTAGAGAAAACAGCCGGCCACATAACACCCGTCGTTAAAATGACAATGTAGCCGACTTGGTCCTATTTTCAGTACTCAAATTGTCAAAGGTCATTTGGGCCCTCAACAATTTTCACGGGGCCAAAATCTGTTTGCAAAATTTTAAATGTTACACTGACACTTTATAAGACCTGTTTACAGACGCGTGGCCACGAATTATTGATAGTTGGATGACATAAAGATGACACAGGGGGTGTCAGAGGGATAATGAGCCCCATAATATTTGGGCAATGTTTTAAAATTAAGGCACAATTGATGTCATTTGGTGTAATTTTTTACACTATTAGTGTGTACATTTTTGTTGGAAAAAGTTGATATTTTGAAAATGGACCATTTTTTACTAATATTACTTTAAGAAAAAAGGTGCCCAGTAGTAAAACTTTTGGCCCAAATTCAACCTGCCCATTGCCCGAAAATGCACACCCTGTAAATTATTTGCCTCAAAATATTGGGCACCATGTATTACCATACAAAATTTTATTAAAGTTCCGTTACAACTTCGAGCAGAAATAAATATCAAATAGCATGGAGAGTAGGAAGCTTAAGTTATTTTTGAGCAATTTGCACACAAAATCTAAACGTGGGAAAGTTCCCTTACCTAAACATTGATAGCGTCCGTAACAAAAGGTTCTTACCAGGGTTGTTCATCACAATATAAAGCAAAATATTATTGATAAGGCTGAAAGTCAAGAGGTGTTATTACCTGTTCAGACTTCTTGTTCATGGTTTATTAATGTTCAAAGCAGAAATAATGTACAAACAAACTGGAAAGTAGTTTTGTGTAACCTAGAATAAGTGTGAATTGTGGTGACAGTCATGACGGAGAGCATATACAGTAGTTTTCCTTCAAAAGCATGAATTGTTTTCGTATTATTTGGCCCGAGCGGAACTAATAATTAAACTCTAAATTTCTAGAATTTAAAATAATTAGTCCTAATTGATTGTGATTAGGGACCAATCAAGCATTATATTTAAATCCCAGAGATTTAAAATAAAATCTTTAAGATTTAAAATTCAAATCTATGAGATTAATTTTAAATCCAAAATTGATTGGTCCCTAATTTATACAACCTTAAGGTTTTATTTTTAAATCCTTGTAGTTTAGAGTTTACTAGTATTACTAATAAACCAATACGGTAAGTTGCTGTTACATGAGTGCTTATCGTAAAATGTGCCGAGTATGAGTGAAACTGTATAACTAGACAGATTGCGAAGAGGCGTTCACTGCTAACGCTATACGGGTTACGTATTACGACATTGTCTAGTCTCCAAACTAGTCTCCTACACAGCAAGTTTATGTCGGTCCTAACGCTCGACGCTTCTAGTATATTCGTAATAGCCGAATACAGTCTAGCCCGAGACTACATCTAAACGCAATTGCAATACGCTCATGGTGGCACTATGCTGAGACAAATATATCTAAAGATATAGGAAGCACCCATTGATCCACCTTGGGTGCATTGAACTAGAGAAGATGAAAATAGATTCTTGTCTTCTCTCATTGAACCCACTTTCCTCGGTATTGATATGCAAATACGACTGGCTGTAGTCGTGTTCACACAGTCGGTAAATCACTTATTACCGGTCTTAAATTACGTCGGTAATAGTATCGGATATAAGTGGCAGTGTGAATTAGCGTCGGATATAACTATATCCGACGTAATGTGCTTTAAATCCGACAATTTGTTCACACAGTCGGACTTAAATTACGTCGGTAATAGTATCGGATATAAGTGGCAGTGTGAATGAGCGTCGGATATAAAACAAATTACTATATCCGACGTAATGTGCTTTAAATCCGACAATTTAAAGCTGAAGATGACCAGGGTTAAGAGCTGTTAAGACCGATCGAAAGTTACGTCCGGTAATAGTAATTACGTGTGGACATGCAGCACTATTGGGCTGTCGGATGTAACTGTGAGTAGGCCTATATCACTGACGCAAAATTTTAAGTAGAGTCATAGGCGTAGATCCGGGGGGTAAATCCCCCAATATTTTGCCATGGGGATGGTTCATACAATCATCCCCCTCCAATGTTGACGCCTGATAATGAGTTTCTGACCAAATTAACCTCATATTTGCCCATTTTTTGCCCCCAAAGTGCAAATTTTCGCGCGCTTCGCGCGCAATTATTCTACTTTCACACCATATTTCATCTGTTTAGCTTCAAAATAGCAAAATTTTTTGCGCGCAATTGAACCAAAAACTTATTCTGTCGCCAAAAGGTGCTGGATTGACTATACTCAGTGGGGGGGGCAGTATGGCCCTGTATGTAGATGGAGATGACATATATTAAGCCATAAGCATGATAACAGAAAGGCATGCAATTGGATTTTATAAGATGATTATTAGGGGGTCCCAAATATACAGAAAGAAAAATAGGGGGTGTCATAAAATATTTTTGATGACCAAAATGTAGGGAGTCACAACACAACATGACTACAGATAGTGTGTTTATTTTATTCCAAAAGACTGATGCCTGTTTGGGGGGTGCAAATGGTGGGGGTCATAAAATCTTTGCTGACGAAATAGGGGAGATCGCAATTTTATTGAAGCCGACTTTTTGTAAATTTGGGACCCCCCAAGAAAAAAATAGCATGATGATGGGAGTCATTATTATTTTGTTTATTTTTGTCATTTTTCAAAGATGTCCACCATGTAGGGCCTACATGTATAAAATGCGATATAGAGCTAAGTCTACTGTAAAATGGGACTACTAAAAACTAAAATAATAATAATAACAACAACAACAACAACAACAACAACAACAACAACAACAACAACAACAATAATAATAATAATAATAATAATAATAATAATAATAATAATAGAACCTACATAAATACAAAATTGGTCTGACATTTGGAACTTTTGAATTTGCATTTTTCTAACATGACATACCTACCGCATTGTCTGTAATTTTTTCTAAAGAGGGGCGTTTATTGAAAGTGAATTTTCAGTAAAAAAATTTAAAATCTGGTTAAATTTTCTGATGATGCTCATGTAGAAAGGAGGGATTTATGACCGGTAATAGGCTTATCGGACATAACACGTCGGACATACGCTTATGGCAAGCCAAGGGGTCCAAAAGCGTGGAACTGCTACGCGTAGCTTCTTTCTCGTTACGAGCAGCTGTTTGACCAATCAAAATAGTCAAATTTAATCACGTGGTTGGGTCGTTAGCTGCGCGCAGTATAGTGCTATGTATCCTCTTTCACAATTATTATCTTGTAATTAATTTACGGAATTAGCATAGATAACGAGCGGGTAAGGAGGCCAATTCATAGCACGTGTCAAGAGAACATGTTGCTAATGCCTGGCTAAAATGACACAAAGCATATTTATTTAGTGTTTCCAAGTTTACACCGTGATGGTTTTAGCAAGTAACTTTAAACTCGGGCTGTATTAGCGGTGCAGGGGATATGAAGGTCAAACAACAACTACTACTGATGTAAAGCGCTGTGTAAAGATATTGCAGGGAAAGCGATATCACATGCAACTGTAAATATGGAGAGAGTAAAATGGGTCATCATTTTTTCGGAACGGGGGGGTCCTAAATTTACAAAAAGTCGGCGTCAATAAAATTGCGGCCCTCACTTATTTCGGCATCAAAATGTTATGACCCCGACTCCCACCACCGATACACCTTACCCCCTAGACAGGCTAAAATTGTATTGAAATCAGTCTTTTTGAATACAATAAACACACTATCTGTAGTCATCTTGTGACTCCCTACATTTTGTCATTATCAATTTATGACCCCTCCCCTTATTTTTCTTTCCAAAAAGTATGACCCCCTATATTTGGGATCCCTTCCGAAGAAAATGATAGCCCCTAAATATAGAACAATCATCATTCTGTTCAGATATTACTTTAATAGCACCTATACCATTTTTTGCTGATATACTACAAAATTAACAACGTAATATTTGTGAGAGACGATGTTTACATCAGCTCCACGTGTTTAAAACCGCGAATCTGATTGGTTAATAAGCTGCACGTAACGAGAAAGAAGCTACGCGTAGCAGTTCCACGCTTTTGGACCCCTTGGCTTGCCATATACGCTGGCGAAGTTACGCAATTTATCGGATTAATTACCATAGCAATAGGTGAAAACAATTTTTAACATATAGAATGTCTTTTCAAAACTACTAATCTTACAGGTGCAATTAATCAGAATGATTCACCTGTTGCTATGGTAATTAATCCGATTATTACGTAACTTCGACAGCGTATAGCGAGCCTATAACCGACAAATGTGGACGCGCTGAGGGATTAGCGGAAATATTTAATTCGATCGGACATAAGCCTAGATAAAATATTACCGGTAATAAGTGCATGTGTGAACACAGCTATAGAATTCAGACCCGCACAATAGTTACGTAATAATCGGATTAACTACCATAGCAATAGGTGAATCATGCCGATGGCTTGCACCTGTAAGGTTAGTATCTTTGAAAAGACCAGTATTGTATTCAATCTGTATGTTCAAAATGTTTTCACCTATTGCTATGGTAATTAATCCGATAAATTACGTAACTTCGCCAGCGTATGTCCGACGTGTTATGTCCGATAAGCCTATTACCGGTCATAAATCCCTCCTTTCTTCATGAGCATCATCAGAAAATTTAACCCGATTTTAATTTTTTTCACTGAAAATGTTTTATTATTATTATTATTATTATTATTATTATTATTATTATTATTATTATTATTATTATAGTTTGACAAAGTAGTCCCATTTTACAGTAGACTTAGCTCTATATCGCATTTTATACATGTAGGCCCTGGTGGACATCTTTAAAAAAAATGACAAAAAAAATTTAAAAAAATGAAAATGACTCCCCATCATCATGATATTTTTTTCTTGGGGGGGGGGGGGTCCCAAATTTACAAAAAGTCGGCTTCAATAAAATTGCGACCTCCCCTATTTCGGCAGCAAAGATTTTATGACCCCCCCCCCACCGTTTGCACCCCCAAACAGGCATCAGTCTTTTGAATAAAATAAACACACTATCTGTAGTCATGTTGTGTTGTGACTCCTACATTTTGGTCATCAAAAATATTTTATGACACCCCCTATTTTTTTTTTTTTTTATTTGGAACCCCCCCAATCATCTTATAAAATCCAATTGCATACCTAGACTGCCTAACTGGCCTGTATCTCGTTTCGGCCAAAGTACGTCTGTAATACATACCTGTTTTTAATGACTTTGCAACAATGTTTCTATTGTCAGCAATAACAGCTTGCATTCACACTTTTGAGTTTATATGGTGAATTTTCGTACACATCATAAATAAGTGAAATCAGAATATCCTGAAAGGAATTTAGGTAACGAATTCAACGACACTGACCTCGCAACAGCTAATGTTTTCATGTAAACATGGCGTCATTAGACATTTTTAGCCTACGTTTCGTATCCTACTATCGGATCGTTGAAACAACGAAACCTCAATCCCCGGCCTCATTCACGAATTCACTCACCTTCCTACACCACCAGTTGAAATAAAACTCGAAACATCCCGTGTTATTCCTCAAAACTACATGCACCTTCATTAATAAAAAATTGAAATCCTAGTAGAAATCCGTTATCGAAAATTGTTTGATATAAAACGTCACCAAAAGTAATTTTTCTGAAGAGTAGATACCGCGTGTCAAAATGGCGGCCGCAGTCGCATCCCCCCAGCTTTGTACGTGTACCCGGGCCAGGTCACGGTATGTCTACGTGACGAACAGTCAAGGTCAGAGAACAGCGCAACCTGTCTGCTGTCATGACGTAATATAATGGCTCCGCCCAATGAACGGCGCTGTCAATCATCCTTATTGCCTTTGTCGAACAGACTTTTACGCAGGTAAGAGCTCACGCTGTCCTCACTTTTAGGATCGACGAGCGTCAGGCCGACACAATCTGGTTGTGTAGGAGACTATCATCGTGATGCCCACGTTGGAACCATTGGATTACGGAAGAAATATTCATACCAGGACTGAAGCAAATGTGGCCATTTCTATGTTTGTACCGGGCAAGTACCGGACATTTTTCAACACGGAGCTAGCGGAAAATACTGCAAATTCGTCCAAGGTAAGCAAAGGGTTGGGGATCGCATTTTTAACTTTGACTAAACTGTTTCGGAGTTAAGGCACGCTAAAAGTAGACCATTTCGGGGGCTGTATTTGGTGTACATGTGACGTTTTGAAAAGAGTAAAAACGACCACTTATTCGCTATTGCTGAAGTATACCCGCCGAATCATGTACCAATACACAAGGTATTGGTACATGAGATCAGGTATATTGCATACCTTTCTGTTATCATGTTTATGGCTTAATAAATTTCATCTCCATCTACATCCAGGGCCATACTGCCCCCTGAACCCTCTGGAGAGTTTTCATTTGCTACCCCCCCTTAGAAACTCGTGTAGGTCATCCCAATAATTGCTCATGCGCCTGAACTTTTCACCCGATCATGGAGGGTGCGATGGAGAGTTTTCAGTGCCTTTATCTTAGCATGTATCTGCTCCCCCGACCGTATGGGGAATCCCCCTTGTCATTAGCCCTAGAACTCTGGCCATAGTATCCGTTTTTACTTCCACTAGGGCCAGAGGAACTTCCATTGAAAAAATTGTTGGAGATGGTTGAACGCAACAGAACAAATAAATGATGAAAATTGACCTTTTCGTTGTGTTCCTGGGTCAATTGGCATGTGTCATACCATTACCGCAAGAGCTGTAAAATTCCATTTGAAAAAACATAGTTTTCACATTTATGCACACTTTCCCTACCTATAGAAATGAACCTCTATGACCATCATATTGCACCAATTTGTGTTACCTTCAATTCGACGATCTCTGTTGATTTGCTGTGAAAACGCTTGCATTTACGTGGAGGGTATTGCTTGGTTCTACAGTTATTTACATCATTGACATCATTTGACCTCTTGACCTGATGCGGCGAGGGCGCTTTGAATTTTTCCATTTGCAACAATCTTCCCTACCAAGAATGCTTTGCAGTCTATTACCATGATTACATGAGATTTTATGTGGTAGCTTGTGGGATACGATACATAGCCCATCATACGCTTAGTATTATGGGTAGCCTGCAATCGCATCTGATTATATTTGACCTCGCGTGGTCCTCGCCTCATGTCCCGGGCTCGTCATGTCCATTTTACTTTAGGGTGAATAAATAACGGAGTAGTGGATTAGGAAGAGTAAATTAACATGAAACGTAAAACACCTGTATAAAACGAGAATAACTCACGCATGACCGACCGGCCGGCCGCCCGTTGGAATAAAAAATACACGCTGGATAGCCTGGATTGTCTTGGAACTCCAAATGCTTTAGTTACAAACAGAGATTGCGCTAGTAAAAAATGCATTTCAGCCCCTGCCAAAGTTCATTTTCGGACTCCCCCGTAAAGTAGAATAGTCGTAACCTTTGACATTGCATATCAGTATCGAAGTTACGTAATGTTACTATGTCAACGAGATCACGCACTTGAGTAGTGAACCACGATCGAAACAATCACCACGCAAAGTATATGGCACTCGAAGGCATACCAAAATAGCGTGATCCGGTAACCAAGGGAATTACGTAACCACTTCGATGGTGAATTTCATGCCGTAAAGATGTATGAGCACACCACTCTTCGCCATACATACATTCTCCCAGCCACATTTCCCTAACATAATATGAAATTTAAAAAATTAATGAAATTTATTTTGTCAGAGGCGCCGGCGGGGTTCGAACCCACGCTGCACTCAGCCGCTATGATGTACTCCTATACTAGGCATGTTCATAAAATTTTGAAATTTAATAAATTCATCTAAAATTGCTTTCATTAAAAAGAGAATCGTTTAACTTAAAAAATGAGTGGTCAATTATGTATGTAGGCCTATAATTGGCAATGTTATGAGGAAAAGTTTGCTCGCCTGAATGTCCCAAAATGGGCCAAATTGTGTGTCCCAGCATTATGTGTGTATGTATTTTATGGCTAAATTTTTGAGCATGAAGGGCCATTTTACAAAAATGTGCTAACGTTTCATGAAATGTAGCTTTCATTACTTGATAGCATCAAATATTATTCAAATGCAGTTTTTTTTAAATCATGCTAGGTTGGAGTTTTGAGGGTCAAAATCCAAATTTTCTTCATTTTCCTATTGGATTACACAGTTAAGACAGGATCTTGGATCACAAGTAAGCTAAATGAAGCCCGCCCTCACATGTTCAAAATGTGATCATGTCTACCTATACGATATTGACATAACACCAGCGCCTTAGACCGCTATCAGGCTTGATGGTGTCATGATGAAAATTTTAAAATATAATCGCCAACTTCATTACTTCAACATACCAAGTGACAAGCAAAGACAGAAAACATACAATATTTTGGAATTTTATTTGTTTAAAAACATTAATGTGTATTAATAGCGCTCAATTGTTGATAACTACGTGTTATAAATGAGGCTATACACGCACAATAGTCGGGACAATAGTATATCGATTTTGATTCACACGCGCGCTACGAACTCGCCCTATACGCCGTAGAAGTGACGTCATAATCGGATTAACTACCATAGCAATAGATAGATAGATAGATAGAAATCTTTCTTTATTGAGGGTAAAACAGCTTCAGTGACAAGCACTGCTTTCCAAGCAGGCCCTCATACAAAGTGCATTATAATATATACAGACATAATTAAAATTTACACAAGATGTACACATTAAAAAAACAAAAAACAAAGGTATCAAGTTACTAGAAATACAACAAAAAAGTTATGTGATAATAATGAAATTGAATGAAAATTACAATATACTCAAGGATAAACTTTTCAAACAGGAGCTTGGTAAACTTTTGATTTGAATTGGCCTATTGAAATATTCTCCAACTCTGCTCTAACTACCGGAGATAAATTATTCCATGCATAGGCTGCTCTCACATGAAATGTACGTAGCCCTGAATTTGATTTAAATTTTGGCACAATCAATGTATTTGTACTATGATTTCTAGTTTGGTGGGTATGGATATCATGTACAAAGTTAAATTGAGAAGATAAGTATGATGGACTTAAGTTCCTTAAGCATTTAAAAATGAGCAATAATAATTGATTATGCCATCTATTATCTAGTTTAAGCCACTGAAGTGTTTCCATCAATTCATTTATTGGCGTTCTAATATCTGCAGAAAGTATTGATCTGGCCAAATTATTATGAAGAACCTGTAATTTGTTATGAAATTCAATTGAAAAATTTGACCAAACTGTGCTTCCATAGTCAAGGTGAGGAAGAACAAGGGCATTTGATAACATTACAGTGGTATGGAATGGAAGAAAGTGTTTTACACGCCTTATAATACCAGTTCTTTTTGAAACATTCTTACACATATAATCAACATGAGCTGACCAGGACAAGTTACAGTCAAATTTTACACCTAGATACTTAAATTCATCAACTCTTTCAATAATGTTACTATTATAGATAAGTTGAATTTCACTGAACCTTTCAAGCTTATGTTTTGTGCCAAATATCATAAATTTAGTTTTGTCAACATTTAAAGTGAGTTTGTTAGCTTTGAACCAATCAGCTACTTTACTTAGACATGACTCTAATTGCATTTGAAGATCAGAAACAGTCTTAGCTTTGCACATTAATGACGTGTCATCAGCATACATAACAGTTTTACAATTACAACCAACAACATCAGGCAGGCAATTGACAAAAATTATGAATAATAATGGGCCTAGTATAGAGCCTTGAGGAATTCCTATGTTGACAGATTGAAAATCAGAAAGTGTTGAGTTTACACTAACAGTCTGCGATCTGTTACTCAAATACGATTTAAACCATAAAAGTTCACTGTTCTCTATGCCATACTTCTGAAGTTTGTTAATAAGAATTTCATGGCTCACTGTATCAAACGCTTTCTTTAAATCAAGAAATATTACACCTGTAGCATATCCATCATCCATATTATTTAGAATGAAATCTTGAACATCAAGTAGTGTGGTGGAAGTGGAATGATTTGCACGAAAACCTGATTGAGCATTAGACAGTAGGCTTGCATTAGTTAAATACATATACAATTGATCATGCACAGCCCTTTCCATAATTTTAGATAGAATTGACAATACTGAAATGGGCCTAAAGTTCCCTACATCTGTTTTATCACCTGACTTAAATATTGGTGTCACCTTGGCTTTTTTCCATTCATCAGGAAAAGTAGATCCACTCAATGACAGGTTGCAGATATGAGCTAGACTATTTGAAATGAAGGGTCCAGCCAATTTCAACAACCTGACATTAAACTGATCCAATCCTGGTGATTTGTTATTTTGCATATTACTAATATGATTACAAACAAATTCAGGTGTAATTTCATTAAATTTAAACTTATTTACTTTACAATATTGTCCAGAACACACATTATTACATGGACATTTGATATTATCATACTCATTAAATTTTTTGCCAAGTTGATTACCAATAGATGTAAAGTACTCATTGAATTCATTGGCAATCGCTTTATCATTTGATACACATGTGCCCTTATTGGAAATTGAAGTTGGTACACTTGAAGACTTATTTGGTATAATTTTCTTGATTGTTTTCCATAAGTTCTTACTATCATGCATATTATTAATAATAGCATCATTACAATAACTTTTTTTCAGATAAAACCTCATATTGTTGACTTTATTTCTGAGTGACTTTGCCTGTTTCCAATCCTCTTGATTATTTGTTTTATGTGCCTTTGCAAAATAATAATCCCTATCTTTGCACAGTCTTAAAAAGTCTCCATTGATCCACTCTGGCAGATACCCTTTAATTTTTTCTCTTTAAATGGTGCATGCTTATCACAAGCTTCTGTGAATAAGGTTTCAAATTTGTTTAGAGCATTGTTTACATTGTCAACAGAGCAAATGTTGTCCCAATCAATATTATTGACAGTGTTGATAAATTCCAATTCATTGAAATTCTTAAAGCATCTTGATTTTACAATTCTTGGAGGAAGTTTAGGTAGTTTACATTTTCTTACAACATAAATTAATGAGTGATCACTGAGCCCTAAACTATGTACACCAGATGATATCACATGCTCTGGCTTAGACACAAATATTAAATCAATTATAGTTTTACTAGTTTCTGTTATTCTTGTATAATCTTTAATTAGCTGTTTCATGTGTGAATTGTTTGCCAAATTTGACACTTTCTTTTTCTTATCAGTTTTGGAAATATCCAAATTGAAATCACCTAAAATATAGACATCATCATAAAGATTATTGCACTTTTGGAACATAATATCAAGTTTATCTAAGTATTCTACAGTACAGCTTGGTGGACGATACACATTTCAATGACAATAGGTTTGGTTTTTGGCAAGTTAATTTCCATGAAAAGAGCTTCAATATCTGTTTCATATAGATCAGTATTTTGCTTATATGGAATATTATCTTTTATGTAATATAATACTCCACCATGAGATTCATCATTTTCATTTTGCCTGTCAAGCCTACATACACTATTATAGTCATTTATCTTAATCTCTGAATCATCAATATCCTTTGTAAGCCAAGTTTCTGTTAAACAAAGCACATCAATACCATTATCATGTAAAAGGAGATTGACATAATCTACTTTATGAATGAGACTTCTGATGTTTAGATGAGCGATTTTTAATCCCTTTTGCAATTTACAGTTTAAATCAATAAAGCCATCACTGAAAGGAAGCTCATCATCACAGGTCTTAGAGAAACAACATTTGCAAAACCAAGTTTTAGATTTATCAACATCAGAAATATCAATACAATTAGCATGGAAATCAAGACTACATTTGTTACAAGTTACAAAAATATCAAATTTGATTATTTTGTTTAAACAATTACCACACATAGAATTACAATTATTATCTTTGCATATTGTCACATTTTTCAAGTGTTCAAGCTGCTGGCTGTCGTATATCTTAAAAAAGAAATAAAGTTCTTTGCCAGAGTTGTAGTACCACTTCTCTTGAGATGCAGTCCATCGCGTGCTATGTGATTGCGTCCTATATTTGAATTATCGATGAATGTCCAATCAAACAGTTTACATTTATCAGAGAGTCTAGTATTGTACTCTTTCAGCCATGCAGTCCTTCCAGAATGGATATTTTGCGCGGTTAGTGATGACACAG